>NC_045724.1:25144469-25456168 GCF_009834535.1 Camelus ferus
TTCTGCTCATCCACCTTCCCCACTGATGATGTGGCTGTAAGGACAAGAACTGAGGTTTGAGCAGGCGGGGCACAGACAGAAGATGTCCTGGGCCAGTGACACCCCCTTGCTCTCCTGGAGTGACACAGACACAGTAAAACTTGCCATCTGCGCCCCTTGATGTCATCTTGTTGAACAGTGCTGGATCGTTTCTCTTGAGGCCAGAATGAATGTCACAAATGGGGGTGAACTGAGGCTTCTTGAACATTGAGGGCCCATGAATATTTAATGTAGCCTGAATATTTTGAGCTTTTTATATATTTAGTACCGTATATGCCTCATAAATGTTTCATATATCCTGAATATTAGTACCTCCAAGGTACTTAGTGGTGTCCAGGTGCTGCATGGATATGAAGAGGCTTTTGCCCCCTCCATCCCTTTTACGTGTGTTTAGCACAGGCATGCTCTACTTTGTAACTCATCTTCACTTGACATGTTTTATAAATTTTAACATTTCCTGAATTATTTATTCTTACACAGATTTTGCTTACTAAATTATCTATACTTAAAACATTTTAGAAGTTTTTTTTTGCTAATGTTTTACAAACTGCAAACGTTTCTATCTTTTATAATAAAATTGAACATTTTCAAAATAAATGTACATTATGTATGCAAGACCTCTATGTGGAAATTGTAAAACACTGCAGATAGGACAAAGTCTAAACAGTATATAAAAAAGATGGATGATATAAGGGCACATACCTGCCCTCCGAAGTCTCTGAATTCCCTTGTAGCCTCCCGTCTCTGCTCACCTGTGATGTGGCCGGTGATGTAAACACCGCTTTGTTGGCATCACTTTGACAGGCAGTGGAGGGGCGGGGTCCCCTGGCAGGTTGCTGGGACAGAGTCCAGGAAAGAAGGAGAGACTTCCTTACTTTCTCTTTTCTAAACCCCAGGAGACTTTTCACATCTTTTTGAGACCTCACTGTAGAAATCAGTTGGTGCATGATGGAATATTATTCAGCCACAAACAGGAAGGAAGTACTGATATTCATGGCTTTATGGATGAATCCTGAAAATTCACTAAACAAAGGAAGCCAGACACAGCAAGGCCACATATTGGATGATTCCATTTCTACAAAACATTTAGAATAAACAAATCCATAGAGACAGAAAGTGGTTGCCAGGTATGAGGCGGGGGGTGAAGGGAGAGGTGGAAACTCAGTGCAAACAGCAATGGTGATGAAAATACTCTGGAATTAGACTGTGGTGATGGTTGCACAGCCTTGTGAATACAGTAGAACTTGCTCAGCTGTAAACTTTCAAAGGGTGAATTTTAAGGTACATGAATTATATCTCAATAAAAATCCACTGGACACTTTCAGTCCTGTCTTGCTTTGCTTCTCTGCTGCATTTTTCATTCTGAGCAATGTTCTCTTTCTGGATTTACTTGCTTCAGTTTTTTTCTGTGATAACGTATTCTGATTTTACGTCTATTTTCCTGCTGCTCCTTTTTGATTTCTGTTGCAATATTCATTTCCTTAACGAAGTATCGCTAGTCCTCAGAGTGCTGCCCTGGGCCTCCTCTGCTTTGAACGTCTCTCTTGTTTCAATTACCCTCTGTGGAGTAACTGGCTGGCATGTGTCCATCCACAGCTGACACAGCCCTGTCTCTGTCCTGAGCCTCACGCTTTAGGTCCAACTCCCCTTGCTGGTGAGCTCACAGCCTCCCAGTCGCAGTACGAGCTGAATGACTGATATGCCTTTGCCCCGAGCAAGACTTGCTAGTCCTCTTGCTTTTCTTCCGCATCTCAGAAAACTAGCGATCACTCTCGGCAAACCCCTCAGGACACTCTCCCAGAGAGGCTGCTGGCCTCCAGCAGAACTCTATACAACCCGGCTCCGGGCCTGCGCGTAGCAGCCAGTCCTGGTGGGATGCCCAGGTGACAGATGAAGAGTGGAAGCCACGGGTCCGCGGTGTCAGGCAGTCGAAGCTACAAGGCGGTACAAGCTTGGACCTCACTACCTGTTTATTTCAAGAGGGCTTCTTAGAAGCCAAAACCAAGTAATTAAATGAAAAAGAATCTGGGTAACCAGGAAAATGGTTGTGTTACAGTAACAGGTAAATAGCCCATTTTTAGCTCTTTGGAGATGGGAATAACTATGACGAAGGGGGAAAATATCGCCCGAATGGTTGGATTGTTGAATTCAACTGCCCTCTTACTGCCCCATGGGTCTTGCTCATGGGTTTCCAAACGAATCCAGGAAAAAGAAAGAAGTTGTCTTGTTAGGGAAATACCGCCTCAGCCTGGTCCATTCATCACTGCAGGGTGACAAAGCGAAATCACGTCGGCCCAAACCCAGCAAGGAGTGTGAGGGGCCGTGACCACAGAAGGAAAACGCTGTGTCTGTGACAGCTGTCAGGGAGCTGTGGCAGCCCGCCTGGTGGGGGAGGGAAGGGGGGCACAATGGAGGACACACACGGGAAGCTCACAAAGCACAAAGGACCAGCGTGGAAGGAGGCCTGAGACCGTGAGGAGACTCACCCAGAGCAGAGGACAGAATAAGTCAGAGCCCAGAGAAGCAGAATACGAATATTGCAAACACTGTCTCCGCCAGGAGTTTGCAAATCACTGGACATAATTTCGGTAAAAAGCAGCATGTCTTTGCCAAGGGGGTTTGCAAAAGATTCTTTCAGACTAGAGAGCAATCCTAGGGCAATGAAATGGTTACTTTGCATTTGTGTTAGAAAAGGGACAGAGAATTAAGATCCACTTCAGATCAAAATGTCAGTGTTCTCCAGGAGCTGTGGAAACAGAGCTAAATAGTGCGCAGAGATAACAAAGCAAGTGCCTTCTCAGCACTCGTCACATTGTGTTACAGTTGCCTGTTTACTGGTCCAGGGGCCACGCTGAGTGCTCCGGGGTCAGAGATGTTGTCAGGGACAATTATTCCCAGCACCTGCGACACCAGTGGGCCATCGGGTGCTTCGTAAACATTGGATGGAATATGGATATGAAATGCTGGCTGCAGCGCCCGTTGGAGAATAGATGGTGAGTCCACGGTAGTGATTAGTCCTTATTACTCCAGCTCTAATATCCTGGGATTAGAGAAAACGGACTAATTGCATAGCTGGCATCTGGTTGGCACCGATCTGACTGTGATGAGCCTATAAATTTGCACAATTTAAAAACCAAATATAAACTGCCAGGACAAAGAATGCCCATTTACAAAAGGAGACATGCCAGTGGCATGCCAAACGGCCGGACCTGCGGGACCGTCTTGACAGCTCACACGCGGGGGCTCACACTGTGCCCCGGCAGCACCTGTTTGGAGATGCGACACACTGTCAGTGGGCTGGCTCCTGGCGGCACCCTGGTGTCCTCCTCTGATTGTCAACCCCGCACTCTTTGCTACGAGCCCTTGTTGATCTCCCGGCTAGACGTGACTCCTCCTTTTCCTGCGCTCTTAAAGCACTGCTCCTCGTGCTGTATTGATGTTGGCAGGTGGAGCAAAGACAGCTGTGGTCCTGGACTCCTGGTTACTCCACATGGTCGTGAACATTCCACGTCATTGACGACAACCTCTGAAGAAGGTACCACTCTCTTTCCCAAAGCAGCGGAGCCCTGAATCTATCTTGAGCCCAAGTCTGTAAACTTCTCTACCACAGACAAGGTTTTGTCTTATTGGTGGTAGAGGACTTAGAAATATTACTTCTCTGACTTTATGTTTTATTTTTCAACTGTAGACATTTGGAAAGAATTTAATGTAGTCAAATTACTTCTTCCCTTTTTAAGTGGCTTTTGGATTTTGAGTCTTTATAACAAAGGCCTTTCCCACTTTAGGATAATAAAGCAGTCTCCCAAAATTTCCTCTAATCCTCTTGTATACATATTTTTTAAATTGAAGTGTAGTCAGTTTACAACGTTGTGTCAATTTCTGGTGCACAGCATAATGTTTCAGTCAGACATGTACATACACATATTCCTTTTCATATTCTTTTTCATTATCAGTTACTATAAGATATTGAATATAGTTCCCTGAGCTCTACAGTATAAACTTGCTGTTTATCTATCTTATACATAGTAGTTTGTATCTGCAAATCTCAAACTCCCAATTTATTCCCCCCACCCCACCCCTGGTAGCCCTAAGTTTGTTTTCTATGTCTGTGAGTCTTTTTCTGTTTCGTAAATAAGTTCTTTTGTCTTTTTTAGATTCCACATATGAGTGACATCATACAGTAGTTTTCTTTCTCTTTCTGGCTTACGTCACTTAGCATGATGATCTCTAGGTCCATCCATGTTGCTGCAAATGGCAGTATTTTATTCTTTTTTATGGCTGAGTACTATTCCATTGTATAAATATACCACATCTTCTTCATCCAGTCATCTGTCAGTGACATTTAGGTTGCTTCCATGTCTTGGCTAATGAACATTGGGGTGGTTGTATCTTTTAGAACTAAAGTTCCCTCTGGATACATGCCCAGGGGTGGCATTGCTGGATCATATGGTAAGTCTATTTTTTAGTTTTTTGAGGAATTTCCATACTATCTTTCATAATGGCTGGTGCATATATATTTACAGTTGGGGATTAATTTTTCTCTTGAGTGATGAAGAAACAATTTTTCAGAATTTAAGTGACTTGGCTAAGATCATACAATTGGTGGCAAAATCAGATGAGAACCCCCGTGTCCCGTCACTCTGCTGATTCTTTTTGCTACTCCATGATGCGTCATCCCTTCTAGAATCATCAGCAGAGGGTTTTTGTTTTTGAAATAAAAACGTGGGAGACTTCAGTTCTTCCCAGTCCCTCCCCTTTAAATTCTCCACGAAAGGTACATATTAAGAGAAAATGCACCAGGTCTGAAAATTCTGTTGAATTTCTCCTTCATTTGAAGCCTCCTTAGTAAGTTAGCAAGAGCTGAAGCATGAAAGTGGGGCTCTAGAATGGTTTCCCTTTGCCCGAATGAGTAAGAGTAAGGCACACATTCTGTATGAATTGTGCGTGTCTTTATCTCTGCCTTTCATTTTCCCTACTGATAAAACACCCTCAGCCACCTGGAGAGAGCCGAGCGTGGCCTCACTTCTGTTTAGAGGCAATGCCGCTTTGGGCAGCTAGGGGAGGAGAGCGAACCGTCTCTGGAGTAATCGGTTCCCCAGCCAGTGACTGCCAGGTCTAGCGATAACTTGATATTTTTGTCTGCAGTGATGGAGCTGAAGTTTGCAAATGTTTGCTTGGGGAGAAAGCGCTCCCAAATGCATACTCACTTTACAGGAAAAATTTGAAGGATACCTTCAGACAGCTCGGGGGAGACAGACACTTTCTAAATTAAAACTGACCAAGAATCTCTGAGGGTGCCCTTCGGTGCCCATGTGTATCTTGCAGGGTCAGAGCTGAAGAAAGAAGCTTGATCTCTGCGTGTCACCTCATGCTGATGACTTGGGTGATACACATCGGTGTTAATTATTTTCTATTTACGTGAAAGGCAGTTTAAAATGTGCTAAAATGTAGACCAAATGCATCCAGCTTTCCCTCATTGGCGCGGTTTTTTTAATGCCCCATTTTCCAATAATACATCTTATACCAGGAAGAAGGCAAGATATACGGCTGGAGGCGAGAATGCAGGGCATTAGCAGTCTGCGAGCTGCAAGCGGCTGTTTATAAAGCGCTCTGCTTTTGCCGTCTGTTCTCCACATTCCCTGGGCTCTAACTTCATGTCTTTCTTTTCCTAAACTGCTAGCTATGGCTCCTGAATTAATTTCCACATCTTTTTATTTTTGGCTAGGGTTCCTTGTCAATATTTGATATCATTCAGGGTTTTTCTAATGACATGCCATTCACTCTGCCCAGCCTCGGTTTTATACTTTGTCCTTCCTTCTGCTCAGTGGAACGCCACGAGGCTCCTTGTCTTTGCGTCCCTCAGACCCAGGGTGGGCGGGAGCCTCCAGACGGCTCTGGAGGCCTGTCCCTGCGCTGCGGAGCCACGGGCGATGGGTCTGCCTGCTCCTCTTCCCAGCCTGGGCCTCCCCGCCTGTTGCTGGAGCCAAACCACACTGCTTAGAATCGCTTCTTTCATGCAGCCTGAATCCACTTCTGAATCGCTGATTTTGGAGAAGTGTGATTTTCTTGGAGACTGTGAATTCAGTATCCCTGCTTCATGGATGTGGGAATGGAAACTCAGAGCGGTACACGAGGACTGGGAGAGCAGAGGAACCTCGTCAGCCGAGTGTCGCCTCAGGCTTATGACAGACTTAGAACATAGAAACGGGAAGCAAAAGGAACGAATCCTACGAGCTAAATAATACTATTGAAAATCACGAGCCCTTTTAAACCCGCGTGATGACCTTGTATGTTGGTCAGAGCCGGGGCTGCCATAGCAAAACACAGACCGGGTGTCTTCAGCCACAGGGGTTTATTTCCTCACAGTCCTAGGGGCTGGAGGGGCAAGGGCAAAGCATCAGCGGGTTGACGCACCCTGAGGCCGCTCTCCTTGGCTTGCAGGTGGCCGCCTTCCCCCGGGTCCTCGCACGGCCTTCCCCCTGTGTGCGCATCCCTGGTGTCTCAGGCGTCCAAATCTCGCTTCTTGTAAGGACACCAGTCAAATTAGACCAGGGCCCCGCCTTCAAGGCTGACTTAACCTAATCACCCCAAAGGCCCTATTCCAAGTATAGTGACGTCCTGAGGCTGGGGGTTAGGGCTGCAACACATGACGTTTTGAGGGGGCAGTTTAGCCCAAGACACCCTGTGAGCTCAGGATTATTAATATCCCCAGTAACTGATGATGAAAGGATGACACAGAGATGTTAAGTAACTTGCCCAAGGTTGCTCAGTGAAGAAGACGGTAGAGCCAGGATTTGAACACAGACAATCCAGCCTCAGAAAGCCTTCTGAGGATATTGCTCGGTGCCCAGAGTCCCGCTGAGAAATGTTTCATAATGATACTGCTACAGTGTTAAGACTCTTCCCTTGAATTTTTTGTGCTAAATAAAGATTTTTTTCTACAAAGGACAATTTTCGTTCATTTGCCAGGACTTTTTCCAGTCTATTTGGTTCCTCTTTACTGGATGTAGGATGGCCAGGGGCCTGCGCCACCTGAGGAGTGTGTAGACACAGCGTGTCACCCAGACAGGCGTGGAGAGGAATGGAGATGGACAGGAAACAGGCAGAGCAGGTGAGAATTTCCCTTTTGAACACCTTATCTTGGCTCCTCCATCGCTAATTAAAGTTGAGATCAAGGGTGTGTGAATGAGCAACTTGAAGCCTAGAGTTTCTGCTAAGAACACTCGATGACACCTTTGTTTGACAGACGTTCCATGTAGTCTAAGGAATGGAAATGGCCCTGTGACGGTCCCCTCACCTGGAGAACACATCCCAAGGAAAGTCGCTAATGCAACCAAAGAGCCGAGCGCCTAGGAAGGGGTGACTTTCTGTTGGAAGCTGCAGATTCATCGTCATTCCTAGTCACCCTGTCCTCTAATGCAGCGGTAAGCCTGTTGACTCGTTCTTGTTCTTTTTTAATTTTATTTTTATACAGTTTATTTTATTTATGCATTTTTTGGAGGAAGTAATTAGGTTTATTTATTTCTTTTTTAGTGGAGGGACTGGGGATTGAACCCAGGACCTCCTGCGTGCTGAGCACGCCCTGTACCACTGACCTATACCCTCCCCTCTCAACTCCATTCTTAATTGTAACTTTCACACATTTAGGACAAAAATAGCTGTCCTCACAGACCTTCCACAGGAAAAATGAGCCATGCAGATCCTGCTATTATAAAAGTTTCATGGCCACTGTCAGCGGGATGAACCCCTATGAGACAGCATCCGTGCAACTGCTGAAGAGGGTCCAGGCCTTTTCCTCAGAGAAAGGAAGTTCCAAAATGAAACCTCTGCTTGACACTTGAGATGGAAACGAGAGGAAGACAGGCACACACATCCACACAGCAACAGCCAGGAGGTTTTTTTCTTTTTTTCTTTTTTTTTTTTTAATAATATTAAAGTAAAAGCAGAGTCTTTTTCGGGCATGAATTTCCCATCTCTCAGTGACTCACTCAGCAAATGCATTTATATGTGTATTCAAGGTTTAATCCCTTCCCGTCTCAACTCTAACAACGCACTGTGAGGTGACAACATAAGATGTAGACCTATGTCACTTACGTCATGCGAGAGCCCAGGGCCAGGAGGACAGATGCCTCGCAGCCTCGTCGGTAGCAACCTTCCTCAGACGAAGCAGAGCAGGAGTGAACGTGCTGCGGCTCAGGGTTAACGACTGAAGTCTAGAAAAAGTTAGCTGTCATCTCCCCCTGTCACCGCTTTCAATGGTCAGCTTCCAGGCCTTTGAATGAAACCGAGGGACCTTCTAACAGACACTGTCACACAACCTTAAGGCTCATAGATCAAGTTCTGATTTGTGTATGAGGCTTTGTAGACCCAGGCGAGTGTCATCTTCCAAGTCACTAAGCGGGTGCCATCAGCTGGGGCCAGGACGAACGCCCGGTCTCCGGCCTCCTCCGGCCTCTGGCCACGCTTGCCTTTATGGGCAGATGGTGCTGCACTGCAGAGCGGTGCAGGGAAACTTCCCCCGGCACAGAGCACTTTATAGGGTCTTTAACTTGAGAGAAATTGTGATCCTTTTACTAAGGACAGTTTTATCTAAGTAATGGTATCATCTAGGTACTAGGTTCCATTAAGCTCAAACATATTTTTCCCTTGTTCCTAAAAATCACACTCACTAAGATATTTACTGTTCCAAAACCAGGTGCAGCTTTTATATCCTGCACAATAACTGAGCATGGGAAGCATTCTGAAAAGTCCCAGTGCATGCTGGTTTTCCTGCAGCTGCAAACTCGTAAATACAGTGAGCACATACTTAGCAACAATCGCAGCTGATGAGTGAGAAATGCCGGCACACTTCTTTCTAAAAAGGATCGGCAGAGCAAACGATTACCTGCCTGTGTTGAGACTTCTACAGAAAATAAGAGACATTTCTCACATTGTTAATAAGGTGCTTTGTATTTGACGGAACACAGTGGTCAGTCTTCTGCAAAATGTACTTCTTTTCCAGTTAGATATGAGTCAAGGAGATGAAATCATTGTCTTCTGGATCTTGGCTTAATCTTGGAATGCTGAACAAGGAAGCCAGTCCTCTAATTCCTTCCCCTCACCCCCAAGCTCCAGTGAGTCTGCTTCATTGTGCATAATCTAGTCAGAAACAGGGAGTCATAGTCATCTGCAAGGCTGAGGAACTATTCTTTGGATTTGTCCTGAGACCACGAGCTGGGAGCTGCTGATATCTGTTTAGCAACTGCAAAGGGAGCGCATCCTAGAATAGAGCAAAAAATAAGAAATGAGGCTCAGATATATGGAGGAGGGGAAACCAGGCCCTGGAAATGTTTTTGGAGCCCTGGATCAAACTGTGCCTGAAGGGTGCTCAGTTACACAGCCGATGCCCTCTTTTGCCTAAGTCGCTTTCAGTTCAGCCATGATCTTCCTCGTAATGGAAACTCTTGATATAGGAGCCATCTCTGTGATGGAAAGAGTCAAGTCATGGTTTGGACAGGTTTGCTTTTAAGAAGAATGTCCAAGAACAGAGATCTGAGAAACACCTGTATTCAGCGTCTAGGAGGAGAGTGAGAAGCTGTACACGGAGACCAGGCTCCCAGAGGTAAAGGCAAGAGTCGGGAGAATACAGCTTCTCTGGACCCGGGCAGAAGCGGCCGCGCCCGCAGTGTGGCTTCACGCAGAGCACTCACGGACCATCGCGTTTGAGGACAGCGATGTCGCGATGACATTTGGGAGGGATTCTTCAGGGGAGTCACATGGCAGAAGTCTGGCCACCCAGACTCAGGGGTGCATTGGTGGGAAAAAGAGAGAAAGAGCAACTCTCTTTCGTTCCATTTGAGAGAGGAGGGCTGGGGAGGGAAAGGGGATCAGCCATCGCGAGGGTGGCCAGAGCGGACGAGGCAGAAGTCTGGAGGGAGCTTTTTAAAGGAGACAGACTGAAAAGCCTTTGATGGTAGGCGAAAGATCAGAGATGCACAAAGGAGTCATTTAGTGGAGAAATCTGGAAGTAGCTAAAGGAAATGAGACTGAAGAAAAGGAAGCGTAGAGGGCAGCTGCCTCTTATGCAAGGGCAGGACTGAGCGCAGAGTAAGGTGAGTGAAAGGGCCCCTGTGAGCATCACACGGGGGAAGAGCTGGTAGAAATGAAGGTGATCGAAATGCGAACTAAAGGGACATAGGTGCTCAGCACACGCTTGGTAATGTGACGTGATTTAGCGGAGCAAGGGGAGGAATGAACGATCCTTGCAGCTCCATTGTTTTTGACAGCGGTACCCACTCTGGGCAGCTGAAAGGGAGGTGTGCATTCCCTCAGGCTTCTGTCCACTTGCAAAGGCCTGAGGAGGCAGCCAGGGGCTTGTTTTCCCAAGGTGAGTATCTTTGTAGGTGAGAACCGAGCTTAACCTCCTTGAAATTGCCCCGCATTCTGCTGGTGCGCTCGGAGAGAGACACTTAATCCCCACTTCTTTATGATGCCTGCCATCGGCTGCGTTTCTCTTCCATATTCACTGGAACTGTCAACAGTTCCACCGTCAGAGCTAACCCGGCCCTTGTTCTGATAGGACAGCCTCAAAGGGAAGCACCGCGTCAGAACGCAGGCCAGCCCTACCGATCAGCTGGGAGGCGGCGCGGCCAGCGACCTCATCTCAGAACTGCGTCCAGCCAGCTACGCGAGACCGCGTCCTCGGAGCGCAAGGTGCACGTTCAGGGAAGAGCTCCTTTTTGCTGAGCCAAGTGACGCCACCTGGGTACCTTATGTGACACATCTGTGTTTGAAGACACGTTAGGCGTGAGCTGCGGGATGTTTCTGCTTCCACCTACGGCAATATTAGTGTTTGTATCTGGGCATCCATCTGTGCGGTAGCTTTTAACTTATATCTGTGGTTTTCAGACTCTGCTGGGAAGACCCCTCTCCTGACAGAGCAGCATTGGGGATGGGGTGGGGCATGAGGAGGGAGCTGGGAGGTTTCTGGCATCCGAAGAGAATCTTACCTGAATCAATGTTTCTGAGGGGGAAAAAAAAAAAAAAAAGAAAGGAAACCATTATTTTAAATCAACCATAGCCTATAAGCCAGCACGTTATTGCCAATTAAGCAAGAATTTTTGGAAAGGGAAGTTATTATACTGGTCTGTAAACAAGAACCATCCGGAGACATACTAATGTCAGTGCCATTAAAAATAAACTGCTTTTCTCCTTTTTACAGTTTAAAACCTTAGTGAACCCCTCAAAGCTAATTCTTTTCCATTTGTCAAAATTCTGCTTTTCTTGTAAAGCTGTTTCTTACCCCAAGGCCTTGTTGGAACACTTCCCTTCCAACAGCCCACCCCAGATCCCCAGTCATCGTTAACGTCTTCCTCCCCGGGCCTTCTGTAGCATTTGTTAATATCCGCATTGCCCTGCAGATCACAGTAAATCCCCCTTTCAGTTTGCTTGAGTGCCTGAATTATTTCTCTTACCCAGGACTCGTAGCCTCCACAGGGCTCTCATTGGTCACCTTAGTTCCCATTGCACCTGTCCAGGCATCCTAAATGAGTTTGTTTTCCTGGATTCTCAGAAGTTATAATTCTCACATTATTTCAAGCTTTTTCATCATCATTATTTTATTTGTTATGGTAATCTGTGATGAGTGGTCTCTGATGTTACTATTGTCGTTGTTCTGGGGGCACCAACGCGCCCATCGAAGACGGCAAACTTAATCAATAAACGTTGTGCGTGTTCTGACGCTCCAGCCACTCGCTGTTCCCCCATCTCTGCCCCTCTCCTCAGGCCTCCCTATTCTCTGAGACACAACAATGTTGAAATTAGGGCGAGTGAGAGGAAGAGTCAATCCCACGTCTCTCACTTTAGATCGAAAGCTGGGAAGGATCAAGCTTAGTGAGAAAGGGGGGCCCAAAGCCCCCACAGGCCAAAAGCGAGGCCCTTGCCCGGCAGCCAGGCTGTGCCTGTGAAGGAAGAGTGCCTGACGGCAATTAAAGGTGCTGCTCCAGTGCTGCTCCACAGGATGAAAGGAAAGCGAAGCAGCCTTGTTGCTGAGATGGGGAAAGGTGTAGTGGTCTGGGAGGAAGATCAAACAGCCACAACATCCCCCAGATGTGACCTTGGGTTCTGCTCTTTCTTACCTGCCTGGTCTTGGCTAAGTTGCTGAACTCCCCTCTGTCTGTGATTCACCATGTGCAAAACGGTTAGAACAATATCTTCCCTTTATAGAGTTTTAATGGAAATTAAATGGAATAATATAAGCAGAACTCCCTTCTCCACGCCCCACCGCACCCGCCTTCCCTTCCTCCTCAGATTGTCAGCCATTGACTGGTATTAAGGATTCTTAGGAAAACTGATTCAGGCCTTGAGAAGACACATCGTGGTATTACAGTGTGCAGACTGAGCCTGAAGCATTTTGGTGGCACTGGATGAAACAATTTTAATCTTCAGTGGAAAAAAAAAAGAATTTTAAAAACAGCTTAGTTTTAGAATCTTAGTGAAGTTCCCAAGCCAAGAACAAAGTTCTCTATTTGTTAAGTGCAAACATGTTAAACATAAAATGAGAATAATGTGTCTTAAAAGTTTATATTTGCTGACTTGGATGATGAAGCACTCCCCTACATAAGTACTCTGTCCCTTTTCTAGAAATGGTTGGAAATTAAGACAAAACTGAAAAGAGACCCAAGAACCACTCCTGTGAAAGACATGACTGTTATTTTGGTATGGAAAACAGCACAATGATAATTTTTAGATTTTATTTTAGTCTTTACTGGAGAACAAACTGGGAAGATTTTATGCTCAATCATCTTTGGAAGCCGATGGTTGGATAACGCAGGGGATGCTCGAGATACAGACGGCCCAGGAGACGTGCCTTAGTATGAGTGGCTGACATCCAGAGTTATTTTGGAGAAGTCATTTCTACAAGTGCGTTCAGGCTGTCCGTGAGCCCTGTGGTCAGGGAGAGCCTGTGTCTTGTGTTCATCCCACTGACTGCCGCTCAAAGCACCGTGAGAACTCTGCTTACTCTATTAGTTTAACTTCTTGCTCGCATTTAGATTTGCGTTTCCAGGAACTCCTTTGATATTACACATTTTTCTTGTCACTGATTCGTTTCAATTTGGAGTGGTTCCTAATGAAACAATCACTAAACTATACACTGGGATTACGTTGTGAAATCACTGAAATGCACAACAAAAGGACAACATCTAATCTAAAATGTTTTAGAACACTTTTGGAAGGAAGAATTTAATGGCGTGCCTGGAGCTGACACCTTTGCTGCTTAGGCATCCGTACAGTTGGTTTCCTATCAGACGACGTCCCCTGTTTGGGAGTACTTAGTCTTTTTCATTTTTAAAAAATAACTTAAACCTCTTTTTTTTTTGTTTTGTTTTTAGGGGTTTTTGTTTGTTTTTGGCGGTGGGTGATTAGGTTTACTTATTTATTTATTTATTTATTTATTTATTTATTTATTTATTTATTTATTTATTTATTTTAATGGAGGATTAAATTCAGAGGCTTGAACTCAGGACCTCGTGCCTGCTAAGCATGCACCTTACCACTGAGCTATACCCACCACCTACTTAATATTTTTTAATATAATATATTCATTTGAACGAATTCTATACAGATCGATTAATTAAAATTTTTGTTCTTTAAAAAAGTCATTAATTTCACTTGTGATTTATACCCACACATTTTACTTAACTGTCCTGTTCTAATTTGCAGGTTGTTTGTTATGAACTGAACATTCGTAGAGTTCCTTAAAAATTCATATGTTGAAACGTTAACCCCCATGTGATGGTTCCGGGAGGTGGAGCCTTTGGGAAGTGATTCAAGTAGATGAAGTCATGAGGGTGGAGCCCCCTAATGGGACTGGTGTCCTTGCAAGAAGAGGAAGAGACCAGCCTTCTCCCTCTCCCCCACGTGAGGACACGATGAGAAGGTGGCACCTGCAGACAGAGGAGGGCTCTCACCAGGGACCGAGCAGGTCCCCGCTGATGGTGGGCATCCCAGCCTCTGAAACTGCGAAACGAATGTCTGCTGGTTAAGCCACACAGTCCATGGTGTTTCATCACAGCCGATTAAGACACAGGCTTTCTCTCCTTTTTAATGTAAACGGGACTTGCTCAGCCCTGTGTTAACCCTTCCCGACACAGGGGTGCAGCTGATGAATGAGGGAGAGCATTACTTAGTTGGTAAGGTTGCCCAGCCAGGCGGGAGAAGGAACAGAGGGTAATACACACCAGCGAACCTTTGAGAAGGGTGATGCCATGGACGGTGTGGACTTCTCTGGTGAAAACCTGAACAATCACGTATCAAAACAACGCAGTATTTTTTTTCTTCTACTTAATGAGGCATCCAATTGTTACGGTGTTACAGCCATGGCCATTTTAGTATCTTTTTTATGATTGATGGTATCATTACTTAATGTCATAATCTTGCAAGTAGATTTTTAAAGTTATTGTATTTGATAGACTAACGAACTTCCAAATGAGAACATCTGTTGTTTTCCTGTTTTTCACAAATTCTGCTAATCTTAAAAATAGAGCCGTCAGATCTGTTGGAGATGGTTTATTAATTCTATGAATGCATGACATTATTTTATTATTTCAATATCAATCCTCAGGCCGCAGGGAATTAAATCAAGGAACTGGAGAGCTCGCCCCCTCATCCTCCCATCCCAGTTGCCCCCTTCTGTCATTATTACCACAGGACCAGTCAGGTTCAGGGTCAGCAAACTGAATTCTGTTATAAATTTCAAGGGGACATACTGATTTCAACAGTCTGGAAATCCATCTTAAAAATGGAAACAAGCCATGAAGGACAATTATTAAATAGTCAATAAGGTTATTCCCTTGGACAGTGAACTGGGAAAATCCCCCTTGGCTCTGCAGAATTTGCCACTTAATATTGTAAGTTTGTGCTGATAAATAACTTCAGCCAAATATTTTCCTTTTTTTGATCCTAGCAATACTCCCTGAATAGATGGATTATGGGGGACGATGCTCCTTCCCACCACAGATTCCTCAAGATGAAATTTCAGCAGAATCTATAGTTTGTGCAAGAGCGATGTCAGCCACAAATCGGGTGTGCCCTCGGGACTCGGGAGTGAAATGAAAATGAGAAAATCGCCTTCAGAGATAATTTGTGACGGATGAGACTAGGAAGAAAGCCCTTTAAATCACATGAAAAAATTCTCAAGAAAGTAATATGAATATATTTTAATAAGCTTGGTCTCATTAATAATGACATTTATTATTGTCAAGATGAGCGGGAGACTGATACTCTGCATAGAGGTTGAAACAGAAGGAAAAGTAAGACTTCCCCATATTTCTTGAATACAGTACAGCTCCAGGTGACAGGAAGAAAAATTTTCCCTAGAGCAGAAAATAAAAATCTGTCATGAAGCATGTATCCTGCCAGTTTCACAGCCATTGTAAATGCGTAATCTTGGCCGTTTGGTTTACAAATATAAATCTTGGTGTATTCATCAGAATCCTCTTGTGAGCAAGTAGCAGAAATCAACTCAGACTAGATTAGACCAGAGTTCGGGGCTCGCTGGGGAGGCTTCCCAGACCTGCGACCAGGTAGTGTCCAGAACCCACACTCAGAGAGGCCCTGCACTGGGTGTTAAAGGCTCTGAGGTTGCCATTTTGACATTCTTAATAATTGTACCTTTGAATTTGTGTTTTGTACATAAAATCGGATGGAACAATGGAGCATGTGTCAGAGGCGTGGAGCCCTGGCTCCCGGGCCTCCCTGCCCGCCCAGGGTGCCTTCTGCACCGCCCACTCCCCCAGCCCCTGGCGCCCAGGGCTAGGGTTGTCAGATTTAGCGAAAACAAATAGACAAAAATCAGGAAACAAGAAGGGAGGCTCAGTTAGAATTTCAGGTAAACAAGGAATCATTTTTTTAGCATGAGTATATCCCAATATTGCAGGAGATGCACCGCAGATGACCTGAAATTCAAGTTGCACTGGGCGCCGGGTGTTTTACCCGGCGCAGCCCTCCGGCCCGGCCCCCTCTGCAGCCCTTGGCCGCCGGCGGGTCGGGGTGGGGAGCCCGGAGGAGGCCGGCGGGGCGCGCGAGGCCGCGGGGCCTGGCTGCCGCTGCCCTTCCGCCCGGGGCTGGCGGCGTGCGCGGTGCGCCCGGGGCGCCGAGAGCCCGCCACGCACCTGTCCCGCCGGCGCCCCGCGCGTCCTGGCGAGGGAGGGAGATGCGGTGCCTTCGGGCCGGGGGGCCTCCGTCCGGGGCAGGACAGGAAGATGCCTGCTCCGGATCCGCGCCTCGGGGGAGACGCCGAAGGTCCGGGAGCCTGGATGCTCAGGACTGGTCGCCGGGATCCCGGCGCCCCGGGGAGCGCGACGAGAAAGCGCAAATGAAAACACCCGGACGGTTCCAGAAAGAGGCCGCGGAGGACGGGAAAACGCGTTTTACTTTCGTGCGTTCCCGACGCGCCCTGGGCCCGCGTAACCGGCAAGAGTTAAACGTGGCACCTTTGGAATTCGCTGCGGGAGGGGACGTGACAGAACGCGCTCGTCACTTCTCTTCATCTTTCCGAGCTTTGACTTTCTTCTGCGAGCACGGCTCGGCCTCCGGGGCCAAAGGGGAAGGCTCCAGCTTGAGCAATGCTGGACGCCGCCTGGTGGCCCCCCGGACGCCCGTGCGCCCCTGGGCCCGTCTGCGGGGGCGCCGACTCCACGCCTTGACGGCAGGAGAGGCGGGACAGGCCGCCTGGTTGCCGCAGGAAGCCGCTGTGAGACGGTTTCATTTACTCTAATTTGGTTTTCCTGCATTTAGTTGGTACGACTCTCTTCCCTGGGGCTCTTTTACCTCTGAATTAACGCATGTAATTAACTGAAAGTACGAAGTTTAAGGCAGGGACCCCACCTTGCTGTGACCTCACGACATGCCAGCGTCCTCTGCCACGCAGCCGCGGGGCATTTCGCAGCCCAGGGGAGGCAGTTTGGTTCAGACAGGGAGGAAGCCGGCAGGTGCTGCCTCCCGGCGAGACCGGGTGTCCTCACGAGGAGGCTGTGCTGCTGTCCTGGGCCTCCTCCCACGGAAGGCTGTGGAGGTTTGTTTCTGAAACTCCCCTCCATACTTTTAATCGTTAGAAACCACCAAAGCACATCCTGCTAGGCTTCCTGGCCCCGGCCCCTGCGCTGACATCTCCCTGGCATTTCTTCCAACTCTGCTTCTCACGAAGAATGGCAAGAATCCTCATCCATCTCCTCGAAGTCCGGTTTGAATGTATTCAAAATATCCTCGAGTATCTGCTTCCTATTTAAAATAATCGTAGACTCAACTTACACACAGAATAAAAGAACTGCGCTTTGCCATGTGTGGCTGCATTACATTGACGACATACTGAATCACGTATGTTCTGGGAAAGGACAAGAGCAGAGAAAAAACATTCGCGTGGGTCAGCGACTCCAGAACACAGAACCCACACCTGTAATGACACTTCCAGGGCATTCTTTCACATGCTTTTTTTTTTTTTTTTAAATCAGTTGCTGCTTTTGGCAAAGACTTCATCACTTCCTAACTGCCCTAAATTTCTTTTCTTGTTAAAGGTAGGTTTAACAATTGAGTTCATTATCTCAGAAATTAACAAAGACTTTAGTTTTTTAGCAACTGTCCATCATTGCAAGGCCCCCAAGGAAGTATTCATCCAAAAAAAATTTGTAAAAATGTTATGTATTTAATTAAGCTCAGTTAAAAGAGAATAAAATTTCATATTTGGGGATGGAAAGCTGCTACGCATTGCTGTGGACTGAATTATGTCGCCCTCCAAGTTCGCGTGGCGATGCCCTAACCCCCACTGGGGTGGGGCTTGGAGGTGAGGGACCTGGGGAGGTGATCAGTTTTAGGTAAGGTCATGATGCTGGGGGCCTCACGATGGAATTAGAGCCCATGTGAAAAGAGACCGGAGGGCTCTCTGTCTTTCTCCCCCTGACTGAGGAAAGGCCACGTGGGAACACAGTGGGAGGGCAGCCACGTGGGAGCAGAAGTGGCTTCTCACCAGGAACCGAAAGTGCCGGCACCCCGGGCTCCCCAGCCTCCCGAACTGTGAGATGTCCACACCTGCTGTTGAAGCCACCTGGGCTTCATTACAGCAGCTGGAGCTGACGAGGTGCAAATACCCAGCCACGGTGAGCATATCTGAGGCCACCCTCCTCCCCACACTTTCTGAACTTCAGATGGCTCCAGGGTAGGGGACATGTTCCGCCCATGTTCCCAAGGTAGTTACAACAAGACTCCATTTCTTATTAGTGGGAACTTAAACGCTCATCACTCCGTCTGTGCTTTCATGATCTCATTAGCTTCCCCCAAACAGGATTAAAATAAAAAGTGACTCAGCAAAAGGGGGATGAAGTTTCCACGCATCTCATGTGTCTGGCCCTCTGCGAAGCCCTGGGCACGCAGTGCTCACGAGACACTGAAGTGGTCCCTGATGTGGCAGTGCTGAAGCGCTTGTTGGGGAGAGGCTGAGAAAATGGACAATTCTGAGGACAGGTGTTCTGCAGGCAGAGGGATGGGATGCATTGGGAGCTCCAGGAACATGAAGAATCCCCACGGGCAAGTGTGAGAAGAGGAGGGGAGCCACAGGAGAGAGGCAAGAGGGGACAGAGGAGGACGGGAAAGACTCAGTGGGGAATCACACCTGTAAGTTTCCAGACGGTAACGTCCAACAGTGTCAAACGCAGCTGGGAGAGTCCAGTAGCAGGAAGAGCAAAAAGACTGCTGAACTTGGGAACTGGCAGCTAACTTCTGTTTTCCAGAGTTCATTCGGTAGCATGGAGTCCTGTCCATTGTCTCAGCCACTGTGCTGGCTGGTTTCTGTACAGTATCTCTCCCTTTGCCGTAACCACCATCTTTTCCATGAGAAAAGTTAGGTGCCAAGAATTTAACGGATTTGTCTCTGGCAACGTTCATGCATTCATTCAATCAAAACCAAAACGTGAAATGGTCCTTCCTCTGAAGTAATTTACACTTTTATTGTTCTGCTTTTGAATGCATCATGTTAAACTGATAAATCCTTCCTTCAAGAAGAACGGAACACAGTGCCAAGGAGACAGGAGGCAGAGTCGTGGGGGGGGGGGCAAATGTCTGGGTTTTGGGTTTTGTCCTGGATGATTTCAATGCTACAGAATGAAAACAGTCTCAGAAAAGATAAGAAAGTTGGGGGAGAGTAAATGGAGTGATGGCCTATAAGTGAAAAGTAATGGAATTAAACACAGGTGGAAGGTAAGTGCTGGCGAAAGACGCAGCAATGTCTCTTGGAGGCAGTGGTGAGGGTGGTGGTAAATACAGTCGATTTTGATTTTCGGGAGAGCCAGAGTTTCTGTCCATCATTTTGTCTGTGAGATAGAAAGGGCGTGAATTATGTGAAAGAGGCAAGGTAAGGGAATTGGCCGGAGGTGAGCAGGAGCACTCTAGAGACGGCTCTGGCTCAGCTGAATTGCTAGGCGATCGTTGGCTTTCGATGCTCTTACGCAGCCGAGAAGCTGTGCATGGTGTGGGCACGGCGATGCTTTCGGCACGGGCCAGTATCCACAGGTGGTGCCTTTGCAAGACCCCCTCAGCAGTCCAGGGTTCCTGCATCCACGTTCAAGGTGGCCGTTTCTCATCGCCTCTCTTTTTCAGTCTGCACTTCTTCGGTTGTCCAACAAAATGCAGGCTTTGGGAAAAGTCTCACTGACCCAGTCACTTTCTGTGAACCAGCTCCATGTACAAATCTTTCAGAGAAACTTTCAATTGCTCCCCTCTATGGCTCCAACATTTCCCCAAATCTGTCAAATAAATTCAATTTGCACCTAGCATAGTTGCCAGTTTCACACTCACTCATCTACTGGTGTGTCAGACTAGACGGCCGTCGGGGAGCTGCCTCCTCGGTGCAGCCGGCTCCCTCCCCCCTGCGTCCTCAGACCAGCCTCGCTCGGGGCTCTGCTGTGCACCTGCCTCTTGCCTGTGCTTTCCCAAGACTCTCGTTTCTTTGTTCTTTACTCTCAAATTGAAGTTTTAGCAATTAGATTGTTATTTAGCACAAAGAAGACACTTTTAAAGGAGTATTTATCATTGTTAGTTGTCATAGGGTGTCTCATTGTAAGAATGTACCATAGTTAATTTTATTTCTTATAGTTTGGCTTTCGGTTATTTTTGATTTTTCCCTGTGAGAGCATCATTGTACAGACATCGTAGGATATTTGTCCGGTCTAGTAGGTTCAACTTTTTTCTGCACTTGTTTTTGGACATTTGTATTTCTCCTTGAAGGAAAGTCATGGATATCATCAATCTGTTATCTATTCATCTGTATCTCTTTAGCCTGCTTTCTTTTCGATTATAATCCCTCTCTCCTTTGGAATAAAACTTAGAAAGTATTCCCTCCTGCAGGTGATATTAATATGCTAGTTTTGTAGTTGTGCTTTTCTGTAATTATGTCTTTAATCTATTTGATCTGACTTTGGGGAAGGAAGTGTCCCTGGTGTGAGCTGGCAGTCCTAAGACCATCTACTGACGAAGACATTCTTTTTCAACTGATTTTAACTTATCATATATTAAATTCATTTATATAATATGTACATTCTATTTCTCAACTTTCTAATATATTCTTGTGCTGGTAGGTACACTCTAACGATTATTGCAACTTGTAATAGATTGGGAGGGAAATCTGCATCAACGCTCATTTAAAACCAAATCATTTGGTTATTTTACTGTTTTTATTCATCCATATAAACCTTATAATCACTTTGTCACGTTCTACAAAATGTCTTTGGGGCTCTGTTTGGAGTTGCACTGTGTTTCTGGATTAGTCAGCAGCAAATTGCGTCCCTTACCGAATTAAACTTTCTAACTCAGGTGTAGGATGTGCTTTCCTTTCTTTAAAAAAAAAAAATCTTCCTTTAAATATAAATTTTATTTGTTTTCAGATGATAGTAACGACACCCACTCATTGTAAAGAATATGAAAAAAACAAAAACAAAAACAAGTAGCCATTTCTTTTCCTCCTTGATTTTGGACCTCAAGTAGAGAAAGAGTTAAATCCGTCAGACTCATGGTTCAGCTACTTGCACATCACTCGTCCATGGAATGCTCCTTTAAAAGTCAGAAAGTAAGAAACAGCCCCAGATGTCAGTAGCTCAACCCAGTGGAAGTTTGTACTTGGCTTGTGTCCATTTTGGGTCAGCCGGCGGGGTGGGGACCTTGCTCCATCCACCTGCTCAGAGACCCAGGCTCCTTCCCTGGCGCGACTCCCTCCCCCACCCCAGCTCTGCAGGAGGTATCAGATGCTCCCATGAGAGTCTGTGCACATCTTTACTTCCACTTACCGCCAAAGAATATAATAATGAGTGTCTCTGGACTCATTTCCCCACTAGATTGTATTTTTTAAGAAGAAAATGGGTTTTATTCAAATTTATAACGCCAATATCATGCATATCAAATGGTTGTGATTTTTTAAAATATTCATTAAAATCCTAATGTAAAAAAAAAATAAATGCTTGCAAAAAGACTGGGAGGAAGTCCTTCAAAACAGTGGGCTTCAAATGTTTTTACTTTTAGCCTGTGTTACTATGTTAAAGTCAGGAAACAAGAAAACTCTAATAAATTACTCTAAAAGAGAGACAAGTGAATTCTTGACATTTTTTTCATTTCTTTGTTCCTTCTAACAGTTTTTAATTCGTTCCTATTCGTTACTTACAGCAGTTTCTGTACAGAGCTTTGCTGCAGCTCCTTTTTGACATTTTACAAGGAAAGGCTTCTATAAACCAGTAGGACTCTCACCAAAGCATATAGAAAATAGAACATTTCCTTTAAAAATTGGAATATTTTTAAGAAAAAATTATGTAAAGCACAAACCCTCATTTTGTAGAAAAACCACCTAGAAACATTGTTTTTTAAAAAGTCCCATTGTTCATTGACGATGTTTCCTTTCATTATGTTTAAACAAATTATTTAGATTTTTAAGCCTCTTTGTGACCTGAAACATCTCTTTGTTTTCACAGTGGTTCTAGGGGAACATTCTTTAGCACTTCTCAAAAGTACAATGAATAAGTGAAACATGGCCCAGAAAGTGAAGTAATTTTACTTTATTTCAGATTGACAGAACTCAGCTCTGCTTGTTTCGGGTCTAACGCATGTTGTCTGCAGTCTATGCCTGTGACCTTCCCGTCTCAGACCCACGAGGTCCTCCTGCCCCCTTCCTAGACTTAAAAAGAATCAGGAACTCGGTTTCTGTTAAAATGACCACAGTGTACTTTATTTAATGATTTTGGTACCTTGTGTTGCAATAAAATAAAAAAAAATCTACAAAATCCAAATATATAAAATTTCAAGTTTTCTTTTCTTTTTTTTTTAAGTTTTACAAGAAAAATCATGTAACCAAGGAAGTTGGTTTATTATGAAGCACTACTTTCCACTTCGTTTCATCACAAATTGCAACTTACTTAACAGACCAGAATGAGGGTGGTACCGCGGCACACCAAACACTCCACGCACCGCGCTCTCCACTACAGCGGGTGGGGCCGGCTGGGCCGGAGGCCGCCAGCCAAGAAAGACACTCTTACGATCCGGACGCTAAAGGAAAGTTTGGATACATGGAATTTGAATATATATATTTACAGGAAGGAAAAAAATGTAATAGCTTCATTTAATTCTTCATTTCAAATAAAATTCCAAATACATTTGTACAGTGTTTACAAAGTAAAAGCACAAGGGACTGCCAAGGTTATCACTCGGGTCCAGGCGCTGTGCTTGTACCGGGGAAGTGTCTACGCCGTGCCCTGAACACACGCACGGGGCCTCGCAGACCTGACTCCTGCACCGGGCGCGGGAGCAAGGGGCACGGGGACGGCCACTGCACACGCTCGGAAGGTCATGCAGAGAGTTGACAACAGGGGACTGAGAAAGGATGGGTCCATTCTCTTCGGCTGGCTGTTCACCTGCCACCTGTTTCATTTTCTTTTCAGAGGTCAGTTTAAAACAACAACAACAGAAAATTGAACTGGGAGAGGAGCACAGAATGCTTAAGGCAAATTAAGCAAATAGAGAGCAGCTTCTCTTGGTGTTGAGTGGAAACGAGGATTTCACCCCAAATCGAACTGAGAAACAAACAAATGAAGCACAACCTCTTAAGGTTGGGTTGCTTCCATCAGGTATGAATTTTTTGAAAATTGCTTTGCACCAAGTATCCTTTTGAAATTTTAAATGAAAAACTGGTTGGTTACAAAGTGCATGATTTCATGTTTTGAAATAAAACAGTAGCTGAGGTAGTTAGATGTGAAACTTACTTAAAAGAACTGGAGAATGAAGAACAAATGTCAATGGCAAAAATGCTTGCCCTTGGAAGCAGGTTTATATTGTGCAACAGTTTAATGCTGAGCAAAATGCTTCTGTTTTACGGATATTATTAATTAAACCAAACCGTTAGTGGTGGTGGTATGTGTTTCCAATCTGCTAGATAGGATGTCAGTACAGACGAAGTTTTATAATTTGAGCTTTCACTGTTTCTGCATGGAAGTGATCATGTAAAAAGGCATTTCATATCATTGCTGGAAACTTTTGATCTAAACTTTCTCAAGAATTCTGTGAAAACTGAGGAAAATGAATAGGAAGGATGATTTTGCTCTTGCTTTTACGATTTGTCTTTAGCCCTAAATTCAATGTACCATTTGGTTTCGAAGAGGGAGGAGACGTCTGGCTCATTGGCGGAAAGGAGTTTTGTGATGGTAACATGCCAAGGATGTGAATGGATATTCACGAGCTCAGCTCAGAGACACGAGCAAAACAGGATTTTTCATGTGTTTTCTGCTGCTTGTTTATGGGATGGAATGTTAACTGGGAAGCCGACAACTGCATTGAAAAGGCATCACACGAGTGATGGCTGTGTGATGACTGGTCCACAGCAGTGATCACGTTTATCTTTGCTAAAAACTAGTTTTTCGAAAAGAGTCTCTTATTTTCAGGGAGGACTCTGGAGAGTTTCACGCGGGCTGGAAAGTCTTAAAAAGGCTAAAAGGGATGGGGCATTCAAATTTCCTTTTCCTCAGGGATTAGATATATAGTTTATATCGAATAACATCTTGTCTCCACTTTTTTTTTAAAATCTAGAATTCAGATTCTACCATTTGGAAGAATTATCCAACTCAAACCTTTTTTTAGATTCTGTTTTGTACCTTTGTGGTGAAACGACACATTCTGCCCACCGACCTCCTCCCATCCTAGCCGATCCGCCTGAAAAGCTGCCTCATTTCACCTTATCTCTAAGGCTCGCACCTTGGCCAGTCAACCTCAGCTTTCTTGTGCAAAACCAAAGGAAGGGCATGGATATTTCCCTTCACAGCAACAGGGATATTCTGCTGCACTTTTGGTTGCAATGGTATTGTTGCTAGGAACTGGAAAAAAAAAAAAAAAAGCCAGAGAAGTCCAAATTATTTTGACTCACTACTCTTGTATTTTGACTCTTAAAAAAAATCCCAAAACCAAAACAACAATAACAAAACGATACTTATCTTAAGTCTGATGTAGCAACATTGTCAGGTAGTTGCTGAGGTTAAATTCATGCTTCAGAATGCTTAATACCATGCATTAGAAATGTTTAGCCAGGCTGAAATGTTCAGCCTTTGATATACCACTGGCAACAAGATTTTAGAATCCAGAAGAGATTATGCTGGGTGTGTACGTTATGCCAGCTCCAGGCACCCCACGATCTTAAACCACTTATCTAGGAAACCTTCTGAAACCCTATTTCATATGTTTAAGAGCATGCATTTTTTTTTTTTTGCCAAGGAATACAGTTATTAAATAGGGGGCCAATGGTAATATTTATGTACAGCAACTTCCCTCATAAAGTCACATCCTTAAAACGTTTTCTGCATTGTCAGCAGAGTTGCGTGGGTGAGTTCCTACTTTGCAATATTACCTCCCTGATGCAAAAATGACAAATCATACTACTTAGCACTGGTTCTTATAGGGACTCAATATTGAAGAGAAAACGTGTTACTTTGGCAGGAAGTTGCACGGGACGTTCTCAGTGGTTGTTCCCTCACCATCGCCTCTGTCCTGGAGCCGTACTCACATCGGTGCCCGTGTAAGTGCAGGTGGATCTCTGTGTACGGCGGAAGCCCTTATGTAGACAAATGCTTCTCTGAAATATTTAAAATATATTTATAATCTGAAAACAAATCAACTCAGGAGTTCCAGGAAGAAATAAGGCTTTCGATTCTTTTATTGGGTTGTAAAGAGCGAGGGGTCATCTTAGGGATGAGAAAGAATTTCACGGTGAACCACACAAGGTCTAATCTCAATAATATCTATTAAAAATGTCCCCCCTGCTAGTGGCTTTCAGGGCACCGAACCGGGGGCCACACACGCGTTCTGGAACCCGCAGCGGGGGGTCCGGCGTGCAGACGCTTCAGGCGGCAGAAGCAGCCGGGCTTCCCGGGCACCTTTAATGGTTATTCAGAAAAATTCAGTTTGGCGAAGAAGAAAATTGTCGTTCTAGAAGAAGCTTCTCGATGTTTGTGTGAAAGGAGTTAATTTTCTCATTAAAAAGCTGATAATTAAAAAAAGGTCCTCCTAGACCTTCGAAGAAAAAGTTTCACTTTTATTCCGTCGCCAAGGAGAGTCCGATTCCTTGCTTGGTGCGTTACCGCCGCGGCGCCCCTAAGCCGCCCGCACCTCCCCACCGCAGCCCCCCACCCCGGCCGCGCCGTTATCCCTGTGCGAATGCTAGTCACCAAGTGTCAAAGCCCTTTTCGAACTCTGCTTAATCTTCCCAACACCCCCGTGAGGTAGGTAGATAAATATTATCTCTCTTCCACGTGTGGGAACAGTGAGGCTGAGAATGAGGACGACAGGCACTCAGATTCCCTGTCCCTGCGTCCCCCTCACTGGCCCAACTCCTCTGTGTCTTTGTTTCCAGAAAAGAATATATGTCATAGTATAAGAAAATTGTTCTGCAGAGTATACTGAAGTATTTGTAAAACAGTCCTTACGTTCAACACAGGGAGCCTTGGTTTTTCTACTAAACCATAAATTGCATTCAATTATTACATAATAAAAGATAACTGGGAAAAAAAAAGCTTAATGTTTTTGCAAACTATGGTAGCCTCTTTGCGGTCAATTCACCGAAACCTTGGACTGAACATCCTGCCAATAACATGAAGGCAAACAGCTGGAAAAGGACTTAGTGAAGGAAGAATCTCGGGGAAGAAGACAAATCCGAGCTGGGTTGGTGGGCACACCTGTGTCCCTGGGGTTGCAGCTCTGCTGGGCAGCAGGCCCTCATAGGCGCACAAGTGGCTAAGTCCTCCCTCCAAGGAGCGATTACAAAACACAAAGCAACGGCCGGGGAGCTGGCAGCCCTTTCTGCACCAGATGGAGGATCCATCTGATTTCAGGAAACGTCTGCATCTGATGGAAGGGAGGACCCGATAAGGGACCACCTACCCCTGAAGGCGTTCTAACTTGGCACTATGTGTGGAATTCTACACAAACACACCGTAAGCACCTACAAGACATTTAGAACTTCTCCGGAAACGCTCTCGCGATCTTTGCATAGCTGAACGCCTCTAGGGGGCTCTCTGCCTGCTGGGAGCTTGCTCTGCAGCATAAGCGTACTTGAGAGATGAGTCTGAGTTCGGACCAGCTTCAGGACAGGGAAGAGGTAAGCACACAATTGATGAAAATGAAACCAGGCGAATCAGATGAAACGAGGACCGTCTCACACTTCCCTGCTGGGGGGTCCGTTTCCCTTCCACGTCATCTTTTGCTTTCTTTTTCCCCGCCCACCGTTACTCCAGAGAAAACACAAATCTTCCAGTGTGTGATAACTGGTTAGTCCTTGACCATCCGAATGACATCAACAAAGGAAACCAAAAAATGATGTGTTTTGTTTCATTTGGGAAAAACAGTGTTTACTTCTATTGACACCATAAAATTCACCATCAAATAACTGCAGCAAGTAAAGTCGCCCCTTGGTGTCTATGGGGGACTGGTTCCAGGACTCCAGGCAGATACCCAAATCCAGGATGCTCGAGTCCCTTATGGTGGCCCTCCCTCTGCGTCTGTGGATGTGGAAACTTTGGATAGGGGGACCGACTGTAGTTTTAAATATTTTTATGCTTAAAAGGTATAAGCAATCCTTAAAAATTAAAACTTCCTATTCAAAGAATAAAACATTAACCAATTTGTATTTCCCTTGAACGATTCTGTCAGGCAGGCTTTGTGAATGATTAAGAGCATGTGGAGAGCAGAAGGGCAATTATAAAATTATATATATATATAAAAAAAAGGCTAAATAACAAGGTTCCTTGACAGGCAGGGGCGAGAGGTGCACCTCCAGGACAGTCGCTCTAAGGTCAATGCCGCAATCAACCCCCAGTACACCCAGGACAGCCTCCCAAACCTCTTCCTTCATGTGTTTGCTGAAGGTAAATAAAAATTAAATAGTGTTTGCTCTGCATTATTTATTTCTCTTTGCACCACAAAGAGATTGTTAGCAGCAAGATATCACCAGCCATAGATGAACACACGGGGAAGTTAAACTCCGTTCCCTATGACACCTGAGAGTTTTCTGTCCCTCCAGCCAACACCAGAGCCAGATGAAGACCTAGGATTCAGACATCTGTTTGACATTGCGAAGACCAAACTTGCTCCTTGAGTGACCTACTTCTTTACTTTTCACTGGGACATTTGCATTCGTGTGGGCAGTTTTTACTTTTTAATAACGCCATAGTGTCTACTTCTGTTTAGTGAAGATGGTTCAGCAATCATCCGGAAAATTCAGATGTTGAAAGCCCCTGAAAGAGAAGAAACCTAGTCATGAGGAAAGATCAGAGCTTCAGGGCTGTCAGTGGTCTAGCGGTTTTGTCTATGTTGAAAAATCGCTTCACTGTCCACCTTTTTTTTTTTAACGTCCATTATGCTGAAAACCATTCTCATAAGAATTCTTTTTCCTCTTTGGGGTTAGAGACACAGACTAGGTGAGGGGCAGAATCAAGTTCCAAAATATGTTGAAATGATTCAGCGAATACTTGTAAACCTGGTTTAGTGACTGAACACGGAGGTTTTGGGGTGTCATGATCTATTTACAATGGGGCGATGAGTAGGGCCACGGTGACCCTGCATCTCCTTGCTGTCAGATGGATGGATGTGTCAGCTGTCATGTTCTACAAGCCAGAGCACTTCTTCTACCTTAAAACTTCTCATTTTACAGTCCGCCCGCAGCTCCTGGCATAGGGGGCTAGCCTAGCAGCGAATGGGACGACGACCGAGGAGAAGTACCAGGAGGGAGAGCCCCTTGGAGGACAGGGTTAGAAGCAGATGCAGAGCCAGCTGGCGTCTTCCCTGCCCTCCCATTTCCGTCACGCCCTGGCCTTTCGCAAGTGGGCGACGCGTCTATGGTCACAGTCATGGAGCGGCGGGGCCCCACCCACGTCTGCGCTACCAACAGCCAAGTATTCCTCACGAGCCCCCGACAGCCTTCGTTTCGAGCCCCACACCTGCACCTCGACATTAGTAGACACCCCTGTCCCAGCCCAGCTCATCGCCTCTCTTCCTCTCTAGCCTCGTCGAGAGGCTGCTGATCCCTCCCGTTTCCCCCCGGCCAACCAACTTGTCGTGCAACACAGGGCAGCTTGGTGCCTCTTTTGGCTTCGGACATCAGGAGATCAACGTTTTCTTCAACTTGGTAGTTTTCATTGCCTTGCAATTGAAAAGAAGTCACATGGTGGAAGGTCCTTCCTTCCTTCCTTCCTTCCTTCCCTCTCTCTCCAGCTTGGAAATAATCACCAACACGGTCTCTGAGGAAGGAGAAACACGTCTGGAATGCACACAAAAAGGACCCCAGCTTCCCCTTCTTTCTTCTCCTGTGAGGTTGTTTATTGGATAAATCCGATGACTCTCACTCATGCTTCTAGTGTTAACTCCTAAAGCCGCTACCCTGAAAGGACAGACAGACAGCTTTATAAGAACATCAGGACGCCTGACTCTCCTGCGAACTTGGAAACTATGATCTGAAGCACATTCCTCCTTACCTTGCAGCTCAGACTCTTCTTTAAAAACAGAGAAGCAAGTGGGAAAAGAACCGTGATTTTAAATTATGAGACCACTTGTTTCCTTTTAAGTGAACACTCGGGTGCTAGGAACCTCCGATTGCTGATCTTAGAACTCGTAACCCAAGGTTTTGCAGGGCCTGAGACGCCACAGGGGAGCCAATTCCACGTACAAATATATCTCAGCTTGAAACTGTCAGTGTCCCCTCCCAGGGAAGCTGGAATCAAATTATTCAACAGCCACAGCCATGTAGATTTTACCTCTGAAATTGAATTCTAAATTCCGTTTGTATAAATTGGTTATGACAAGGTTGACAACGGTCCTCTCAAGAAATGAAGGGCAGCACTGTACTCAGATCAATCATTCAACAGATGACAATGACTTGTTTTCCATTTCTAAACACAAGTGGATGTGTATCTATTTAAGGCAAGTCTCCATGTCCCCGTATGCATTCTCTGAGCTGTGCAAGCCCCCAGGAGTCCACTGACTTTTTTCTTTTTTTCAGAGCCGTGCTTACTGGCAAAACCAAATGAAGCAGGTGAGTATTCACAGCATGAATGACGGAGCAGCAAGCGTGAGTCCGGAACGCGCCACATCACAGAGCTCTTGCTGTCCGGCCGGGCTGGGTGCGGCACCCCACGCCACCGAGCGAGGCCCCTTTCCACTCACTGATTCCTGTCCCCTTGTAGCAGCTTGGCGATCACATTACAAGTCAAGAATTTGCAAGATCAAAGGTCTGTTGCATTAATTAATGCCAATCAGCCTTCAGTAAAGCTCGACAAGTTCCAAGATGTTTCTGGGAGAAAAAAAAGAAGGGAACTGACAGCATCCGCAGTCGGCAGCTTGTGAAGCCGAGGCTCGAGCCTCCGGCGTGGCTGGCTCATCCGGACCGGCCGCTTCCCCTTCCTCAAGGCAGGAGCGATGGCCTTCCTCCCGCAGAGCTCCAAGGCTCTGACTCAACCCACCTCGGGCTGTCAAGACGCACTTCAGAGATTTCTTTCTTTTTCTGTGTACAATACATTAGAAAGGTTAATAGGAGTAGCTGGATATTCTTTGAAAGAGGAATATGAAATGACAATGCGGTGACCGGCAGACAGATCTCTGGTTACAGGAGGACGCGCTATTGCTCCCGATTTGAGTAGAAGAGGAACTGTCAGCAGCACAAGCAGGGAGGCCCAGGGAAGGGCTACCTGCCTGAGTTTTAGTAGCCGTGCCCAACACGCCAAACACAAGTGTTCATTTGTCCGAACCACAATGTGCTGAAATGCCAGTGTTGATGAAGACGTGTCCTACTGGCTTGTAATCCAAATAGGAATTTCTTCTGATGTTGAGAGACCCGAAGTGTGCTTTCAACATGCTAAGGGATGTTTTAGAACTTACTGATGGGTGAATTAACTTGGAATAATTAGGAGTGTTGCCGTGATACAACTCTGTACCAGACCCTCACTAGAACAGTTATGTTAGCTTAAATTAAACACAACGTCTCCTTTTGTTAACATTCGTAGCTCTTAATGAAGTAAGAATTTGATGAGTTCCATTTTAATGCAAATCAAGCAACAGAGAGAGGAGACGGTCCACCAGCTTAATGTGGTGGATGGAAGTAAAATAAAAACATCAAATCTTGCATCTTCTGAAATTCTAATAACAGAGTAGCTGACAGGCTTCAGCGACGGCACAGGGGAGAGTTCCGGGCTGATACCGTGCGGTGATGGTTTCTTAGCAAGATGGTTAATTAGTTTTGATGTTGATCGGTTTTGTTAAACATGCTCTTTCTCTGGAAGCGTCATGTCGGTAACGACTCGTCCTGTCTGGTGCAGCAGCGGACACAGCAGCCAACCTCGTAACGAACTATGAATGGTGCCAGGGGGCTAGAGGTCGTGGCTCTGACTTGGCACTGTCCTCAGGTCAGCTGCTTGCTGCTACTTCATGGGACTCACCATGGAATTCTTTTAGTTATTCTGTGCTCATAAAAATTAGTATGCTTTCTTCTCTTTCTTTTTCCTCCATAGAGGACCAATGGGTTTATAGCATCCCCTGACCAGCATTATTTCACTCAGAGAAAATTAGTTATGCACGTTAATCATTATCTTTAAACCGTGTGCCCTTGACCTTGTGGAAAGCCAACCACACTGGGCCATACTGTAGGAGAGGCTTGGATTCGGTATCAAGCCAGCATGTGTCCACATGGGGTGGGGCTGATGGCTCCGACCCACGACAGGGGCTGCAGCTCAGTGCTGCTCTTCTGGGCGTGGGGAGCGAGGCTTCAGAACGGCCTCTCAGGTTGCAGTAACTGAGGTTTATGCCTGGAAATCTGTGACCCCTAAATAACGTGACTGCTGGAGACTACATTCTGGGGAGGCCCACCACCACCTCTAACGCTTGTGTACAGAGAGATGCTCTTGTGGTGATTCTCCACGGTCATGGGGATGCGGGATCTTTCATGAACCCATACGTCCCACTACTTGTCCAGGGGGCCTCTGGCTCCCTCACTCTGTGTCCTGCTTCTGTCCACCTGATGGTCCCTCTTCCATTCCTCTGTGGCCAGAAAGAATCACTCTGTGAAAAATCAGAATGGTGATTTCGGTGGGGGAAGGGTATAGCTCAGTGGCAGAGTGCATGCCTGGCATGCATGAGGTCCTGGGTTCAATCCCCAGTCCCTCCATTTAAGAAAGAAGGCAAGGGGAAAGAATGGGGTTTGGGGAAAAAAAGCATCGTATGTGCTCATGAAAAATGCTTCCTGAGGATCTGTGAAGTGACCATTAGAAAACTTTTCAGACATTTCAGAGGCATCCTAATTTCATGTCTCTTCTTAAAAGAAATTCTTAGAAATATCTCCAAACCTTATTCAGAGATGATTGCTTTGAGTCAAATACTATATGCCAAAAGAGTATATCAACTTTTTTTTTGTTGATGTTGCTTTGTGGCCTTGCTTTAAAGGAGAGGCATAAACACAAATTGTAAAGTTACCTTCCTCTCTATAAGCAGTCATCCATTGTTGATTTATCCTTCCATTCCTATCACTACCTTACGTTCGCCATGATGTGTGCTCATTGTTTATCGTGGGGCTCACATGACAACCTTGGAAAAGCTTCTGTTTCTTTATTGCTCTGGCATAGAATTAAACATAGACATTAAAAAGAGAAGCAGTGTGGGAGGGCAGAACGAGGGCTGAGGTCGGAAGGCGCTTATGCTGCTGCCAGTAACCGCAGTGTGAGATGCCGAACGCGGGGTTCATTCTGGGTGTGACTGTGCTTTGGCTGGCAAATTGATTGTGCCTGATAAATGACTGACTGACTGAATGAATGATGATAAACAATGCCTGGTCTCTTCGGATCCATTTGGGCTCATCTATAAAAAGAAACGTTACTTTAGACACTATTTCCTCTAAAAGTTAGTGACTCCTAATTTAACCTAACTTTATAAAGATCTGCTTAAATCATATCCAAAAGGCAGGAAGTTAGGGATGGCTTGTGTCTTAATGTGTTAAATTCAGACTGATCACTGCATATATTTTTTGAAAATAAACACCAGGGTTGAGAAAATTTGGGGCTTATGATTGGCTACCTTTTTAGCATGCAATTCAAGTGACACATACACAGCTCCCTGCACAACCACATCCCTGACTAGGTCATGACTCTGTCGTCCTGTAGACCTCAGACATGGTACGTCTCAGCTGAGGAGGGAAACGACACACACATTGTCTTATAATTTGATTCAACAAATATTCGGTAAACGTTTGCTACATTCTTTACATGTAAGCTTTCCATCTGAGATGAAGTTTCTAGATTTATGTGATGGTTCGACCAGTGCTATAAAAATCCCATTAAGGATTACATTTTGTGATCTGCAAGACAGCAAATAAAATTTAGGGGAAAATTATAAAAATGGAATAGAATTACCTTTTAGTATGAAAGCAATGTCACTCAAAGATTTGTTAGACCCATCTTCCCTTATTCTTTCCTTCCTTCCTTCCTCTCTGTTTCTTGATCAGTCAGAGGTCAGGAAGTAGTGGGGGTTAGCTATCTTCCCGTCTGCCTAACCGGCTGATGGTAGCGTACATGTAGAGACCAGAAGAAAAGAACCATCAGCTTCATTTGTATTCATTACTTACTTTAGTGTAAAGCAAGGCCGGTGGGGCTGGGGGACAGTCTTCTGGAACGGAAGACGGGCACTCATCTGCCTGCTGCGAATTAGGGAGCTGAAGGAAGACTCAGTGACAGGTGGAAGAGACCTCCGTTTCTTGTCACTGACTTTTAAAATGTTCAGCTTTTCACACTGAAAGACATCTTTGACTCTTAAATGGAATCTTCTTTGAAAAATTTGATCATCTGACTACGCTTTGTATCTCCTGAGACCTTGCCGAGTCAGGAATAGAGCTGGGTGGAAAAGTATTCCTTGGTTTTCTAGGAGGATTTGGAACTGATAGAAGTCATTATCAGTTTCACTCAATGCTCAGCTCCAGCGATCCTCAGCTGCGGACCCCTGGCTAGTTTAATGTCTCTGAGCTGAAGTTTTATCATCTGTAAATGGGGCTCCACTCAAGGATGGCTCTGAGGATGGGCCGAGGTCACTCAGGTGAAGCTGTGGGCACAGCCCAGGCACCAGATAGGCTCTCAGGCCCGGGAAGCCACCACCGATACAGGGGGAGAGGAACCAAAGTGAAACCTGGGTTCAGTGTTTCTGACTCCCGTCGGAATATTATGAAAACAATTTTAACAAAGCAACGAGCCATCGCAGCGACATTAAATCACCTCTTATTTAGCAGCACAAAAGACCAAAGTGTTAGATTTCTGGGCTAAGCCGTTGCCTGCAATATTACAAAAGTCTGATTTTTCTTTTTCCTTATGGAATCTAGAGAAAGAGCTTCCGATGGGTGTTGAGACAACGTGATGCCTCAGACACTCAAGGAAGAGCTTCCAGACCCCTGGTTCCTGCTGGCCTCGCCCGCCGCCAGGCCCTCTGCGTGAGAGCAGGCTGTGTGCCAGCTGCCTAGCTGCCACGGTCAGCGCAGCGGAACGGCTCGTGTTTTTACACAGTCCTGCCCACACCCCGCAGAGTTCTGCTTTTGAGGGTGCTGATCAGGGACACGTATTGTGTCTTTCCAGGTGCCCGTTCTCAGGAAGGCAACTGGACAAGATGTGTGTCCACAGAGAGCGCTCTGCCCCAGTAGGGGGAGGAAGTACTGCCCAGAGGTCAAGACCCTTGCCCAGCCTGACTCGGGTCGGGTCGGGTCGGGGCCGGAGCCTCGGAGACCAGGGGCGGGGTGGTGGTGACGGAGGGGGATCCGCTCGTCCTTGGCCCGTCTGAGGCGCTCCTGCTTCAGAGGGGGAGAAGGGGGGTTCTGAGCCACAAGCTGGCGGGAGCAATCGTTCTGATGGTTTCCACAAGTGACCCTGGGTTGCTGAAGATAAATGAACATGAGTTGATCTGAATCCATCACTGAAATTAGAGAAATGGCCACTAAGTCCCTCTGTGTCTGCAGCAGGCGCGTCAGCCGTCCTCGGAGCTCTATTTCTGAAAGACGGCCCGAGCTACTTTTACAAGAGCTTTAAGGAATCCTCCTGAGAAACAAAACTGCGGCACCTCGTCCCAGCTTTACACAGGGGGTGATGGCTAATGGCAAAGACTTGTGAGAACAGAGGGGAATGTGCGTGTAGTCTAGAAAATGGTTCATTAGAAAAAAAAATTCCTCTGAATTCTTGTCCAAACATTGTGTCAGAAGTTGTTTCCACTCGATGGCATTTGGTACAATTCAAGGCAAACAGGTAACCTCACAGAATCCTGGTAAGGACCCCAGGGGTTTCCTTCGCTCCATTCAGTCTGTTCGGAGAGAGAAACTCTGCAATGACTCACAACTGTTCTATTCAACTGCTTAAAAGATGAGCCCTTCCAGGAGTGGGAGAGCTCATTCAAGTTAAAAGAGCTAAATTACATCTAGGTATTTCCAACTGAAGATCACAGGTGTGTTGACGTCTTAACAGATGTGGACGATATGCTCGGGCTGGCGCCGAAAGGAGCGAGAAAAAGCTTTTTATCTAAAAGTTCATGTGTCAATAACGTACCCATTTACAGACATGAAAGGGCAGTGTATACTTTACGCCCTTCCTCTGTCACTTTAGTTGTGTGGCTGTGTGTTTGTGTATTATATAGAATACATGTTTGTAATCTATACCATACACATATATGGATGATATTTTAAAAGAAGTCATTGAGATTTCAATTATCCCTATTCCCTTTAAATTGGTCAGTGCTGTCACTTCATTTATTCACAGAGCCAAAGAAATAGGGCATTTAGAAATTAAGTGTAAATACTTCAATGTGCTTCAATATCTTCAGATTATCTTTGTATTTTATCTTTTGCTCATACTTGAATTGTATATTCTTGCCATGTTAGTAGGAAAATTTATTTCATTTGTTGGGTTCACAGCAATGTCATAAATGAATAGTAACAGAGTGTAAAGTCAAGGTCACTGAACTAGACAGTACATGGTTAAGGAGGACAAATGGAAATCAGAGAAGATTTAAAGGACATGGTCATTTTTGGGGACCAAACTTTGACTTACATGGAAAAATCTCTTTCTTCCACACAAATACTTAAAGTCTCAGTGTGGTTAAGACATATACATTCATTAATCTCAAATAGGGTTTCATTTAGAAATGCTAATTTAAAAGCGAAAAAACTTATTTTCCTGCAGAACATTTCATGGCCCTGCGCAAAAATCAAATACCAAGAGCAGACCCTTCCCCCCCACAGGGACCCCAGGTGGACTCAGAATAGACAGCTGGAGGCCACAGAAAGAATCCAGCTCTTCCAATTTGTGCGCTCACTGTGGGGTGCTCCCTCTGGATTCCTGGGTCACTCTCTGTGGAGGGTTAAGTGGCGAATTGAAAATAAAAGCTAAGAAAGAACTGAAATGTAAATAGGGAAATCAAACTTTGTTCCTTTGTACACTGACGATGTCTCTTTAAATCCTAATACTTTAAACTCTCTGTTATCAGCGCGTCTAGAAGCCAATAAAAGCTCTCATCGCCGCACAGTCTGACGGCAGCCCAGAGCCTTCTGAGTCTTGGGAGCACGATTAAGTCATCGTCTTCCTCAGAAGCAAACTTTTTCTTGTTCTTGTTTATAATCTTGAGGAAGTTTGTAATTCAGAACATGGTGGAGATATTTCCTTAACAAGGATTTTGACTAGAATTTTGTAACCTTCAAGTGTGTTGGATAACAGAGTATTTACCGTATTTGGGAAATCATTGAAAAATTCACACTTCTGACACCTTCCCGAATGCATCCTCACCTCCAAGACAAAGCGTAGCACCTCGGTTCACACCCACGCAGCACTCATTTTGGCTCTTCACGTGTTACATGAAGAAATAATTGAGAAATAATTTAGGTCTTACATGGCTGGAGAGTGACAGGGCTGCTGGGTTTGTGCTGACTGACAATATTATAACCTGTTATTTACACGTGGCATCAAAGCTATAGTTCAACTGAGCAATTCAACTTCCACAGATCATCAATTAAAAGTTGTCTTGGAAATAATGATGCTAATAACTCATGGTTCTGCACCGAAAGTGAGGAATTTGCCAATATAATCATTTTTGTTTCCTTCTACAGTTGGGGGGGGGGTGGAATGTTCTCAGCAATTGTTGACAAGAAGAGCGTCTCCCTGGACCTTTACTGGTGACTAGATAATGTTTGCCCAGAGAATGTTATTTTTTTTAGTGAAATCTTGCTTGGAGGATCCTATCATGTCTACTGATAAAAAATTGTCTATTTTTTAAACATCGTTTTGGTGCTTTGTATCAAAAAAGTTGTGGGTGGAGCTGCCTGTCACTCCTGTGGACGCCGCCACAGGGACAGCAGCTGCCTGTTACGGGTGGCGGCTCTAGAACACGACTACTTAAAGTGAATTGGACAGTCCAAATAACTGATTGGTGTCAAACTGACTTTTTCTTTTTAAAGTGACAACTAATATTTAGTCTATCAGTTGGGATAATACAAAACCAGGGAAGGGAGTTTAAGACGTCGTCCACTGTGGTCAGGTTTGTCATAGTGGATGGATGGAAGTTATCGTTTATGTCTCTGATTTCCGGGGAAACATTGGCCAGTCTTGACAAGCCCTTTCTAGTCAAGCGGACTCTCTCGTCACCTGATGTTCTAATAGCACCCCTGGCCAGGTTCCTGGGGGCACCAACATTGTAAAGTAGGGGGGTCTTGCAAGAGACAGGTGTTCTCAATCTGCCGAGGCAGGCTGATGGGAATCTGTGGACCAGTGTCTGACGTCCCAAGCAACTATGATGCTTAAAGTGTTTTAAACGATTCCAGGTCTATAAAAAAAGGGATGATGCCTAGATGTGTACCCTATATTTTTATTACAAAAATATTGAAATAATCCATGAGTTATTCCACTCTGCACCAACTATAAAAAAATACTATCAAAGTTTGACCGGCACTTTTAATGCAACAAAAAGCACCATGACCGAGGACGCTGGGAACAGAAAGTGGGGAACGTCTACTTGCTGGACGGAGGCATTTAAAACCCAGAAGCCTGTAGGAGTGCGACTTCACAAATGGTTCAATTCAGATCTTAGCTGGATCTAGTGATAGGCCCCCGCTCAGTTCAGAAGGGATTTCTCATAGCATTCTCACTGCACTGGTCGGCTCATACTTACTAAAGAGCGTCCCAAAGCTTCCGAAAGACACGTCACTTTGCCCTTGAGTGGGGGAGGGGGAGTCTGTCCACAGAGGAGAACGTGACCGCGCAGCTCTCCTCTGCTTTGTGGGGCGCGTGCCCGGCTGGCCGGGCTCCCCGGCAGCCCGGCTCACGGCGGCGTTTGGCACTAGAAGGGGCGGCGGGGCGTGCTCCGGGGCCCCGCCTGCACCCCGGGCCTGAACACAGCCTGTCTCTCCCGCAGCTCTGCCCGGACGTCCCGTGCGAGGCGCGCAAGCTGCGGAATCAGACGCTCGCTTTGCCTCTCTGCCCCCCGGCCCCCCGCTTCCTCTTTGTGTATTTATTACAGTTTCGTAACTGAATACTGAATCCTGATTATCACTGAACCTACATCGCTAAGTTATGGAGCTCCTTGGTCTTGTCAAAAGCCAGACGTGGGCTGCATAGGGTTTCTGTCATCAAAGATGATTCTGAACTGAAAATTTAAAATTAAAAAAAAATTCCTGAAATGTGTTGAAAACGAACCATTCCACCAACTCTAATGCATGTGTAAACTCACTTGGGTTGTCTGCCGCTGGATTATCGGCCCTTCACACAGGGTACTGGTTTCCACATGAGAATGGTTTATGAATTCTGTCTAAGCAGTACTAATTGTGTTTTGTTTCTTCTCAGGTCTGGAGGGGTATGTTTTCTCTCTTTGTTTTTGTGTTCCTGTGGGAATCACAGCTTCGCATCAAGCAAAATCACCTAAGCTATTTTGACGGAGGACTGGTGTGTGTGTGTGTGTGTGTGTGTACACATGTGTGTGTACGTGTGTGTATGACTCAGTACATTTTATGCAACGATCAGTTAACTCCATCAAAACACCCTACTGATTGGAGGCAACACTTTCCATCACGACGGTGCCCTCCGGCGGATGTGCTAAAAGACTGTGCGGGAGGGGCTGGCAGCCCCAAGGGGTACTGCTGCGCTGGTCCGCCCCCTGCAGGTGGAACGGGAGGCTCCCGGCTGCTCTTTGACAGGAGGCCAGCAGCAGGCAGTCGGCTGGCGGAGGGTCAGACCTCGTCCTGACGGCGGTCAGGCTAGGACACCACCGCCCGCCGCCCCGCTCTCGGGTGCAGGTTCGTTATTGCCGCAGCCCTGCTGTCGCCCCTGCACCTGCAGGGCGTGGCCCTCCTCCAGGCCCTTCGTCTCATAAAGTGGTTTCATACTCCAGCCGCTCCTGAATGAGAGCGTCGTCTTTGTACTGCAGCCTCGGAGGAGACGGGGAGCATTCAAAGGCCAGAATGGCCTTTCGGAGGCTTCGGTCCAAAACATGTCTCTCCCACGCTGGGTACCTATTCCTGAACAGGTCAATTTTAATGACAGATTCTTCAATCCGTGGTGGGCGAGACGATGGGGTGGATGGGGCCGTGGGCCTCACCTGAAAGACAGGGACACACCCATCCCGCTCTGCGAATTTCTGGTCGCGGTCACCGGCCACGCTGCGGTTATTGGAGATGGACCTCAGGGTGCTCGTGGCCACCTCCGGAGGCAGAGAGAAGGCAGCGGCGGGGTCTTCACAAGCACAGCTGGGTGACTGCCCGAACCTGGGTCCGTTGGGGTGAAAGAAGGCATAGTACATCAGCATGAAAACCACACCGGTCAGGAAGCTGCTGAACACCACGCACAGCGCAGGGATGGCGAATGCGTCTGCGATCTGGGGAGCCTTGTAGAGGTACCAGAGGGCACTCAAGGCGGTGTTTTCCAGAAGGATGACCAGGTAGTAGGTGAAGAGCCTGCAGCGAGTCCTGCCTTCCTTGACGTTGAACCAGCTGAAGATGTAGATGATTCCCACCACCATGTCGAACACGATCTCCTCCCACTTGGTGATGCAGAACTCCGTCTCACAGTGGACGATCCAGAAGGTCATGATGCACCAGTGCAGGACGATGAAGATCCCAAAGTAGAGCTGGAAAACCGAGGCGAAGAGGGCGAAGGTGATGACCCTGGCGGCGATGGTGAAGAAGTGCCAGCAGAACTGGATGACCACGGCCATGTAGCTGATGGGCTTCTTGTCATCACGAGAGTCCCGGAGGGCCTTCTGGTAAGAGGCCAGGGCCCAGGCCAAGGACACGAGGGAGGCGGCTGCTGTGAAACCTGCAAAAGCAAGCAGGAAGACGTGTCGTCAGCAGTGAGATGTGCTGTCGTCCCTGGAAAGAAACCACGTGGGGCTGGCGGCTTGGGATGGCCTGGCTCTGACCACAGCCTAGCTCTCAATTTCTTTGGGTTTCAGCTGGACTAAACACTCAGCTGGGGCTCCAAGGATCTGTCCTTAATGGGGTCCCAGCCGTATGGAGACGTTGTGAAGCCAATGGCAGTGCCACTCAAGACCAGCGTGGCGTGTGGGGTCTGAAAGCTGGGAGGGGGTGGCAGGAGTCTGTGTACTTGGTGTGAACAGACTAGGGAGGCGGCTTTGAGGGGTAGGACTGGCGCTGTGGGCGGGGAGCGGGCAGAACTGGGGCGTTCTTTCAACGTTGCTGCTTATTACCTGCATGACTTCGGACAACCATTTAGATTGGTGTCCTTGTTTAAAAAGTGGGCGATCTCCTGGGCTCCCTGTCCCCCGTGAGATTCTGCGATTGGAAGGGATGAATAATCACAGGAAACTTGAGGGTTAGCTGGATTACCTTTCTACTTCGAGGCAAGAATAAATGCAGTCCGTTCCCCAAAAGAGAGTGAACTATTTCTTGGAAATAAGAAAAGGAGCTCACAGACCCTCGCTGGCCTTTTCTCGTGATACCTGCTGTTCAGTCTGTTCTAATATCATCTGTTACTCCTCTTACAGCTTCCTGCTACTAAGGAGAGGAAATGTCTGCACATTGTCATTCGTCTCTTATTCTTCCACAAATTAAATCTTGTACAGAAATCACTTATCAACCACTTTTCTTGGTATGCAGCGAGCCCTGTCTGGTTAGATTCGCCCCTAAAAGTAGGTTTCTAAATGTAAAAAATCATTTTTATTGCTTCCCTCTCCTGCCCTGGAAGCATCACCTCTGTGGCCCAGAGGTGGACAGGGCTCCCCTGAAGACACACTGCCCCCTTCAGGAGACAGCCCTTTGGAGAATTCCTCTTTGTCACTGAAACACCAGGTCAACCGGCATTGCAGCTGGTTACTCAACGAGCCGTGACAAGACTTACCAAGACTAACATAGTTTTGCGCGTTTTAAAGTCCAGCTAGCTCTTCTTCACCAGATCTATTACTAATCCTGTGGAAATGACAGAAGAGGGGGGTGCCAAGAACTTAGGATGGAATTGTACTTTTCTTTTTATATTTTGATCGAGAAAAGCTGTTGTCTATGGACCTTGAAAAATGAATTTAAAAAATGACTATTTTAAAAAAAGATACTGAAGCAAACAAACAAACAAAAAAAGCTAAAGGCAAAGGGTAAAAATATTAGCAGATAAGTAATACTTACATTTTCAAATTCATTTTCTTTGTAAGGTGTACTCTTTAATGAATATGAACCCCAAAGCAGGTAAGTAGTACTTTAAGTAAAGTCTAGTTTAAAAGCAAAAAGGACTCTTGCTGGAAAGAGCCACATTAGTTGATAGAAAAAAAAGCATTCAACTTTGATAATCATTTCTTACGCGTGCTCCTGGAGTCAGGTGAGCTCCAAAAACAATTGATAAGGAAAATCCTTTCCAACAACCACTTCTTATATCTACTCCCAATCAAGCCAGCAGACTATCCACATCTCACACTGGATTTCCGGGTTTTTTTCTGGCCAGCACAAAACCCTTTCATTACCGTACCTCTCGGCAGTGTTGGCAATATTTCTAGGTCAGTTAGAGGCTGGTGCACAAGGCGTTTACAGTGCTATAATTTCAGATCAGGGTACCAGTGAATAAAGGATGTTTTTCGAAGTGGTGAAAAATAGTAAAAAAAAAAAAAAAAAACAACAAAAAAAAAACACCTTACATACATGGCATCATAAAGTTATCTGTTGTCACATTTCAAAGAATTGAAAAATTGGCTTCTTCCAAAATCCCCCGTCATCGTTACCCCTTTTACTGTTATGTCCTGAGAAAGGAGTCCAGCCTGCGTTGGGCACTCCAGGAACCTGCTATGGCAATATGCTGGGGGTGGAAAAAGGAAGATTATTTATCAGCTTTGCTTTCTATGTATCTTGCAATTTAAAAAGTCTCTACCAGGGGCAAATTTCGTGTCCATGGTAGCCGCCCAGTTTGTGAATTGTATGCTTTGGCAAGAATTAGCACTCCTCTTTTTCATTTGATTATAGTTTTCTTTTTCATCTGTTTAGCAGCTAATTTTTATAAGACAAACACATGCCTGAACAGAAAACAGGGGGCCGTCTTAGAATTACTCCTCATTACAAATTCACGTCTGACACAGGATGCTTAGTTCTTCTGCTTTTCACGAGAACCCTGTCAGCTCAGCTGTTTCACACCCCAGTGCAGACTTCCTCAGCAAAGCACTGTGTTACTGTTGGGGTAGAATTCTCGGGAACTTCTGCGGCTGGAACACGGAACTCTAAGAGCTCCTTTAGGCAACAACGTTTTAACACTTTTTTATTTGCAAGTAATCATAAACTTGCAGAAAAACTGCAAGAATAGTAAAAATAGTAATTGAGAGTGTGTTGTGTACGTTATGGCTGCTATGGTCTGAGTGTTCGTGTTCTTCCCAAATTCGTACATTGAAATCCTAACCCCTAAAGGTGATGGTTTTAGTAGGCAGGGCGTCTGGGAGGTGCTTAAGCTTTGAGGGAGGAGCCCCCGGGCACAGGATTTCTGTAGAGAGCCTCAGCTGTCATTCTGCCGTGTAAGAATAAAATAAGAAGTCCTCGCCGTAAAGAGAGGAGAGCTCTCACCAGGGCAGGCTGGCACCTGATCTCAGGCTTCCGGCTTCCAGAACCGTGAACGAGACATTGCTGCTGTTGATAAGCCACACAGTGTGCGGTGTATTGTTACAGCAGCCGGAACAGACTAAGACAATGAGTCTTTACCCTAAACTACATCAGTGTCTCTTTCCTATGAAGGAGGATATACTCTTAGCCGACCTCAGTAAGTGTATCAACTTCTGCCCATTTAACTTGGGTACCATACTGTTTTTTTCTAATCCTGCATCAATACTCCATTTTCATCAATGGACCTAAAAAATGTTCATTACAGGATTTTTCTTCTGGTACCAGATTGAGTCTAGAACCAGGTATTGCATTTAGTTGTCTTATCAATTTAGTTTTCACAGACTTTCTTTAATTTTTATGACTTGACATTCTTTGAAGAGTATGGTACCTCGAAAGAAAGGAAGAAAGGAAGAAGAAATGAGTGAAGGAAGGAAGAAAGAATTCCAAATACAGAGTCAGAAGCACAGGGAGAACGAGATATTCACAAAATGTGCACATTTCTTCATCGCTCTCCTATTCTGCTTCTTTGCAATCTCAGCCTGAGCTGCAAAAGCCGAAACACTGAAATAAAATCTGTGTTCCTGATGCATTTTTTGTGGCTTGGGTGTAAAAAGGAATTCCCGGAGAAACCCAGAGAACATGTTGTAGGTTTTATAGCCTAATTCCCTAGATGTAGGAGGTTCGGGGAATTGAACCAAACACTCTAGTTCTCTGATTCTTCAACAAACAGCATGAACCTGTGTTTTTCCTACTCCTTAGGAAGGTCCAGAGACGTTCCCCATCACAGGCCAGCCAAGGGTTAGTCCCAGAAAGACACCTGTCCACTGGCCCACGTTCACTACCAAACTGCAACTTATGAGAAGGGATCTCTTAAAAAATATTACTTTGTAAGATTTCAAACATACACAATAGCAGAGAGAATAATACAACAGGTAGACCCTTCCTGCGGAATCAACTAACTGGCCTGAGTTCTGAAATCCGTCACCGGGGAAGCACGAGTTTTGGCCAGCAGGGGGCGCCATGTCTCGCTCCTCCCTGAACCTTCCAGACGCTCCTCTCCCTTTCCTTAGAGATGGAAGGGCTGTGCTCAAAGCTGACTGACAGCTGATGTTTTCTCGGCCCAGCCTGGGAAGCCTGGCCTGCCAGCTCTCCGGGGCCGGCTTCCCCTGGCCCTTCTGGTCCCCCAGCCACGCCGCCACCTCTTCCTTCCCCGGACGTACTCCCTTCCTGGAGACAAGAAACGCTGTGCTCGGCCTTGAAAAACCACCTCTCTCCGGTTAATCCCTACGCATCCCTCAGTGTCCAGTTTAAGCACCATTCGTGTCCTCAGGAAAGCCTGTCCCAGCCCCTGATCTAAGCGCCCCCACTTCCCCCTTATAAACGCGCCCCACACCCCGTGCTCGTCACAGCGCACCTGTCAGTCCGCTTGGGTACCAGTCTCCGAAACGAGTCCATTCGTCATGGGTTGCCCCTCAAGTTGCCCCCAATCTGCCCACTATCTTGATCGCAAACATCTTGTCTTCCCTTCTTTTCACCTTATTTCTGCAGTCAGTTTAAGTATTTTTGGAGGAAATTTTAAGTATCTTCTCACCAATGGTTTGGGAATGTATGATTTACAGCATAACCTTCCTCTTTATGGCGGTGAGATTATCACATGACCATTCATAACATATATAGTCTTCTCATCACAAACATGGTAACTTTTCCCCCTCAAGGTACACTCCCTAAACAGAAGACAGACTGACAGACAACACATTGGATTTTAGATGACAATATCACGTTGAGTTCTTGTCAAAAAACCTCATGGTTTCCTTAGTGGCTGGGAGGCACACAACTGTGGACAAGTAAAGAAGGAGCGAGTGTTTGGGGGGCCCTGCTGTGTGCACAGGGGTGAGCCAGGTCTCTTCATCCCTTGTCCAATTTAAATTTCAGGATAACACTCTGAGGCCAGCACTGTTTTGCACTCAGGGAAACAGACCCAAAGAGAGGCTAAATAACTTACCCAAGCTGATGTGATTAGCAAGGACAGCAGGCATCTGAGCTCTCTGTTCTGTCTCCAGACCCTGTCCCCCTCCGCCACTGGTATGGGATCAGCACCCACAAAAGGCGAGATGAGGTGTAGACAAGAACGGGAGGCCTCGAACTTCCCACCACCTGAACGTGTGGGCAACAACACGGCAGGATGGAGGTGACCCCGGAATAGTGCCACCGCTCAGACATCTGACTCCAGAAGGGCTTCCATCAAGCCTGCTCCTTCAAGCTCACAGTGACCCTCCTTGTTCCCAGGCCAAAGGATCCCGTTTTGGGTTCTTTTCACAAAGTGGATCAGAAGCGTAAGCACCTGGGAGGAAAGCCATGTTTTTCTCGTCTTCAGCTTTCCTGGAGGAGAACAGCCCTCCTAGTGCTCCTGATTTTTTATTGGAAGAAAAATGCTGCCCAATTTGAGTTGATTATATGAGCCCAGAGTAGCAGGTCACGAAACCAGAATGGTTTTCCATTTCTTCAGTGTGTTCAGAGCTTGTCTCTTAGCTACAGGTATAAAAGCAGGAGACCTGCTTGGCTGGACTCCTATCGAATTCACCCAGTTGGGAGAACGTAATAATTGAAAAAAAGTTGAGCCCCCTCCGCTGTGATCTTTGTTGAGTGAGGTAAAGGGAAGGAAAGCAGTACAAGCCCCGTGGGATCTAAGATGCTCTGTACCTCCTTGCATTGAAACCACGTTATCTCTGTTTTAAACCTTGTAATAGTTCTGATTAAAAATGTTTAAACACTTTAATATGTTTAATTTTGGTAGGGATATGCATTCTCTTCATAATCCATCCTGAGAATTTCAACTCCTTTGCAAGGCAAATTGTAAGGCTGCCAAGACGTTGATAAGGAAGGGAAACACTGAACTGAAATTAAAAAAAAAATCTTAATATGAAAGCAGTTGAAGAAATTTGTTGGGAGAAGCAAAGTGTCTCCCATCCTCCTTAAGAAATGTGGAAAGTTATTTCTTTCTGATTGGAAAAAAGAAAATCCTAGATGACCTCATGTAGCTCCAGCCCATTTTTAATCTTTAATTTTATTATTTTTAGATTTTTATTAAAATTTCCCAAGAAGGCAAACGTTTGGTGTGTGGGAATTTGAAACATCTAATACTTTTTCTCTAGGAAAGAAAACGTTCTGTATTTAGGAGAAGGCAGGAAGTCACTGTTCCTTGTATAATGTTACAAACTGCATGGCTAAATTTACATCGAAAATAAAAAGATGATGGAAATTACAGCTCAAAAGACAAAAAACAAATAACCTGAGATGCCCAGTAGAATTAAATTTTCCTTTAGAGCAAGTTTATTTTCCATACCATTTTTTTTTTTTTTTAACCACCACACTATTTTTTCTTGAAGTTTTTCCTCCATTGGATGGTAGGGGGTGTAGTGGAGCAAAATGAAGAGAAATAAAGAGGAAATCAATATAAACAGCTCATACAATTTAATAACAAAAAACCAAAAACAACCCAATCCAAAAATGGGCAGGAGACCTAAACAAGCAATTCTCCAGTGAAGACATACAAATGGCCAACAGGCACATGAAAAAATGTGCAACATCACTGGTTATCAGGGAAATGCAAATCAAAACTACAATGAGCTATCACCTCACACCAGTCAGAATGGCCATCATTAAAAAGCCCACAAATGGTAAATGCTGTAGAGGGTGTGGGGAAAAGGGAACCCTCCTACACTGCTGGTAGGAATGCAGTTTGGCACAGCCACTATGGAGAAGAGTATGGAGATTCCTCAAAAAAATAAAAATAGACTTACCACATGATCCAGAAATCCCACTCCTGGGCATATATTCAGAGGGAACTCTAATTCAAAAAGATACGTGCACCCCAATGTTCATAGCAGCACCATATACAATAGCCAAGACATGGAAATAACCTAAATGTCCATTGACAGATGACTGGATAAAGAAGCGGTGGTATATTTATACAATGGAATACTACTCAGCCATAAAAAAGAGTAAAATAATATTATTTGCAGCAACATGGATGAACCTGGAGATCGTCATTCTAAGTGAAGTAAGTCAGACAGAGAAAGAAAAATACCATATGTTATCACTCCTATGTGGAATCTAAAAAAAGAACGAAGAAGACACTAATAAACTTATTTACAAAATAGAAACAGACTCACAGACATAGAAAACACACTTACTGTTACCGGGGGGAAAGGAGGTAGGAAGGGATAAATTGGGAGCTTGAGATTTGCAAATATTAACTACTATATATACAAATAGTTAAAAACAAATTTCTTCTGTATAGCACAGGGAACTATATTCAATATCTTATAGTAACCTTTAATGAAAAATAATATGAAAAGGAATATATGTATATATATGCATGACTGGGACATTATGCTGTACACCAGAAACTGACACATTGTAACTGACTATACTTCAATAATAAAAAAAATTTTTGAAAAGCGGGAATCAGGGGCAGAGACAGGCAGACAGGAGCTGTGTCCTCCTCTCCCCTGGCAAAGAGGGATATGGATGGACAGCAGCCAAAATAGAATAATAGTTAAAAATACCCCGATACGTATCAAACACGTCTGAGTGGCTGCCTTCCCACCGTTGCAACCTCCTCTGCTCCCCACAGCATCACTTCTTCTATTTTGCCCATTTTACAGATGAGGAAAACAAGGCTTAGGGAGCTGAAGTAGTCTCACCAAGGGGCAGCAACTTCTTCCTGTAAGGGACCAAATAATAAATCTTCTGGGGTTTGTGGGCCACACGGCTCTGTCGGAGCCTTCGGCTTCGGCACTGCAGGGGGTTAGCAGCCTTGGACAGCACTCACATGGGAGAAAAGACAGGCAGTGGGGTGAATGTGGGCCACGGGCCTTAGCTTCCTGACCCCTCGTCTAACCTGTGGACACGTTTTTAACAAGCAGCGGAGTTAGGGTTTTACCCATGTTTCCGACTTTAAAGTCCTTACTCTCTTCCCTAAACTCATTGAGATATTTTGGGCCAATGATGAAACCTGGGGACTTAGGGGACACTTTTTGAAATGGTTATAGTGTGTTCACGGCCTGAACTGAAGCCCTGAATTGAGGCCCTGCCACCCACCACCCAGCCAGAGAAACCAAGTCCCCGGAAACCTCGGTGGCGCGGGGTGAACTCACCTCTTGAAGGTCAGCGCTAAAGCTCCCTGCGAGGAGTGCGGATGTCTGGCCTCAGTAGTAAACTTCCTCATCATTTCAAGGAAAGCAGGTGGGCATTTGTGAAGTCAAAGGGCAGGGCGGCCCCCTGGGTCAGGCTGGCCCCTGGCTGCAGGAAGGCCGGCCCCCCCCCCCCCCCCCCCCCCCCGTCGGGGCCCCAGCCACACCAGCCGAAGCGTCTGGGACAGAGCCTCTGGCTGTTTCTCTTTCTCATGTCCCCAGGGTGCCTCTGCAGGCTGCCGCGCGTGTTAAGTGTGACGGCCCGTGTGCCTCAAATCACCTGCTCGTGTCACCAGTATTGACAGTTACTGGCCTATTTAGAAGGGCCTGTGATTCAGGGAATCCACGGGATAGTGACAGAGTCTGGGTCCCCCGGGTTTATAATCAAGTGTTAATTCTGATGAGACCTACTGTCTAGTCACCCGCATTCAGAGCTATTCATGCTTCGAGGACTTGGAAGGGGGCCCAGAGGATGCAAAACGGTGATGCTGACCCTGGGTAAATAAAATGAACAAGAGTGAGGCAGGCTGGGGCGGCAGGGGAGGAGGGCTGAGGCCCTGTGGGGTGGCACTGGCATGTTATGCTCGTGGTGACATGAGATGGCATAAATACTTGCGCTCACAGACATGGGGAGCCAAGCACTTGTCTGGTGGGAGAACCTGCTGAGTGGGACTCTGCCCTCGCCGAGGACACGCCACCCATTTGTGCAGACGTGTGCTTGGCGCTACCTTTCAACGATAAAAGGATAATAGATTCGCATCCTGAAGGCGCAGACCCAGGTCCTCCCCTTTCCCCCCTCACCCCTCCCTCCACTCTTTCCTCTGATCAGCGTCTACTGAACACATCTGCAGGGCCAGGCGCCCAGGACATGGACGTATTTCCCTAGAGGAACAGCAGGCCTGTGTGGAAACACACACGTGCTGGCCCAGCCTGGTGAGCGGGGGGAAGAGGAGCGGCCTGCGCCCGAAGGATGCTCTGTCTGGGAGGGAAGGCAGCCCAGGAACGAGCCGGAGCTGGAGGTGTGGCCGAGGCCGGGTTCGGGGAGTTTGGGGAGGAGCAGGGAGCTGGCCAGAGGACGCCAGGAGACCGTGGTCGTGCGCCCCCCCCCCCCCGGCCCCGAGCTGTCCCCAGGCCGCTGTGAGGTCCGCATAAAGGACAACGGACACTTCATTTATCAGCTTCCCACGGCTTCTTTTTCCTGGCTTTATTCCTCAGACGATTTCTGGCAGGAATGGATGCTCTTTAAATTAAGAAGCCTTTCACACGCTGTAGCTTTCTCCAAGGATCACCAATGTCGAATTGGAGGGTTCTTGAGAGGTTCAGGGAAAGAGGCCCTTTTGGGGGTGGGGGTGGGGCCGGAACCCCCAGCTTCTGCCCTGTTTTCGGGTGTCCTGTCCTTTGCATCACCTCGTTTTCACTTTGTCAATAAAAGGGACACGGCTTGCGCTGGGACCACTTCATACTGCAGCAATAAATTGTGCTTTCAAGCCTGGCAAGGCCTTTCTAGGTGATTTACAAAAAACGCCCGAATACGCGGAGCGCGAGCCATTTGTAGCATCATCTGTTCTCGGGGCTGGACTGGCTCCGCGAGCCGACCCGCCGGGACGCGAGGGCGCGCAGGGGCGCAAAGCTGGGGGTCACCGGCCTCGCAACCCGCGCCCCGCTCCCAGCATCTCCTGTGGGGTGGGGGTGGGGACCGCCAGTGCCGGCCGCCCCCCCACGCCCCCCACCCCGAGGTAAGACACCGAGGGGGGTCCCGGGAGCCTGCGCCCCCTCGGGGGGGTGGGGGGCGGTGCTGCGGCTGAGTCGCCTGTGCAGGCTGGGCTCTGCCCGAGGGGAGGAAGCGCCCCACTGGCTGTGAACGCACTTTGTAAACTATGAGAGTTTTACAAATACTAGGTGTTACCTTCATTGCTCAAAAATAAATACAAAGGAAAGAACCTCACAGTCCGGATTACTGAGGAGCACCGTGAAATTTCTTTTAATACGTCTCTAGGTGTGAGAGACGCCTTCCTTTCCAAAAGGTGGCCTCAGACCTGGCAAGGGCTCTTCTGGTCTTAGAGGACAAAGCATCTGGCACATCGGCAGTTCTTAAACCTTGGGAATGATACCCAGCTTGCAGGTCCTCTGTCCAGGGGAGCTGAGCCGCATCCAACCAGCCTCTTCTAGCACAACCTTGTTTTACAAATAAACAGGCCTCTCCCCAGCTCAGGTGAGCCAGCTCCACGTGCACCTTCGTGACTACAGCGAGGCTCCCCACCGCGCCTGCTGCTATGAGTACAGCGGTCCCCTTTCAGAGCTGTCATAGTTTGAGGTGCCCTTAATATTTTGAGCCACAAAACTCTGGGGAGACACACTTACTTGAAATGACCTATGTCACTGCTAGTTTGGGATGATTATAGAGATTTACTGACAGAGTCAGTAGTAGAAAGAAAGAAAAAAAGAAAAAGAAAGAAAGAAAGGGAAAGAAAGGGAGAAAGGGACGACTGGATGAAGGAAAGAAGGAAAAGAAATTTAACTCAGTTTAGAAATTACTGCTGGAAGTGTGAGTTCACAGCGAAGTTTTGACTTTGACAGAATTGAGGGCATGCTACCCCAGAATATGACACGTTGGCATATTAAATATTTCACGCTGAAGGAATTTGAGAAGCAGCAGGTTCAGAAAGTATTTCCTGGCCTTTCCCTGAAACTTGTTACGAGACCCTCATGTGAGCGGTGTCCTTTCCATCCCAGGAAGAAAGGAGCATCCTTATCTCCAAAGACGGAGGGGCTCGGAGGGGCACGTCTGAACCACCAGGCCCTGCTAAGCCCCCCAGGTCACTACATGCCCTTGGCTCCCACCCAGGGTGCTCACGCACGTTTCCATGACATTCCCATCTTCATCAAAATGCTTGGGTTTATCTGTGTTTCTTTGGGTCTTCATTTCCTTATGAAGGCTTATGTGTCACGTAAAACTTCTATTAAATACACTTGTAAGCTTTTCTCTTGTTTATCGGCCTGTTGTTATGGGGGCTCCAGCCAAGGACTTAGAAGGATAGAAGGAAAAGATACTTTCCTGGTCCAGCAGCTCTTATAAATCAGCTGTTTAAAGCAACATCGCGAGTAGTGATGAAGGTCACTGATAGCAAAGGAGAACCCGCACCAGGTGACAGGTCTCGAGCGACAGCCCCCCTGACCTATCCGGGATCTGCAGGGTCTTAAACAGAAGGGAGGGGAGGCAGGCCTCCTGAGACTCTCCCGGTGACCGAGAAAGGTGACGTTTCTCAATTTGGGTAACATTTGATATGTGTTTGTCACTAAATTGAGTTCAACAGTATGAACAGACATTCAGCTGTTTCATTTCCATCCCCCACAGTTTATCTATTCAAATTGGCTTCAGAACTATTTCAGACTTCCTCCTTTCGTTGAACAAATGGAGAGTTGCTTTATGCGCAGAAGCACCTGAAAATCAGGGCAGCACGTGGGTCCCCAGTGGTCGGCAGCGGGAGGTGGGAAGGCCATCAGAAGCCCGGGTAACGAGGAGGAGGCCCCTCTCCACCGCCCCTTTTACACCCTTGTGCTTGCTCTCAGGTTCCCTCACACCTCGCTCGCTCGGCCCCACAAAGCGTCTGGGCGCCTTCCTAGCCCACCTTGGCTCTACCACCAGGCTAACATTGAGAACCCTCAGGAGATCCTAGTCCTCCACCTCTTTTGAAACTTTTGGGGTTTTGGACACATATCTGGGCCTAGATCTCCATCGCGTTTCCCCTGCTGAGAGCTCTCTGACGTCTGCTTGAGCCACCCCCTTTGGAAAACCCATCCTGCCCCCTCCCTGCTGGTCAGAAGCTCTGTCCTCCTGCACCTCCTCGTGTACACCTTGCTTTCAATTTCTGAGCTGTTTATTAGCTTTCTTTTTTTGTGAGATCCATGAAGGTAAGTACTCAATCCTATTCATTCTTATACTCCCAGAGACTCTGAAAATGCTTAGCACACTTGATAATGACTTGATAAATTGCGCTGACTTGAGCTGCACTGCATTGGGAGGTGCTCTAAATTGGGGTATTCCTGGCATGTCGTGCTTGCCTGTAAGAAAGATACAAATGACCTGGGTCTGAGACTGTTTATTAGTGCCCTGGGGCTGAGCTCACCCTAAGGGACAGACTATATAAAACACAAATCATCCAGATTCCCATGCCCATTCCTTCTCTAAGACATGTTCCTAATAGGACAGAAGTAAATTAAATGCAAGCCATCACCAGGTGTAAAGGCTTTTCAATTAGGATTTTGCACAGCTAGCAAGCAAAGAACAGCAATTTCCCAAGACAGAGACCTTTAAATGGAAAAGACCAACTCCAGATTCAAAGCCCTCTCTCAGTCCTCTAAAATTGACCAGAAGAATTATTTTGAGCTTTCTAAAATACATATGGGGCGATTTTGTTTGCATTAAGGAAAACTGAAGTCTGAGTTCTCAACAAAAATCCCTGAAATTATACACATTCCAGAATCTTTTGATTAGTACGATATAAGGAATGGCACAATTTGGAGACGCTGATACACAAGTGGTCCAGTATTCATGGTAATTACACGATCACTCTGAAACAAGTCTATTTCAGTTTATTCTGAATGATAAACTTATAAAAAGAAGATGAGGTGGATGACTATCAAATAAATACTGTGAAGTAAATGATTAATAGAGAATAAGGAAAAAATACAGGAGTGACATCACAACTCTAGGCTAATATTATTATTCTAAGTGAGCACTTAAATTTATGTCTGAGCTTCCCAGATGCCAGAGGAAAGAAAATGGGCGAAGTAATTCTCACTGTTGAATAAAAGCAAGTACTGCTTGTCCTGGTAAAATATTCCAAAAGTGGTGAACCAGCAAATGCTGCATTCGCAGTCCATGATTTCCACTGTAAACTTTGCCAAAAATCTAAGAAGGCTTATATGCACAGTAGTCTGTTCTGCCTGGGCTTTCCCCTCAGGAACGGAGAAACGACAGAAAGGACCTAAAATCTGAATCAAACAGGGTGTGGAGCCAGCTCCTATCAGACATTAAGAGGGAAAGGGGATGAGAATCATGCACATAAGTGAAGCAGTGTGTGTGTAATATGGTCTCTACATTGAACAAAGTTGGAGGATACAAAATCAACATGTGAAAATCAGTTGCCTTTCTATACACTAATAATGAACCATCTGAAAAGGAAATAAAGAAAATGATTCCATTTATAATAGCTTGAAAAAGAATAAAATAGTTAGAAATAAACTAACCAAGGAGGTAGAAGGCTTGTACACTGAAAACTACCACATGCTGCTAAAAGAAACTAAAGGCATAAATAAATACAAAGGTATCCGTGTTCACGAATTAGAAGACTTTATATTGTTAAGATGTCAATACCACCCAAAGTGATCTACAGACTCAATACAATACTTACCAAAATCCCAATTCTTTTTTTGCAGGAATAGAAATATCCATCCTAAAATTCATGTGGAATCTCAAAGGACCTTGAAAAGTAAAAAAAAAACCTTGAAAAATAATAAAGTTGGGGGACTCACACTTCCTGTTTTTAAACTTAGTACAAAGCCACAGTAATCAAAATAATGAAGTGCTGGCATAAAGACAGGCACTTAGGACAATGAAAGAGAACGAAGAGCCCAGAGTTAGACCCTCAAATATATGGTCAAGTAATTTTTGACAAGGGTGCCAAGAGCATTCAATGAGGGAAAAATGGTCTTTTCAAACAACAGTGCTGGGGAAATTGGATATCCATATGCAAAAGAATGAAGTTGGATTTTAATTTTGCACCATGTATAGAGATTAGGTAAAAAAGACTGAAGACCTAAATGCTAGAGCTAAAGAACTATAGAAGTCCTAGAAGAAAACATGGGAGAAGATTTTGCTTTTGGCAGTGATTTCTTGGTATGACACCAAAACACAGGCAAAAAAAAAAAAAAAAAGATAAATCAAACTTAAAATTTAAGACTTTTGTACATCAAAGGACCCTATCAACAGAGTGAAAAGGCAACCCACAAACTGGGAGAAAATAATTGCAAATCATGTGTCTGATAAGGAATTATTACTCAGAACATATAAGGAACTCCTCCCATTCAACAACAAAATCCCAAAGAACCCAATTAAAACGGGCAAAGGACTTGAACAGACATTTTTCCAAAAGAAGATGCAGAGACGGCCAAAGAGGACATGAAGAGATACCCAGCATTACCAACAACTAAAGAAATGCAAATCAAAACTGCAGCGAGATACCACTTCACCCACTAGGATGGCTATTACCAAAAACCAAAACAAAACAAAACAAAACAAAAAAAACAGGAAATAACAAGTGTTGGCAAGAGGGCAGAGAAGTAAGAACACTTGTAGACTGTTGGTGGGAATGTTAAGTGGTGCAGCTGCTACGGAAAACAGTACAGCAATTCCTCAAAACTAAACATACAATTACTGCATGAGCCAGCAATTCCACTTCCGGGCATATGCCCAAAAGAACTGAAATCCAGGTCTTGGACAGTTATTTGCACATGAATGTTCATAGCAGTATTATTAACAATGGTCAAGAGGTAGAAATAACCCAAATGTTCATTGACAGTTGAATGAATGAATGGATAATAAATGTGGAATATACGCAGTGGAATATTATTCAGTCTTAAAAAGGAAGAAACTTTGGACATATGCTACAACGTGTAAGAACCTTGAACACATTAGATTAAGAGAAATAAGGCAGCCACGGAAGGACAAATATTGCATGATTTCATTTATATTAGGCACCTGGATGAGTCAAAATCATAGAAATAGAAAAAGGTCAGTTTCTAGGGATTAGGGATGAAAAATAATTGTTTAATGTGTACACAGTTTCTATTTGGGAAGATGAAAAATTCTGGGGATGCTTGCAGGTGATCATTGCACAGTGATGTGAATGGGCTTAATACCACTGAACCAGGCACTTAAAAATGGTTAAGATGGTACACTTTATGTTTTGTGTATTTTATCACAATAAAAATAATCAGGGGCTGTTTCTAGTTAAACTGAACAGTTAAAGCAGAAGTTGCGCATTTTTATTGAGTATCAGATTTGGCAGCCAATACATTTACACAGTTTCTACACAGTTTTTAAACATATTTGAGTTTGCTGCAAAATTGACTAGTTTCTCCAATCAGCCGTAAGTCCTAGATTACCTTAAGTATTAACACCTTGTCTATTTCACCAAACTCATTACCTGCCAGGACCCCAAAGTTACTTGGGCTTGAAACCCATGTAACTCCCCCTTGATTTCTCCTACTCTGCCCTCTTGCCAGCACATGTCTGCAAGGTGAGGAGCTGTCCTTAGTCACCCCTGGGAACACAGGGTAGAATGACAAGAGGTTGGATTTGGGACTCTGTTTAGACAGAGAACTGAATGCTAGCTTTGCCCTCATCAGCCCTAAGGTACATGGAACTTGTTTCCTTATTGGTAAAATAGGGTTAATAACAGTAATTTTGTTACTGGACTTTGGGAAGGTTAGATGAGATCGTAAATACAAAAGCACCGAGTACGTGCCTGCAGGCACCAGAGCGTTCGGCAAATGCTGGTTTCTTTCTTCTCTTTGCTTCCATGAGTGATGAGTCTTCTCGTGCCACGGAATGGTGCCCGCGCCGGGCCGTTTTCACAGGTTCGCGGTGAGGGAAGACGCGGAACCTGATCTTGGTGATTTGCATAAGGGTCTTTTGCGGTTAGCTAAACTGTCAGGTCCTGAGTGACAGGGACTGGCTGGCCTTGTCTTTCATCTGTAGGTCTCACAACGCTGCTTAATAAATGCTTAGAGAATAAAGATTGAATTTTGTCGAAGTGGTAAAACACACGTCAAAATGGCATTCACCTAGCTCTGATGAAAGGGAGGAAAAAATAGGTCATTTGGACCTTTGGGAATAGAATATGGCTTTCGATGCTGGTGAAGATAATACTTTATGCTCGCAGAAACCTAGAGAAAAATTAAAACTAGGGAAAAAAAGGGAACTCAAGGATTAAGATCTTATTACTCATTTGCCCCTTCTTACTGCAATGCTCTCATTTCTTTAAGATTTTTGGCCCAGTTTTCAGGAACAGATGTATTCCCCAGATCTTTGACCAACTTGCTCTGAAACCTGCCCTTCCCCCCGGGGTACAGAGACTTGCAGGGGCTACATTGTAGGCAGTTACCGCATTTCCTCTCACCTCAACTCTCAAACCCTAGAGGAGTCGGAGGGAAGAAATGAAAGAAGAAAACAAATGCTGTCAAATTTTGATGCTGGCTATTATTTTCTTACTTTCAAGAGATATGCATGCTCTCTTTCCTGCAGAGATGATATAAACTGCAGGAAAACCTCTGGGCTCCATCCTGCATGCCAGGTGTAGCCCAGACAGAATACAACAAACTCAGAAAGAAGATCCGTGGGCTAGAGACGGAGCGACAGCTGGATAGTTAGCCGACCACTGTGCAAATACATAATTAGAGACCAGATTAGTATTATTGGTGCCGGGTGGTCCTCCCTGCCAAGCTGCTGCCGTCAGGGGCTTTGAACGCTCCCCATTATCTCTGCAACTTTCAGCTCGTGGTCTGATTGGTCCCAGGAGTCATGTCACAATAGGTCACAGCAGATGTGGAGAGCCAGCTCTTTCTGCTTGTTAACCACCCACCCTTTTGGGAACACTTCTCAGGTTCTCACCTTGTAAGTTTGCAAAAATAATACCAGAAAGGATATTTTACCCATCATTATTTTTTCAAAGATGAAGCCCTCTGGAGCTGCAAAAGCTCTGCTCCTGGAGTCCCAAGGATTAACCAGTGTGCGTCACGTGGTCGGCAGGAAATGCTTTCCAAATGGCAGGAAGGACAATATTGAGAAAAAGTTGCATTAATTTAAGGAACATGTTAATGACCCATTTCTTTAATGAACCTCTATACTCCAGGCATTTAAACGAGTGGTAATGACTCCTTGATTTCAAGTAATAGTAATTTTCTAAATGTTTTTTCATATATTGTCTTAATGCAGACCGTGGTTTGAAGTTTTTCACATGTGGTGCTCAACCTTTATGCCTATAGTTTTCATAAGATGACTGTCTAGAAGCCAGTCAACACTCCTGGTTTCTGAAGATAATAAAGTGTTCGCATCTAAACAGAAGATGACCCAATTTAAAAAGATGGCATTTTATCTTGAGTTTGATTCAAATATCAGCAGATATATTTGTGGAGGCTTGATTTATGGCCGGTGAAATGTTCCTTCTCACTCCAAGCTTTGCCGCCTAGGAAGGCACTGGAAAAGTCCAGTGGTTCCACGCAGGGTCTCCTGGGCACACTGCCTGGGTGGACTCCGGTGCTGTGACATTAGGCAAGTCACTTCACATCTCCGAGTCTCGACTTCCTCATGGACAAAACCGGGATCCAGTTACTCAGCAATTTTTCATGAACTCCCATTTCCAGGTTTTCAATGTGAGGGATGTAGCAGTGAGCAAACCCTAACATGTCCTGCTCCCCCAGAACTTAGATTTTATGGAGAGAGGATGCAATAAACACATATCCACGAGGGTGGACGTGTTCTGGAAGAAAATTAAACCGGGAAAGGGGGCTGGAGAAGGATGGGTAGGGAGGCTAGTTCTCTGGGGTGGGTGGAAACCCGCGCAGGATGGGACGCTCCGGGACAAGTCCTGTGGGGCCTGGAGGTGGGGGTGACCGTGCAGAAGGAGGACGCGGTCATCATCCCAGGTCCTGAGATGGGGCTGCCTGTCCGTTAGAGGAACGGCAGGGAGGCGGGCAGGGGCCGGCTGCAGGAGCCGTGGGCCCAGCGCCAAGTGGAGGGCGGGGTGCTGGCCCGGGCGGAGGGTCCGCTGTCCTTCCCGTGGGTCACCCACCGCGGACGAGAGAACCTGAGATTGCGGCCTCCTCGGGCCAGGAGCGCGCGGGGCTGAATGCGCGCTGGTGCCGGAGCCTGCGAGGTGCTGGGGGCCCGCGGCCACCCGGGGCTCCCGGCGCCCGGCCCAGGTCCCCCACCCCGGGAGTGGGGGCGACGGGACTCCGTCGGGCCAATGGGGAGGCGGCGGCCGGGCGGGTCCCTAGGGGCTGGGGCGGCAGAGCGCATCCCCGGAGGCAGGACCCCCGGGCGGCGGCGGCGATCCGCCCTCGCAGGCGCCCTCGCACCCCGACAGGTCTTCGCCCGGCGCCCGTTCAGAGGAAAAATTACGAAGCCTACCGGGCTGCGCACAGAGCGTTAAACCCGAGCGGGCACCCTTCGGAGCGGGCGCTGCGCCCCCGCCGGGTGGGCGGCGCAGGCCGGGAGGGCGAGGCTGCGGCTGGAGCGGTGAGCGCGGGGCCCGCGCCGGGGATGCGGGCGGAGAGGAGGCCGCGCCCGGCCGGAGGGGCTGGCGGGCCAGCGCGGGCCTTGGGGTTCCCTCTGCGACGAGGGGCGGGAGGGATGGGCGGGTCTTGGGCCGACGGCGGTACGATCTCCCCCCATTCGGCTTGGGCTTGTGTTTTTAAAAGGTCACCGTGGCTGTTGTGTGGTCCTTGCAGGGGACAAGGACGAAAGCCGGGCTTCCCGCTAGGAGGACGCCCCCAGAATAAGCCATGCAAGCGCACAGTCCCCAGTTTCCAGCTCGCTGATGGTCTGGGTGTGGGGCGAGAACGAACTGCAGAGGAACCTGGGATGACGCCAGAGTTCTGGCCTGAAAAACCAGAAGAACGGAGTTTGCGTTTTCTGAGATGGGGTCTTCCTGGGATGAGCATAAAGATAATGGAACGCACCTCGCCGGGCTGTTTTGAGGGTAGAAAAGTCAATAAAACTTAGAACAATGACATGTAATACATACTCAACAGATACTAGTTACTTTCTCCCCGAAGCAATAGCACATTGAAAAACCCCGCAGAATAGATAAGCTGCATATTTGTCACTCCGGTCCACTTAAGAAATAATAAAATAATAAAAACAACCCACAGCGGTTTGGTAAAATTCTCATCAGAGCCTTTATCTAATTGTGTTTTGATTGGCACATCCAAGTTTATACTCAACCTCTTACGTGACTTTCCCCATTCAGAAGCAGTGCTAAAGATAATGAGGAAATGACAATTTGATAAATGGGTATCTGGGAGATGCTGCTTGGAACTGTGAGTTTAGAGCTCAAAAAATATTTTGTACTGATCTCTGAAGAGAAGAGAGACACTTTCATGCACAAAACTGCATTGATAAGTCAAATTCCTTACCCTGAGTCCCATGGAATGAAAGTGTTTACTTAACTTTCAGGTATGGGGTTGGGGAGTTCTTGTGCAAACTCTTACAGACTTCATTTTCCAGGTGAAATTCACCGCTGAAGGAAGGACAGATTGGGTAGACTGGCGTGGGAATTTGACTTAATTTTTTCCCTTACGATTATTCAGATTTCCTGAATAAATCCTCATGCATCAAATGCGAACTTTTCTTATGATGGGATCATAATTTATGAAAATACTTCAAGCATTTGAGAACTATCACACTAGGAAAATTAACCCCCCACTTCACCTGGAAGTATGTATCTAGTGTCTTGTTTGAGGTGGATGTGTAGTGTGCATGACACACAGATACTCAAATTCCAAATCGCAGTCAAAAGCCAAATTGATTGCTTTTTGGAGTCGAGCTTTCAGTTTTAGTTTTTAAGGAGGATAACTGATCCAGACTTTCCTGTGATTTCAGGTTGGTTTTATAATAAAAATATGTGTTGTTTATGTGAGTACTCTGCAACCCTGAAACAGTTATTATCAATGCCCTTAATTTTTAGATGAATAATCTGAAACTTAGGAAGCTGTTATAAGATCCCTTTTCTAAGGGACGGAATCAGAATTTGAACCCAGATCTTTGGCTGGATCAAAGGCTGATACTTTTCAAAAACTACAATATGATTGCTTTCTGGGGGCGGGCGAGCTGCTGTTTAAAGAGATACTGGTGTTAGTTTCTGGTCCAGGAACTGGCTGAGATGCTGAATAAGAGATAGTGATTCTGTTGGATGTGGAAAGGTTTCCAGAATCTTAATTTCTATCCATTAACCATCATTGCTTAGAGGGATTCTCCTTAACCTGACTAGCTCCATCCACTCAGTATGCAAGTACTTACTGCCTTTATTGCTATTACTTAAGATATGCCTAATGCCTACCACTGCCCTGGGTTTCTTACAGATGTATTGTATTACCAAAGCCCGCAGTGCCAGTCGAGCTCCCACAGGGTCAGCAGGGGAGCCTTCACTAAGCAACTGAATTAATTTATAAGCAAACATTTTTGAGTTTGTATTCTCAAGTTAATTTGATCTCTTTGTTATGCCCAAGGCAATTTTCCTAAAACATTTCTCATATGCTGCTTCTGAGGTGTGTGAACATTTGCATTTGGTAAAGAACCTCCTTCCCTGTGAATGGACAGATACAAAGGTTATTAACTCACACAGTGTTTGGGGACCACAAGCAATTAATATTGAAGTGAGCAGGGAATCAATACAGTCTTTAGTTTCATCCCTCCCTGAATGGGAAAACGAGAGCCGGGTGGATGGGGAGAGCTGTGGAGTAAAGGGCAGAGGCAGCGTCACAGGCTGTTTCTGTACGATCTGCCCAGATTTCCATTCACCTGTTTATTAACTATTCATAACAAAATCCACAATGATTTATGGTGAGTTTCCTCTGTGCCAGACCCTTTTCTAAGAGCTTTATAAACTAGAGCTCCTTTAATTCTTGCAGTCACCCTGTCAGATAGGTACTACTATCACCACTATTTCATAGCTGAGAGCAGTGACTCTTAGCAGGTGGACTGGCTGGCCCCGTGAACTCTGCCAAGTGTCCTCTGTTGAAACAGGCTCCTACTTGGCCTTTCACACTCTCCCCTAAGCCCCTGTGGCCGGGAACCTGCGAACTTCCTTCTCCAGGCTCCCTGCTTAGCCGGGGTCCGTGGGAGACAATGGTAGGTATGGATAACTCACTAACTGTGAAAAGAAAACAAAGTGCCTTGTTTCTGGCAGCGGCAGGTGACTGTAGACTGCAGTCCGAGTACCACCGGAAGACGCACGTGGACTTCTACGGAGGCAAGAGCTGGAGCCCTTCTGGAGCCCTCCCCAAATTTCCCTTGTTGTCAACACCTTGTATAAGTGCGGGCATTTGTTACACTTGATAAGCCAATATTGACACATCATTATTAACTGAATTCCTGAGTTTACATTATGGTTCCCTCTTGGTTTTGCACATTCTGTGAGTTGTGGTAAATGTATAACGGCACGGCACGTATCCACCATCGCAGCATCAGATGGAGTAGCTTCACTGCTCTAAAAATCCTCTCTGCTCCGCCCACTCAGCCCTGCCTCCCTGCCCCTGACAACCGCTGACCATGTTACTGTCGCCAAAGTTGTATCTTTTCCAGATGTCATATAGTTGGAATCATACGGTATGTAGCCTTTTCAGATTGGCTTCTTGTGCCTAGTAATATGCGTTTAAGCTTCCTCCATGTTTTTTCATAGCTTGATATCTCATTTCTTTTTAGCAGCAAATGATATTCTATTGTCTGGATGGACCACAGTTTGTTTATCCGTTTACCCACTGAAGGACATCTCAGTTACTCCCAAGTTTTGTGCAATTATGAATGAAGCTGCTATAAACATTTGTGTGCAGGCTTCTGTGCAGGCATAAATTTTCAATTGGTTTGGGTAACATACCCAGGAGTGTGATTGCTGGATCATTCGATAAGACAACGTTTAGCTTTGTAATAAACTGGCAAGCCACCCTCCAAGGTGGCTGGGCTCATTTACCCAAATGAGCTGAAGAGACATAAGCTTTTCAGCGCATTTGGGTAAATGGCAAGGAGCGAGACTTATGGATTGTGCGATGAGAGTGTTTAGTTTTGTGAGAACCTGGCAAACTGTCTTCCGAAAGCGCTGTCCCATCGCGCACCCCCGCCAGCCGCGAACGAGTGCTCCCGCGGCTGCGCGTCCTCACGAGCACCCGGGGCTGTGCGCGTCCCGGGCTTCGCCGCTCTGACCGGGCTGTGCTGGTCTCTCACTGTGGTTTCAATGTGTGCCCCCGACGACGGAAGATGTGCAGCATCTTTTCACATGCTTGTTTGCCATCTGTCTGTCTTTGGGGAAGTTTCTGTTAAAGTCTTTTGCCTAATTTTAGTCAGATTGTTTGTTGTCCTATTTTTGAGTTTTAAGAATTCCTTACATATTTTGGATACCAGTCCTCCGTCAGAAATGTGTCTTTTTCAGCTGTTTTCTCCGAGTCTGTGGCTTGGCTTCTCACTTTGACATTGTTTTTCACAGACCAGTTTTAAATTTTAATGAAGCCCAACGTATCCATTCTTTCCTTCACTGGTCACGCCTTTGGTGTTGAAGACACAGTGTTGAGAGAAAGATGAGCTCAGTTCTGTGCTCGCTGGCTCTGAGGCCCCTTCGGGTGCCCACGAGGAGGCCCCCTGGGGCGCCCAGCTGGTCACAATGCACTGCACTCGGGAGAAGGGGCTGGGTGGGCCATCAGGGCCCCGCCCTCGCACAGCGGGGCCAGGTGCCCTCCCGCAGAGACACCGCGGTCCCCGCGCCGCCTCCTGTGGAAGCTTCTTCGCACCCGTGCCTTCAGCGGCCTCGTCTTCAAAAGCAGCAAGGCCGCTCTCAGAGGGGAAGCGCTGCCGGCTCCTTGGCATCAGGGCCGGCTCTCAGTCTCTGCCATTCGGGCAGCAAAGCTTTCCAGACGCGCCGCTCTCAGGGGAGGGCTGGGCTTCGCACCAGGAGGCTCTGGGCTGCGGGTGCTGGAACAGGGTCTGGGAAATCTGATTTTCAGTTGTGTGATGGTATGTGAGGGAGAAATGATTTAATTTGGGCTCTCAAGGGGCTTTGGCTCAGAGAATCCTCTGGCGTTTCAGCCGCAAAGAGGGGAGATGCCGCGTGTGACAGGGCAGCAGAAGACGCCGGCACCCCTGCGCGCGTGAGCCCTTGGCTTCCCGCCCAAGACGAGAGGAAGAGATGGTGTCCCAGGCCAGCCACACGGAGCGCCCTGGTCTTGTGGTGGCTGGACCCCAGTTCGTGTGGTCAAGTCTTTGGTGCCTGGATGGGGTTGGGGTTTGTCTGAGCCCCAGGTGCTGTCAGGAGGGAGAGCCACCCAGGCTCCTGGCTTGGATCAATTAACAGCAAATGCTTAGCGGCGAAGTGGAGGGAGAGGCTGTCATTAACCACCTGGACAGATGCCTCTTCTCTGACACCTGGACCTGGGTATGAACAGCCAGATACCAACCCAGGGAGCTGAGATCACCTCCTGGGAGAGGCCGGAGTTTGACCTTATAGACAATGTTGTAAAAGAGGAGGAAACGACTTGCAGTGAAGGACTGGGGTAAAGATTTTTTGTTTCTCTTTTCTCTTGTCCTCAGTGTCAAATCAGAGCTCTTGGGCAAATTAAGACGTGGGAAATGAAGTTTCATCTCTGCACCACTGATGTGGAGTGTGAGAGTCTGCATCTTCTATACACGTCCCCAGGTCAGTGCTGGAATACGAAGCTCTTTCCTTGGTCCTTAAAGTCCACGCTGTGTAATCACAGAGTCCTTCTCTAACTTCACCCGCCCTTCCCTCGCTTAGCTGCCGCGGCAGCCTGCCCAGCCCCTCCCCCAGCTGGGGTCTGCTTCACCTCGTCCCCCGACAGCACCTCTGGCCATTCCAGTGTATTTCAGTATCTGTGCCACCCTTTTGTTCCTGCTTTTTGCCTCATGATTCCTTGACTTCCTTGTTATGAAAATCTCCATCTCATCACAGCCACAGAGTAACAACCTCACTGTTTCACTATACCTCTCTGCTTTGGAAAACTGACAGTTGGCACGCCCTTCTCTCTTTCCCCTTCTACAGCCCTAGTTCAACCTTTGGGACCCAGCCAACTTAGACTGTTCAGTAACCTGTTTCTGGTCTCATTACTTCCCTGTCCACTTGGGGTACCATGGGCAGCTATTTTAATGTGTCTTCACTACTCAAGACCTTCTTAGCATCTTGCTGTTCTCAGTTTTCTACCATTTCGTATCCTTCATTCTTTATTTTTGCTTCTGGGCTACAGATCGTTGCCAGAGAAGGCCCTGGACTTTGTCCACCTGCTCTCCCAAGAGTTCACGTCCACTTCAGCTGGGTGTGTATTTCTGTTCATCAACTCCGTCATTCATCATCACCGTTGTTTCTGGTGTACCTCCTAAAAGAATTTTGAAAATCTGTGTGCACCTTCCTATATTTTGAAATGGAGACATAGACGTCTCCAGCAAAAGTTTACACAGTTAAAAAATATGTGCTGCCTGGCTTATTGTAAAGGTGACATTTTAAAATACAAGTTTGCATCGCTCCTTTAAATGAATCCAGTGTGACAGAAATACCATGCTAATTTGACACCTGGCAGTATCCATTTAAAGTGAGTATGCTACCCATTTGAAAAACACACCTACAAAGTTTTTTTTAACAGATTAAGGTTTCACATTATTCCTTTCATTTCTTGAGCTCATATTCCGTCCTTCCTCCCCCCAGTTTTGTCCTGATGTACTTTATGCTTCACATCACTATTCCTCACTCGACCAGCCCTCTAACACAGTGAAGTGTGTATGTATTTTATTGGTAGATTTTTATTTGCTATGACTAAGAGAGTCCATGTTAAAACATTTTTTTCTGGGTTGGGTTATCATGAAAATTTATTGTAAGTCTGGAGTTGCTCAAAACATCCTAAATGTCTGGCAGAGTTTGAGAAATACTTACTAAGCAAATATTTTACTGGAAAGGTATCTCTGAATTAGACAGGTAGGAATGGGTATCTGCTTCCTTAGTAAACAGAAATGCTGACTTTCTTCCTTTTTTTGTGCACCTGAACTTTTCCACCCAGGCAGAGTATGAGATGGCTGAGAATTTGCCTACTTTTGAGGAAGTGAAGGATGAAGCGTTAAGAGGGGGAATGAGGCGAGAAGAGCCCCACTGGGACTCTCGCTAGCAAGTCACCAGGAATCAGAGGATCCGTAAGTCAGCGTCCTCCCAGCATCCATGCCCTGTGCTCCCAGGGTTCCTGGGACCCCACTCTGAAGACCCGTGTCCTGAACTCTCCTCCCCTCAAGCCCCAGTTCCTGGGCAGCGAGGGAAGTGGTCCAGCGAGACCTTTGTTTTCCATCCTCACGATTGAAGATCTAATCTCCCTCCCGTCTCTTCTTCCTCCTTTTTGAGGAAGATGTAGCCTTGCTCATCAGGTTAATTTATTCCTTCTCACGAAGGCTGTTTTTTCACGTTTTTAATTGCATCCTCTCTCCCACAACCATCTTCAGTTTCTTTCCAGATGCTTTTTTCCTTCTGCCAAGAAACTTGCTGGGCCTCTTCTATTTGTGTGTTTCAAAACTTTTTTTAATTAAAACTTTTTTCACTTGATCTTGCCGCCTTGTCAAAATATAGGCTGTTCCCACTCTCTCTGCAGCTACCTTTCTCACATCATGCATCAACTCCAAGGTGTCTCATTTCTCTCCACATTTGATCTTCCATCCCCAGCCTGCAATGATCGACACTTACACTCCTTCCTGCGGTTTCTCTGTGTTGTCCATTCCGCAAAGTGCGCTGATTACCTTCTCACGGGTCCCTGTCTCTCGGATGCCCACCGCCCGTCCCGCCGTCCCGCTCCTCTGTGGGCAGTGCCCCCAGGACCCCCAGGCTGCCCCTCTTTCTGAGAGCCGCCTCGAACCTCTGCTCCACGTTGGGGCTCTCCTCTGATCTGGGGTTTCTTACTCACTCTGAAAGTCCGCCCCCTTGTTCAGAAGTTCAGTTAGCATATTTTTAAAAATTCCCCTTGAGACCCCATCTTGGACCCATTTTGAAGTGTCGTTCAGTCTCCAGGCGCTTCCAGCTGGCCCCCCGGACAACGCAGGGATGAAGAGACCAGCTGGGCTCTGGCGTCCCCCACAGCCTGGCTCCGTCGCCTGTACGGCGCCCTTGACTGCCCATGACTGCTTGGGGCAGAAACCCTATTTCCGGACAAAATGTTCCCTGTCGCTCTCTGAATGTTACCTTGGGTCTTGCTGGCTTTGCGTGTTTGCTTATATTTAGGATTCTTTGATAATCAAGTTTTGTTGTTGTTGTTGTTGTTGTTGTTCTGTTTTTAGTTTCCCAAAGAATGGCTGCAAAGTCACTGCAGGGCTATCCACTTCTCAGCTTCCAACACAATTGTACTTGAAATTATGGAAATTTAACAAGGAGTGATGATTCTGGGGGGATAAATTACAGCCTAAAAAGAGCGATCAAGTTAATGTCCAGAGTTCGGGTTCCTAGCCACATACTCAGTTTGTTCCCAACCTGCGGGACCGAACCCAGGCCTTGGGAGTGTGTGATGAGTGCTGCTGTCTCACTGAAGGACTCCACAGTCAATTCCCACTCGTGTCATTTGCCCTGAGAGTTTGAGTAAATTCCTCCTGCTTTCTGAGTTTCTTTTGAACAAGGCTAATGATGGTTCATTTGCAAAATGCCTGTGGAAATAGGATCTTGTACCTGCAAAGTTTTTTTTTTTTAATATAATAACAGCACGGTATAAGGTTTCACAGAATATTATTACAGTATTTAATGTGAGAGAACAAATACATCTAATTGAGGCCTATTAAATAGAGAAGAATGAAAACTTCTTTTTTTGGAAACCCAAAATTCATTCAATGAAAATTATTAGGTAGCAAATTTAATGCAAAAATTCCATTTTGTGGTAACCCCTTGAATTTATATTGTACTCCTTTGTAAATTCAAAGAATTTAATTGAATGATTTAAGCCAACATATAATCATCCAGTAAAATCTGCCGGTTGGTAAATGAGTCATAGAATGGTACTTTTCTGTGTTAGGTTTGTACATGTGTTTACAATTTCTAACGTGCAATTTCACCGGTTAATATCCTATCCGTTTCTTGCTCTGAGTGGCATTTGGGCCTTTGGAGGGACCATTCTAGAATTCCAGTCCCTTCCTCTGTACGGCTCATGAACAGGGGCCGGGAACTCCATGAGCCCCGTTACTGACTTCCCCCTTAAGTCGCACATGAGTGGGCCTTGAGCGAGAGCCCTTGGCAGTGGGCCTCACACTGGGGCCCTTGAACTCACTCTACCCTTGGAAGCCTTGTGAATATGCAGGTTCCCAGGCCCTGCCCCCGGATATGGAATTAGAATATACAAAAGTGACCCTGAAATCTCCTTTTAAAAATCACTCAGTAAAGTCAGAACTCATTAAAATGTATAAATCACTGGTCTGAAACAAGAAATCCCCATTCTCAAGTCTGGCATTTCTCTGTGCATAGCAGAATTTGGCCTGCCTACCCACACCCCTGGGCACCGGGCAGAGCAGGGCTGTGACTCTGCTAGCGTTGCTCTCGGTGTCCGGGTGCCCCAGGGCTGGTGGGGGCAGAGGTCAGCATGCTCATCCTTCCTCCTGCTGGTCGTCCTTCTCCTTCCCTGCTGTGTGTCCGTGTGCTGTTAAGTGTGACTGATTACATATTACATTACTTTGCAGGCATTTATAGGTCCTTAGGTTATTGTTTTTGGTTGCATAACTTGTGTGACTGTTTTGTTTCCCAGACCAGATTTTAAACTCCTTGAAGACAGAGAGGATAGCTCGTTTCTTTAATATTCTGGACCACTGCCTTGCTCAGAGCTCTGAGGCCAGCAGGCTTCGTTAAATGCATTTTAACAGACTGGTTTCCTCACACACACATTCAGCTTTAGAAGAACAGGTGCGCCTTGGGAGCTCTGCAGTGATGCGGTGACTGGATGTCCATGGGCAGATTACCTAATGAGACACACGGATACAGGGCTAGATGGCTAGATGCCCGGCTCAGCTGGCACCTCGCGAAGGGGAAGGGGCCATTCCGGTGGAGCCTCATTAGCATCCAGGGGAGATTCGTGATTAATTAAAAATAATAGTGATCATCAGTGCCTGCGAGTCAGGGGAGACAGTTACTCAGCATTTGCTCTCATTATAACTTACGTGCCCCCCAAAATTACCTATATTCTTTAGTCCCCTCAATGTGTAGTTACTCTACGAGCATCTTAGAACAATAGATGACAATTCACTCCAGCCAATTAGCATTTCCTGAAACCCCAAGTATGCTTTAGTTTCTTCTTAAACATTTTTTTATAATTTTTTTCTTATTAGGATGGTAGAGTGTGTGTGCATGTATGTGTGTGTGGTGTGTGTGGGTATACAGTTAGCTTAGCAAGGCTTCCAGAGTTTTAGCTCTAATGAGGAGAGAGCATATTCTACCACTGCGTGCTAATTAGTGCGTAGCATTTAGCTACACTCATGAAAACTGAGATCCTGTCTAAGACGTAAGGTTTTATATCCTTATGGTACTGCCTGTTGGTGATCAGTAAATGAGTATGTTTGCTTGTGTTGGAAAGTTGGTTTTTAACTTCACGTTCTAAAGTTTTGCTGAAGGAAATCATCAGAAGCCGCTGTATGAAATGGTCCCCCTACCTCTGTTTGCAGCAATGCTCTCTGTGTGAAGATGCGGATCTGAAGGTCCTCTTAGAACTTAGGCAAGGAGGTGCTTTGGCTGCTCTGAGAAACTGGCACTCTTGTTCCTTTATGAAAATAGGAACTGCCAAGTTGACAGTGTCTGCTTTTTTGTTTGGCTGCCAAAAACCTCAGAGCTAAATTTAAAGCTGAGCTGTGCCAATTATGCAGAGATTTAACATCTGAATACCTACGTTCTCTCATCACCTAGTCTTGACATTCTACTCTTAATATTTTTCACATACCCCTACCTGGAGTCCTTCATGGAAAAATGTGGAATGAATACATTAATAAGACAAATAAAATAGGATTGTTGCTTTGTGATTAAGGACAGGAGGATACTGGACAAGCCACAGGACTGCAGTTTTCATCTGCAAAATAAGCACCATAATACTTTCTAACCTATTTCCCAGGAGGGCTGTGAGGATTAATTTAGGCCAACTCAGTTGTGAGGAACAATACACACGGTATTTTTGTAGAGAAGGTCCAAGCTTTAGAGCCTGAGCTATATTTGCTCTGAGGGTTCAGACATGTCATTAAGGTATGTGGGGCAGGACAAGCCAGACGTGCTGGGTAAGAGGAGTGCTGGGAAGGAAGGGAGAGTTAAGGTGAGCTCAGTTGCCGCCCGGGGTCAGTGGGCCCCTGTTAGCGGGTGCAGTGATCTTATTTATAGTAAGCTGGCCTTTCATGCCAGCTTGTGCTGGAGCCCTGAGGAGACAAGGTATGAAAGTTAGAAAAAGCTGTTTTCACTGAAATCTCTGTAAGATACTGAGAAGGAAAGGTGACTCTTCTGTGACCAAGGAACAGGGCAACAGGTAAATTTATCCCTGCCGCCCCGTTTCCTCACCTCCTGCTTTGTTTTCAACCATTTTGGTCTGCTTGGTTGATTGGCCAGATTGTCCCTGGTTGCTCTACAGAAATGATTTTGAAAAGTTCGTTGATGTCCACCTAAGGCCAAGTCCAAGGTCTCATCTTACCAGCATCTGGAATACGGCAGTGCTCATCACTTCCTCCTGGAAACGCTCCCCTCTCGACTTTTGGGACATCACCCTATTACCTCTCTGACCATTTCCCCTCCCACCCTGCTGGTTCCTCCGCTGCAGCCCACACTCCAGGGTCAAGAGAACGGGAGTCGTCCGTCCCCTCTTCACCGTACACACTTTAGGATTGTATGTATCCTGTTTAACAAGTTACACACACTAATATTACTCAGAATAACAGTGCAGATTAATTATTTATTTTTAAAAATAAAACATATTCACATCCAACAGACCAAATTTGCATTTTGAGATGCCTCCTTGAATAGGAGATAAAAGGAACCAGCATGTAGAGAATTGCACTCAAATCTAGATAACCCCTCAGCACTTACAGACACATAGAGAAATTCCTTTTCTTTTTGGTAGAGGTACTCATCCAATCCATTGCTGGCTAATCTAGTGCCTAAATTCTGAGGACTCTAAATATGTGTCTCCATTCCAGAACTTTCTCCCTGTTTCCAGACTGACACTTCCAATAGGTGATCTCAATGGACTGAGTGTCCCTGACAAACGCAAACTCCAACTCAAACTCATTATCTTTTCCCCTTGGATGTGCGTCTCCTTCTAGACTCACTCACCCACCCCACCCGCACTTAGCCTAGATCTGCTCTTTTTTCTGTTTACCTCACATTTGACCACAGAGGTGCTCGGATTTTTGCACATACGTTACAAATCTGTCCCTTCCTCAAAGTCAGTAGCCTTCGCCCTTCAGGGAGCATCAGAATCCCCTGCAGAGCTTGTCACAGCAGAGGTGGCGGGACATCATTCTCAGCGTTTCTGATTCAGTGTGTCTGGTGTCTGCTGAGAACATGCATTTCTAACAAGTCCCCAGTGCTCTGCTGCTGCTGGTGGAGCGGGGAGGACGTCACAGATCACGCTCTGAGAATCCCTGGCGTGAGCCCTGCTAACCAGTGTCTCCATCTCTTCTCGGCTCCTTTCTCGCCTGTCCTGGCTCGTGGTCTCCTTGCCCTCCCTTGCCCCGTCGCACAGAGCTCAGTACATCCTCTGTGTCAGTGCTGCCCAACAGGACTTTCTGTGACGGTAGGAATGGTCATTTGGTGCCAGCCAGTCAGCAGCCATCAGTCACATGTGGCTGTCGAGCACTTGAGATGTGGCTACTGCCACTGAGAAACCGAGCTTTTAATTATTAAAGTATTTAATTTTCAATGTATGAAGTGGTAAGTCTATCGGACAGTGCAACTCTACACTGTTGCCAGACTGTTCCAAGACAAGAATCTCTTCCTATTTCTTCTTTGTTTCTAATATTCTGATGGTCCATATTGTCCATGGATTAAAGATGGGGTAAAGTGAAATCCATCCATGTTCAGCTTTGAAGCCAGGTGGACCTTATTCAAATACTGGCCCCAATACTTAATAGCTCTCTTGCTTTAGGCAAGTGAGTTAATCCTGGATGCTCAGTTTCCTTGTCTGTTAATGTAAATCACTGATCATAGTGGTCATAACAAGTGATCAAATAAATATAGAACCCATTAATTGCAATGAGTAATTGACCATCACTATTAAAAATGGTGGTAACAATAATAATTATTCCAAACTCCTCTGTAAGGTATCACAGGTCCCTTCACACTTTGGAGCAGTTTTAATTTCGCTGTGTCTTATCTTGGACCTGGACTTCCAGACTCTCCAAACTGTTTGCGTTTTCCCCAAATACTTTCCTCTAATTCATGCTTTTGTGCCTTCGCTTGTGCTGGTCCCTTGCTGGTCTGCCCTGGTGTACAGTTTTCTTTTTCTATGAAGGGGATACCTTGTCTGTGAAATCGTCTGCTTTCCCTTGTCCCATCAGGTAGAGCAGCCACCACCTCCTTTCTGCCTGAACAACGCACAGCTTCTGTCACAGCACCTGTCACCTTTGTCACATTTATCTGTCTACACATATCTCCTCCTCGGCCGTGTTTCTGGAAAGCATTTCGTTTTTATATTCCCAGGACCCAGCACATCACACATTGCAGATACTAAATACCCAACTGTTGAGGGGACAATGGGCCAGGCCCTGTGAAAAGGTGCATTTGGATAGTTCTTTGAACTAAAAAAATGTTAAACTCTTTGGCCCAAGATTTATTCCTGAGCAGCGATGTGGCCTCGTGAGCTCCTTGCTTCTTTGACCTTCACCAGGAGACTGGAGTCGAGGCTCAAAGGTGCATCTAATTCTAACACACTCAACCCTCAGTGTCTTCTGCACAGATATTTTATTTGAGTTCTACTGTATTTCCCTGGTATGTAATATATTTTTTAGCCCCAAGAAAAATAAATGTTGGGTTTTTTTGAATGAGGATAAAGATTTTAAATGATTACTTATTATTTTTCCTTGTTTTAGCTAAAGTAGATATCCCAAACATTTGCAGAAATGTTAAACACTGAAAATAAGAATTCAAAAATCAAACCCAAAAGACAAGGAAACAGCAAAAATATTCACAAAGTATTCAGGAACTAGCAAGCATCCTGGGTGGCCAAGACCCTGGGAGTAAACAGAGGGAAAGACAGGGGAGGGACTGGAAGGCTAAGCCTGGCATATTGCAGAGGGGCTGCGTGGCTGGGCTACGTAGTCTGTTCTTAATTCATCAGACAATAGGGAGCTACGCAGACATCAGCCTGGATGCAGAGGTTTGGATTACTCACATCAGGAAAAATAAAGAAGACTGAGATTTTCAACACTGAGTCCTACGATGACGTACTAGGAGCCTGAAACAACATGTTCGTAAGAATTGAAAGAAGGTTAAGAAGACAAATATTGCAGCAGATAAATATTCTGGCTTTGGATACTGACCAAATATGGTGAGAGAGGAAGATAATGAGAAGAGATCCCTTCTCCCATGACTGCATGCTGAGAAGGAGAGGGGCACCAGTCCCAGCAAACCAAGTGATGTTTGAGGCGGTAGCAAGTGTCTGGATCCACTGACGCTGAAACAGTGATGAGGTGTCTTACAAGAATGTATAGCAGGGATCTGAACATTAAAAGAGGAAACACCTGGAGGCAAGACGTACGACTAGGAGTTTGAAAGGGCCAAAGAAAGCATGTAAGCGGAAAACCTTGAGTAGCATCAATTAGAACCTGAGGGTTAGATTGGAGCAGGACCTCAGAAGTCAGCCAGATTAACTTTCTCATTTTCTGGACAAGGAAATTTAATGCCCAAACTTCAAGGGAGGCTTCAGGAACTTACATCAATCCTCATGTTGTGACTTACTCCTCCACAAGTGGAGGATTTGACGCTACTTTCTAACAGGGTAAATCATAGGGTGATTTTGTTTCTGCTAAGGAAATGTTTCATTGTTTTTTTTAATTTAGCAGGGAGAAGTGATTTTGCCTGAAAGGCACACTTTCTTGGTTATCCAAAGTGTTTTTTTTTCTTTCAAGACTAGTTTAAAATCCCAGATGGAAATGGAAATGGTGAATATAACATGCAATTATTGCTTAGAGATAAGGATAAAACTCAAGACCAAAACTACATGCTCTAGAAAAAAGCTGATCTCATTCTTCTGTTTGTTTTCAAATACTCAGAGCTGTAATTTGATAGACCAAAGACAAGAAATGAAAAAAAAAATGGAGCTGACAGCTGGTGTCCTGACCTGTTAACAGAACGATGCTGTCTATTCCCCTTGGCCAAGCCATGTAAGGAATAATGCATGCATCTCTGGCTGGGCACCTTAGGTTAAGAATCGACTGACATAACAGTCTGAAGTCTGATGGGCACTGCATTATTGGAAACTCCATCTTTGCGCAGTGCTCCCCCAGCCTAGATCCTAACTGTCACCTGGGATGGAAACTGGCAATCCCGACTGATTCCTTTACTTCTCTCCTTTTAAAAATTAAAAGCTCAGGAAAATATGTCAGAGAATTAAAAAAGCACAGAAAAGAAACCGTCAAAATTAGTATGTCTGATTATGAAAGTTCAAAAACATTTTTGCACAGTGCAAGGCACTATAACCAAGCGAACGAGAAAATACACCAAGAGAAAACCCTGGCCGTATGGGCCGTTAGTAGTTAGCAATCTTAACATCCAAAATGAGGTTACAAAGCAACAAGGAACAGAGCATGACCCCTAGAGAAAAGTGATCAAATAAATGGACAGATATTTTGCAAACGAAAAGAAAGTTACCGAAGACTGTAAAAATCTTAATGTTAATGAAGACATGTGAGACTGTTCTCCTATTGCCACACCCCGTGCAATGGTCCCAGCCGGCAGTGGTGGCCTGTGTTTGGCAAAGACTAGGAGTAATGATGACGCCCAGTGCTGGAGACGCAAGCACGCTGTGGGCGGGTGGGGGGCGGGATAAACGTTCGTCAGAAAATCTGGCAATCTGAACCCTAGTTTAGCAAATGTGCAAGCTTTTTGAGATGGGCAGACTTCCAAGAGCCCCCAGTTTCCCCGCCTCCTGGTGCACTTGCCTGTGCAGCCCCTCCCCTTGGGTGAGGCGGGGCCGTGGCTATGATGGAACAGCACTCTGGTAATCCGGCTCTGCTACATGACCAAGGCGGAACGATTCTGCAGATTTTAAAATTGTTTTTTGGTTTTTTTGTTTTTGTTCTGTTTTGTTTTGGTAGAAAGAGCCTGAGGATTCTTGTGTTTTAATTGGTGATTATAGTTTATTTACAACCACTGTTATTTTCAATGTATTTATATTCATCTTTATATTTACCATATAGTTTATACTTTCTATTTGCCTTACATTTTGCTCTCTCTTATTTTATGCTTTTCATACCATTATTTTTATTTAATTTATTCTGTTTAAAATTGTTAGGTTTCTTAATTATGAAGATATGCATATTTAATCAATTCTGGAAAATTCTCAGCCATTATGTCTTCAAATATTGGCTATCCCTAATCCCAAATAATGTTTATCCTTTAGTCAACTCTTTTAGAATTACAATTAAATATATGAGAACCCATTTTTACTCCATCTTCTACATCTTTTTTAACACTTAAAAGTATTTTCTATGTGTTTGTTTCCTTGTGTTGCATTTCTTCAGATTTCTCTTCCAAGTCACCAATTACTTCTTTGGCTATATCTAGTCTGCTGTTTAATCCATCCATTGAGATTTTAATTTTAATTTCTTAATGTCTCACTTCTGGACCTTTTATTCCGCCTGGGTCTACCTGACTGTCTCTTATTTTTACACCATGCTTTAAATTTTTTGAAAAATATTAAAAACATTTATTTTATATTTTGACTCATAATTCTAATATCTGCTGACTTTGTAGATCTGATTCTGAGGTCTTCTGACTCTCGCTCATGGTGGCTTGTTTCCTTGTGTGTTTAGAGACTTTTAGCTGGGAAGGCACTCAGGCTCCTTGGGGTTTTATATATGCACATTATTTGAGGCATGGATTCAATGTGCATTTGTGTTTCCTTCTGACAAGTGCTTGGGGGGAAAATCAATCCATAACACTTTCAATTAAATTTTTAGGATCTTCAGTTCCCCCAGGGGATGTGAATTTAAAACACATGTCCGTGTCAGACGGAGCAGGTGGCGGGAAGTTCTGTTAGGGCACATTTTAATTGTGTTCACTTCTCTGCCCAGAGTCTAGGCTAAGCCGTGCAGTTTCCCCTACGCAAGGTCATTTCCTCCATCTCTCACCTCATCTCTGCTCGGGTTCCCCCGCACTCGGAGGCTCTGTCTTTCTGTTGGGATCTCTGACTGGCCCTCTTCACTGCTTGGGCTCATTAAAGCTCAGGGATGAGCAGATGCTCTCAGAATAAAAGCTGGCTTCAAACTCACTGCACTGGGTCATGCTTTCCTGTAGTTGGTAACTTCTCTTGTCCTTGTATTCCTGCCAACTCAGCCATGCTCCATATTTTTTTTTTTAATACATTAGGTCTAACACATTATGAGTTTTTGTACCAGAGGGTTTTCTTTATCTGTCTAATAGACTGTACTGCCTGGCATAGAAGACCACTGAGCTCTTCTTTAAACTGATCTGGGCACACTCATTTCTTAGCATCTTCTTTTATAAGCCTCTCCCTTTTTTCATCCTCTCTTTGTGTTTTGCTTCCTATTCCATATTTCATTCACCTTCAGGCCAGGAAGGAGCCTGTTCTGAGTCACAGCTCAGTGAACACGCAAGGCTATTTCGGTGCATGGCTTCAGGTGTTCCCCTCTGAATTGAGTTCAGACCTAAGCTAGCTTTCTTCATCAGGTAATGCGTCCCTGGTGCCCCACTCACTGAGTCATGCTGGATCCAAGCTCTCTCTGCCCCTCAGCTGCTCTAGTTGCCACATCTTCACTCGTGATCACCAAGAGCCTTTTCAGTTTCAATCCGTTCATCTTGTGTCTGTGCCCTCCTCGCTTCTTTAAAGGAAGTCCCACCAGTCTTCACATTTATGCTTTGCTCACTTAACATTTAATTTTAAAAAAGTCTCATTCCTCTTGTTCCCACATCTAAATTACCAGTTTGGGTCTATCTGAACCACATGCCAAACAATTCTGGCTCAGTCATGAATTTTAAGAAACACGGGCATGCTGTTTGTCAATGTGGGGATTTCCTTCGGGTCTTGCCTGAACCGCTGTGTGGCATGGCCTTGTTTAATCGTCCCAGCTGTCCCAAGAAGCAGGTCTTGTTTAAAATCCCCATTACACAGATGAGAAAGTTGAAGCATACACAAACCGACTAACATGCCTATACTTTATCGATGGTGAATAAGATAGACAGATTTGACCCAGACAGTTGACTTTAGAGCCCATAAGTTTATCAGTATGAAAACTGCCTTTCAGTAAGTAAAACAATGCATGTGTAGTAACTAGCCTTGTCCGTGTCACACAGCGGGCACTTAGCAAGTGTTTGTCCCTCCTCCTTGCATCATTCATATTCTCAGATCCATATAATTGGTGGGGGGGGGGCTTGGCTTTTGGGATTTCTTTCCAGCAAGACTCTAAAATTGGCCATGTAGGTAGCTGGGAACCTAATTACAGTAAGGGAAGTTTTGGACTCGTGTTATAAACCCTTGAGATTAGATCAATATCCTTAGACCATCATCTGTTTCTCTACTTCACCTTGATTCAGAAATCACGTGTCAACTTCGAAATCTGATTTGGGCTAGGAACCTCCCTCCTTAATATAGTGAACTGAATAAGCTGCTTGCTGAAACCATCTCTTGACGCAGGTTGGATGTCAGAATCCCGCTGTCAGTACCTCCATGCACAACTGACTTCCTTTATAGAATTTCTTTTTTTTTACTATGAAGAACACATATTTAATCTTCAATCCCTGTGTTGAATTCCGAGCAGAAACAGCAAGTTCCATAACTTTTGTAACATAGATTTCTTTCCCTTGCTTAGAAAACTAGATACGGCAGAAACAGCAGTGGAAGTAACGAGAAACACTGAGCACGGACGCCTGTGCACCCTTGCAGCGGGCAGACCCTGCGCTCAGGTGGGCCGGCAGCCGGACCTCCCTGGGTGTCTGCGTCCGTCAGCTCCTGAAGCTGGAAATGTCCATGGAGAAGATCAAGTCGAACTGCTTTGTCTCGCAGAGGGGATGTAGAGCCCAGAGAAGGGAACTGATGAGCGGGATGGTCACCCCACAGCCCTGGGCCTCGGGTCACAGAAGCACAGGGTGGGGGTGCATTTCTCTCTTTCTTTCATTTTCTGTGGTCAGAACAGAGGACCTTTCTCTGGCTTAACTGTTTTTATAAATAGCTTTGCAACTGAACCTGACGGCGTAACAAACTGCATTCCTTCTATTTGTCTCATTACGTCTGCGCTGTCCATTCTTTTCTATTTCTCCTGCAAGATGAAGACCCACAAGAGATGAGGATTTAGCCCTAAAAGCAGAGCCTCAGTTGGGCCAGTTTTCTGACCCTGTGATTACGAATGGCAGCTTGCAAGATGCACGTGCCCTCTTGTCCTCCGCTCAGAAGGCCCGGGAGGAGCCTTGGTGGGGCCGGGAACACGGACGTCCTCTGCTGCTGAGTCCAGCCCGGGCCTCCCTCCTGCTTATGCTGGGCCTAACAGTGCTCCCGTTCCAGAGTCTGGGGTAGCGGCTGAAACCTCAAACAGCAGTATTTGACCCATGAGATGTGCGCAACTCTAAAAGTGTTACACTTTAGTACTTAATCTAATTTCAAAAAAACATTATATTTAGTGGTTATGTAGAGTTACCTATTTGGCTTTTAGAAAAAAAAAAAAGTGTTCCCTTTTCCCCATGTGCAGCAACGTGACCTATGTTAAGGATCGGACCATTTCTGATGACAACGTACTTGGCAGTGACTTGTTAATGTGTGAGTTTAGAAGTCAAAAGACCATGAGCAGAAAAGTCCTCTTTGAGTTGTAAGAAAAAGTGCGGCCCAGAGGAGCCCAGACATCTTTCCAAAGTAATGGAAGGAAGACTTCCGAGGTCAAACCCGAACACATCTCAGGAATTTTCCAGGATAAACTCCAGCTTCTATGCAACACCATTCTAATTCGGTTGTGGTAAATATAGGCTTCTGATCAGCAACTTGTCAAATACATTTATTTTTAAATCCCTCTTTGCTTAAAAGCACATCTGCGGACTATTCTTAGCAGAGCGGTAACATCGGTGACACTCGCTTCTAACTGACTATGGCGACGAAGGGCTCTCAGGGGTTAAATTGTGCTTGGCTGAATATTGTCATTAAAAATAGAAGTGCCACGAAGTCAAACACCCAGGCCTTCTGTGGGCGTCCAGAACCTGCTCATTTGTCTTAATAAGAAAAATTCCTGTGAGCGAACGTATTGCACGGTTCACGGTGAGACCCAATCTGGAAAATGGCTGGTGCGTCAAAGGTGAACACGGGGCCACTCACTCGCGTACGTAGGGAAACGGTGCACTTGAGAAATTCGCAGCATTCGAGAAAAATACGCTGCATTGAAAAGTGCTTTGTAGCAGGGCAGCCTGTGGGGATTAAGCTATCCTTCCTCCGAACAGACAGAACAGCAGCTCAAGTGCAAAAGCTGCCGCGGAGCGTTTGTCCCTCTGTCCCCAGACGGAACAGCAGCAGCCCTTCGAGGAGCCGCTGGAAGCTCCCGGGGCGCTAGCATCTCTGAGCGTGGGTTTTAAGTGGATTGAAAAGTTAGGATGCCTGTTAGGTTTGGCCACAGGCACGACCATGAAAGGGGCAAAGTTTCCCTGCAAGTCCCTTTCCTCCTTTAGGCTGCTCTGTGTCCCGCCCTGAGGGGACACACACGGTCCCAGAGATGTAAAGCCCTAAGCTTCGGATGTGTCCCCTCTTCCCCTCCTCTTGAATGCTCTGCTCCACAGTACACCACTCCGGGAGGGCGACCGCCCCTCCGTCCAGGCCACGATGGGTGCTAATGAGCCAGTCTGCAAACTAATCGTAGTTCATATGCCACCAGATCAATACAGTAACCCTATAAGCGGATGGAATGTTTTATTCCAGATAAAATGCACGCATCCCCTGAAAACCCTAAGCAAGTGACACTAGTGTCCTCCCTGATGGGGGCTGTTTGACCAGCTAAGACTTCTGGTACCATCACATGTGTGTGAGAGGCCCTGTGTTCAGAAGCACGAATATTCCTTAGACTGAGAAGTGCCTGCGTGTATGCTCGGGTGTGTGTGTGGTGAACTCGTACTGATTTTTGTGCGATAGGGAGTTGTGTGAGGGCGCAGGGCGAATTCCACTTTGCATGTCAGGGAAGCGAGAACTGGCCATGTGAGCCCCCGTGTCGTCTTTGAAACCAGGCAAGGACAGGCCTGGGGCTTAAATAGGCAAGCACAGTTTAACTGTGCAAAGAATGTTTGAATTAAACTGCCCCTCCACTGAACAAGTGAAAAAGCAGTTAAGCAGAAGCACAGTGCGGTTCATCGTCACCCCACTGAGTGGGAGGAAACCCCAGTGCCAGGGACAGATTTCCACGTGTAAGTCCGGCACCTGCACAGGAGACTGCAAACGTTGTGTGACGAATAATAATGATAAAAGTAAACTCTTAGGACTGTTTATTCCATGCGTGTTAATGAGGTATGGCTTCTGCTTTCACAGCACCAACCCCATGATGAAATCTTACTTTCAGTCTGGCTTGTACACTGTGATTGGATTTTACCCAGTGAACTAGTATCTAAACAGTCTTGAATGTAGACAGACACACACACACACACACACACACACACACACACACACACACACACACACACAATTAAGGACAAAAACTTAGTATCAGGGAAAACCACCAAAATGAAGGTTTTCAAATTCACATTACGTTCTTTCATGAGATATTTTCAAAGCTGCATTTCACTCTTTTCCACAGGTAGGACCACGCAAATCTACAAAAGTTCAACTAGGAAGACTCCCTTCAGAGCTGATGCAATTATGTTACAAGTTTTGGAGACCAGAGAGAAAACGCACAGCAGATTCACTGTGCTTCACGGTGAAGTTTATCTGATGTGTAACATAAGCTGACCGTATTCCACACTATAAACACGTATCCGTATGTATGTATCTTTTCAAGTAAGTAAACCATTTGAAAGGAAAAGAGAAGCGCATTATCTTAAGTTCGCTTTTCCTTTGCTGGTGGCTGGTGGCTCCTTGCTCTCCACCTCCCCGTTTCATTCTTCATTTAACAAACATCTACAGGACTGTATTCATTTAAGGAAGGTTTTTCCCTTTGTAGAGAAGACAACGCCTTTTTCTCTGGGTTGAAATGGTGACTCAGAAACTCAAACTTCTCTTCACGTGCAAATGACCATCAGTAAACTCCTAGGAAGGGAGAACTTGACTCAGATCTTAGTCTTGAGAATAAGGGGACAAAATACTAAGTAAAGGTTGAGCTAATGATTTTCCTCTGGGATGTATTCCTGTCTCAATGTTTTGAATAGAAGCAATCATTCTTGGGGTGGGGAAAACCCCACTGCTACTATAAGGAAAGTGCCACGTATACTCACAAAAATAAATTTGTATTTTAAATTTAAAATTTGAAATATTGTAAGTAAACTGAAAAGCAATGCTTGTCTACGAGCCAGCTTGTCTCCTTGGAAGCTGGATGCAGAGGGCAGGGGGGTGAACCATGATGGCAGGGGGACCAGGAAGGAGGGCGGTCAATGCTGAGCGGGGCCCAGGTGACCCAGAGGACGACCCAGACTGAAACGTCTCCCGCAGTCTCCTCTCCTTCATCCTCCTCTGACGGCAAGAGGGAGAGAAAGCCCATGAGGGAGGGAGCTTAGATTTTAAAGCACCACGTATGCCCTTTTCATGGAGGAGGTGATGAAAATAAGGTCGAGGGAGGAAGTCAGATAAGAAGGCTTCCCAGAAGGAAGAGGAACCGTAAGGATGTAAGTAATATAATTTCTCTGATCAGCCGGATTTTGAGAACTTCAGACTTCCCCCCACAAATGCTTTCTTATTTACAAAACAATACATACACGTGTGGTGTATGCTCAACCGCCCACCACTTTGTTGACTCTAAAGTTAAGTCAATACCAGTGCATCCTGGCCCCCACGCCCGCCCCCACTCTCCGCCGTTTCCTAACTGGAGACAAAGCCAGGCTGGGGGCCAGGGACGTGCAAGGAGTAGGTGGTTAACAAGAGCCCTGGGGTGAAAAAATATGCCTGCACGCATCGCTTACTTTGTGCCAGGGCTGTTTTAAGAGCTTTACGAACATTTAACCTTCATCAGCCCCCCCAGGAGGTGGGTACTATCATTGTCCAGCTTTTACAGATGAGGAAACTGAGGTGCAGAGAAGTTAGAATAGTTACCCTAGGTCACACAGAGAATAAATGGCGGACCGATGAGTTGAACCTGGTAGTAAACGCTTCACTTTGCAAAGACAACGCTCCTCCCACCCCCACCATGCATCGCGCACAAGTCAGATGGCAGGGAGCCTCCTCCTGGATAAAACTCAGCCTTCACAACTGTAAGAGATGGCATTTTAAATTGTAGAAAGAACTAAATGCTGCAATCCATAATGTCACAGGGGCAGGATTGGATTAACCATCCCATCCATGAAGAAAGACTCAGATGTCAGATGAGTTCAGTTGAGCTACCCCAAGAAATGCATCTTGTCTGATAATAGTGAGTTTTCCTTGAGTATTTTGTTAGCTTTTCCAAGGATACAGGTAAGGAAAAATATAGAAGGACGTATATAGTGATGGAGAAAAATTAGTACAAAAAGTGTTCAAGCCAGGAACTGAAGTGTGCAATTTCAGATTAACTGGATGTGCTGCCAGAATTCGAAAACGTTCACAGGGTCGAGAGGCTGCATACACCGTGTAGAGGTCAGAGGCTTTTGATAAATGCCAACGAAGAATTCACTCTGACAGCGTAAACACACGCATGCGTACTTTATGCTCAAAGTAATACAGACAAGCAGAGCTGTCCTCAAGCTACACGCCTGGAATCTCAGGCCGAGGTAACCGAGGTTTAGTTACAGTTACTGATATTATTAAACACTGGAATTTAAGAGTATTTTGAACTTCGATTCTGGATTCCTTTTAACTTGAAATGAATTCACATTCAATCTATATGCAGAGGTACACAGCCTAATGATGTTTTGGGGATTAAAGAGATTCTGTCAATTAAAATCACTAAAAAGCTTCTCTCTCTGGATAAAGCCAGCAGAGGCACTTAGATGTTGCTCCCTCTTTAATAACACTTCGCTTTATCTCGGGGAGAGGACTCAGCTTCAGTGTGAGCCACTCTAATTACTTCTCCACTTAATCAAGGTCCAGTCACTTCCACTCCATTTGACCTACTACTTAATCAAACCCTTTTATGCACACTTTTTAAATTAAACTTTTCATTTTGAGATTGTAGGTTCACGTGCAGTTGTAAGAAATAATACATAGAGGTCCCATGTAGGCTTCCCTCAGTTTTCCCCAATGGTAACATCTGACAGCACTTCAGCACAAAATCACAACCAGTCACAGTCCGCCACCAAGAGGCAGAGCGCTCCCATCAGCACTGGGCTCCCTCCTGTCGCCCTTTTACAGCCACGCCCTCTTTCGTTGGTCTCTACCCCCTCCTTAGCCCTGGGCCACCACTAACCTGTTCTCCATGTGTATGATCTTACTATTTCAAGGACATTGTGTAAATGGAGATGTGTTTGTTTAGCCGTTCACCAACTGGAGGCACCTGGGTTGTTTCCAGTTTTTGAGGGTTATGAATAAAGCCACTGTGAACGTTGGTATTCAGCTTTCCATGTGAATGTGAGTCTTCCTCTCTCTGGGGTGAATGCCCAGCAGTGTGATGCTGGGTCACTTGAGATTTCCACAGTTACTGCTGTAAGAATTGGCCGACTCTTTTCCAGGATGACTGTACCATTGTAACTCCCACCCGCAGTGGATGTGGGGTCCAGTTTCTCACTTTATCCTCACCAGCATTTGCAGTGGTCACTACCGTTTGCTGTAGCCATTCTGACAGGGCGGTCGTGCCGTCTCACGTGGGCTTTAGTGCCTGTTTCTCTAACAGCTAACGATGCTGGACGTCTTGTCTTGTGCGGATTTGCCACTCAGACAAGTCTTTGGTAAAATGCTCTTCACGTCTCTTGCCTGTGTCTTAGTTGGACTGTTGTTGATTTTTTCCCCCACCGTTGACTTTTAAGACATCTTTATATTTTCTAGGTACTCGTCCTCTGTCAGATAGTATGGTTTGCAAATACTTCTCCCAATCTGCAGCCCATCCTTTCCTCCTCTAAATAGGGCCTCTAAAAGGGCAAAAGGTTTTAATTTTTATGAAGTCCAATTTATCAATTTTTCTTTTTATGGATTTGTTTTTTGTGTTAAGTTTAAAAATTCTTTGCCTTGTTCTAGATCTCAAAGATTTTCATCTGTATTTTTTTCTAAAGTTCTTGTAGTTTTGCCTTATACATTTAAGTCTATGATCCATTTTGAGATAATTTTGTATGTATAAAGTTTGAGACTCTTAGGTTGAATTTTTTTTTTTTCTATAGATGTTCATTTGCTCCAGTACCATCTGTTGAAAAGGCTGTCATTAGTCTATTGAATTTCCTTTGCATCTTTGCCCAAAATTTGCCATACAGGTGGAGGTTGCCAGGTCATGTAGGTTTTCATAAGAATGAAGGAATCCAGATATTCATGTAAAATATTTCACTTTTTACATCTTGGAAGCTAATTAAAATTTAGAAGTCTATGCAGGGGCCAAGGGGAAGAGAAACGAATCTGTGGTCTCCCATGCTGTGCCTTCTCCAGTGGGCGACTTGGGCTCGGGTGACTGAGATTAATGTTCTGGGTCGGGAAGTGGTGATGTCCCATTTATGGGACCCTGTTCAATCCGTAAGTACTTACTTCATGCTTGCTCAGGTTCAAGGGATTTAGTGGTAAATAAGAGTCAAAAATCCTAAAAAGCGAATTACACGTAAGGAGATTTTTTTTCCTCTTGTGGTTATTCTTGTTGTGACATTGACATGTGGTTGCAACAAACCTCAGTGTTTGTGAGGGGAGAGGCAGGCCAGCACTTGGCTTCTGGTGTCAGACGGGTTCCTACTTAGCTTAACAGATGCCATGTTTTTAGCTCAGCAACTATTGGAAACAGACGCTGGAGAGGTTCATGAATTCTCTGTGCTTCTGTTTTCTTGCCTGTAGAACATGCATAATGAACATGCCAACATACAGAATTATCGTGAATGAAGTAAGACGGTGCCCATGAAGTGGTCAGCCCACGTTCTGGCTCCTATTAACTATGCAAAAGGCTAGCTGGAGTAAACAGCAGGATGTCCAACTTGGCACCCTGCCCACGACTCTGAAACGGTGATTTTATAAGGCTTCCGGAGGGAAATGTGACGTTTGCACGTGCAAGTGTGAGTAGCAGTTTGAGAGGCAACTCACATTTTTGAAAGCCGTACTTTGAAGAACCTGATTCCCGGGGTATAGAGCAATGCCCCGAGGAGATCCTAGGCAGGTGCAAAATCAAATCAGTCGCCAATCATTTGCATATGTTAATACAACTAAGATCCCTGTGCTGTGCTCCTGGGACGGCACAGACCTGCATCTGGATCCGGCAGGGGTCGGGAGGTGCTCTTGACGGTGGAGTCGGTGGGGAACAGCTTTGCTCCCACTGCCACAAACTGGCACCTTTTGTCTTTCAAGTGAACAGATTCATAGAAAATCTGTTCCTGACTCTCCGTGGTGAGGGGGTCTGGCTGACCTCTCAAGACAGAACCTGTGAGTCTGATCGGGTCTGACAAGAATTGTGCGCAGTAAGGAGTCTGCCCTGCACCCTGAAGCATTTATGACTCCAGTGGATATTAATTAAGCCTTTCCTGTGCGTCAGGCGCTCAGCCAGCTGCTGGGTGTGAGGACAAAATGGACAAACTCCAAGCCTTCATGGAGTTTATAGTCTAATGAATAAGTCAGGCCATTAAGCAAGAAACAGCCCAAGTTCAGGCCTCAGTGCAGCATGTTAAGGAGCACCCAGCCTAATCTGAGGGGAGCACGGTGACTTCCCGAGTGAAGTGATGGGAAACCTGACACTGAAAACTGGGTAGAGGAGCAAGCCAGACAAGGGCAGGTGCTGGCAGTGCCAAGACGAGCAGGAACAAGTGTTTGTTACGCTGCAGAGTCAAATGAAGTGTCTTTCGACTCAGCTCAGTCACCGTTTCTTAATTACGTGTCAAGATTGGTTTTAGGATAATTTTCAAGGCTTGTGTTGTTGATGGTTTAATGGACTATATTATTATTAAACTACACGCTGACTTGGAGCGTCGTCTTGGACTTACTGCCTTTTCGAAAGGGACATATTTCATAGATCTCAGAGGGATCTTCTGTACGTGCATCGATGGCACAGAGAGACACTACCCCTCTCCTGTTTACCCCGCCAGCCCTCATCGCACCCCTCTCTTTGACATCTGCCATCTTTTTTTTTTTTTATTGAATTATAGTCATTTTACAATGTTGTGTCAAATTCCAGTGTAGAGCACAATTTTTCAGTTATACATGAACGCATATATAATTTATTGTCAAATTTTTTTCTCTGTGAGCTACCATAAGATCTTATGTATATTTCCCTGTGTTATACAGTATAATCTTGTTTATCTATTCTACATTTTGAAATCCCGTCTATCCCTTCCCACCCTCTGCCCCCTTGGCAACCACAAGTTTGTATTCTATGTCTATGAGTCTGTTTCTGTTTTGTATTTATGCTTTGTTTGTTTGTTTGTTTGTTTTGTTTTCTTTAGATTCCACATATGAGCGATCTCATATGGTATTTTTGTTTCTCTTTCTGGCTTACTTCACTTAGAATGACATTCTCCAGGAGCATCCATGTTGCTGCAAATGGCATTATGTTGTTGTTTTTATGGCTGAATACTATTCCATTGTATAAATATACCACATCTTCTTTATCCAGTCATCTGTCGATGGACACTTAGGCTGTTTCCATGTCTTGGCTATTGTAAATAGTGCTGCTGTGAACACTGGAGTGCAGGTGTCATTTTGAAGTAGGGTTCCCTCTGAAAATATGCCCAGGAGCAGGATTCCTGGATCATACAGTAAGTCTATTCCTAGTCTTTTAAGGAATCTCCATACTGTTTTCCACAGTGGCTGCACCAAACTGCATTCCCACTAGCAGTGAAAGAGGGTTCCCTTTTTCTCCACAGCCTCTCCAGCATTTGTCTTTTGTGGATTTTTGAATGATGGCCATTCTGACTGGTGTGAGGTGATACCTCACTGTAGTTTTGATTTGCATTTCTCTGATAATTAGTGATATGGAGCATTTTTTCATGTGCCTATTGATCATTTGTATGTCTTCCTTGGAGAATTGCTTGTTTAGGTCTTCTGCCCGTTTTTAGATTGGGTTGTTTGGTTGTTTCTTGTTAAGTCGTATGAGCTGCTTATGTATTCTGGAGATCAAGCCTTTGTCGGTTTCATCTGCAAAAATTTTCTCCCATTCCGTAGGTTGTCGTTTTGTTTTACTTATGGTTTCCTTTGCTGGGCAGAAGCTTGTAAGTTTCAATAGGTCCCATTTGTTTATTCTTGCTTTTATTTCTATTGCTTGGGTAGAATGCCCTAGGAGAACATTTTTGAGATGTATGTGAGATAATGTTTTGCCTAAGTTTTCCTCTAGGAGGTTTATTGTATCTTGTCTTATGTTTAAGTCTTTGATCCATTTTGAGTTTATTTTTGTGTATGGTGCTAGGGAGTGTTCTAGCTTCATTGATTTACATGCTGCTGTCCAGTTTTCCCAACACCATTTGCTGAAGAGACTGTCTTTATTCCATTGTATATTCTTGCCTCCTTTGTCAAAGATTAATTGACCAAAAGTTTGTGGGTTCATTTCTGTGCTCTCTATTCTGTTTCATTGGTCTATATGTGTGTTTTTGTACCAATACCATGCTGTCTTGCCATGACTGTAGCTCTGTAGTATTGTCTGAAGTCTGGGAGAGTTATTCCTCCAGACTCTTTCTTTCTCTTCAGCAATGCTTTGGCAATTCTAGGTCTCTGATGGTTCCATATAAATTTTATTATGACTTGTTCTAGTTCTGTGAAATATGTCCTGGGTAATTGGATAGGGGTTGCATTAAATCTGTAGATTGCCTTGGGTGGTGTGACCATTTTAACAGTATTGATTCTCCCAATACAGGAGCATGGGATATCTTTCCATTTTTTTAAGTCTTCTTCAATTTCCTTCATCAATGGTTTATAGTTTCCTGTGTCTACGTCTTTCACCTCCTTGGTTAGATTTACTCCTAGGTATTTTATTACTTCAGGTGCTATTTTAAAGGGGATTGTTTCTTTACTTTCTTTTTCTGTTGAATCATTATTAGTGTAAAGAAATGCAACTGATTTTTGAATGATAATCTTGTAACCTGCTACCTTGCTGAATTCTTCAATTATTTCTAGTAGTTTTTGTGTTGACCTTTTAGGCTTTTCTATATATAGTAACATGTCATTGGCATATAGTGACACTTTTACCTCTTCTTTTCCAATTTTTATCCCTTTTATTTCTCTCTCTTGCCTGACTGCTGTGGCTAGGACTTCCAGGACTATGTTGAATAGGAGTGGTGATAGTGGGCGTCCTTGTCTTGTCCCAGATTCTAGTGGGAAGTTTTGAGTTTTTCACCATTGAGTGCTATGCTGGCTGTAGGTTTGTCATATATAGCTTTTATGATGTTGAGATATGTTCCCTCTATACCCACTTTGGTGAGAGTTTTTATCATAAATGGGTGTTGAATTTTATCAAATGCTTTTTCTGCATCTATTGAGATGATCACGTGGGTTTTGTCCTTTCTCTTGTTGATGTGATGTATTACACTGACTGATTTGCATGACATCTTCCGTCTCTCACTGAATCAGTGCAATATCATCTTCACTGGTTTCCTTAACTCCCAGTTTTTTTCCCCACTTCAATTCCTTTTATGCTTTGCTGCAAAATTAAATTTCATTAGCGAAGCTCTGATTTTATCACTCCCGTTCATACAGTTTCTGGGAGTCCCCACGGACTGAGGTGGCAGCGATGAGCCATCTGTCCCCGGGCTCAGAGCCCTCCTGTGACCCCCGCCCACCTTCCTCTCTGGCCTTGCCCTTCTCTGCTCCTGGGGAATCAGCAGAGGCTACTTGTTCTACTTTTCTGCTTCTTTTGCTTCACTTTTGTTTGTGACATCCTTCAGCTTCAGACGCATGTCCCCAGCCAGTACACATTGAAATATTCACTTCCTGGACCAGCTCAAATGCTCCCACGACTGTGAAGTGCTCCCTCAAGCCCCTCACTCCCATGACTGTACTTTCTCCTTCCGTTAAACCCCCACGTGAAGCTCTATGTGTATACGTCTCGTGTCACACTAGTGAAGTTATGCCTATTAGTGTAATGTGTGGGCATACTCTGACGGGGTAAGAGCTATGCGTTCCTCAGTTGTGCCTCCTTTATATCTTGTAGCACAGGACTCTTCACATGGTAGGGGATTAATATTTATTGACATCTAGCAATTCTATTAGCTAGCAAATTTTCTCACGGCTAATTCTCTTTCTGTTGAAAAGACTTGATTGTATGTACTTGTATTTGTTTGGTCTCAATTCATGGACTCATTTTATTTTATCTTGTATACAGGGTGCTTAGCTTTTATGAATGATTCTGTGTTTGCCACTCTATTTTATGCCCTAAGACTCATGGGACATTGAAGTGTGTATCAACACAGCATCTCCTTGGCGCAGGTGCAGAGAGGTGGAGAGGCTCCCTGGAGGTCCCCGAGTTAGCAAGGACCAGAGGTGGGACAGGAGTTCTTCTTGTTCTTCGTTTACCACCTGCAGCGGCTCCCCCGTGCCTCTTCCTTCCTCTGGAGACCCAGTTCAATGGAAACACTGTTACTCAAATCAGTGTTTTCTCACTGGGTGCAGATGCCACTTAAGCTTGACCAGGGCTCCTGCAGCAACTCGAGGGAAGGGACTGCCCTTGGGCCGGTGCAGGGAGCCAGGTGTGCCAGCCGGAACCCAGACGAGAAGCCCAGCTGTTCCATGTCTGTTCCTGCAGCCTAAGTTTGTTAAATACCCGCCTTGACCTAATTTCTGACGGCTGCTGTTACTTACAGACCTGCCGCAGGTTGACCAGACCCCCGGAGAGAGGAGGGGTGGTGCATTGGCTGGACGTCCTCTTCAGCAACACTGTTCTTCCTTCTTCAGAAGAGAAGAGACCCCTGGTGTTTGCAGGACATCACAGAGGCCCATGGGTTGGATCCAAAATTCTTTGTTCAGTGGACCTGCCTCCAGCAAGTAGGCTACATGTATGGTAGGATAGAAAGATCTGTGGACTGGAATTTCGAAAATAAATGTTCACTTTTCGTCCAGCTCCACCATTAATTGTGACCTTGAGTAAATTGCTTACGTGACCAGAGGTTTGGCTACCTGACCTCCAAATAAAGTTACCATGAGAATCAGAAAGGATGACGTGTGGGAAGTCACTTTATCAACTTCAACGCCCCTCCCTAGAACGAAGTGTTATTAGCAGAACAGGGGAATAAAGCAAGGCTTCGAATTCAATTCTGTTAAAAAGTTTGAATCCAAAGCCTGATCGACTTACCTGCTAGTTTTTTTGGAGAAAGCATTTTTTTTAAAGCCAAGCTGGCAAAGAGTTTGCTGGATTATTCTGAAGTATATTCACAAGTCCTTTATATATTTTTCAACTTTGCTGATTAGATTTAATAACTAAAACACAAGGAATGAGCAGTAACCTTCACAATCTATAAAAATAATCAAATATGAAAGAAAAATCTAGCTCAGAGTTCTGTCTGAACAACAGCAAGAAGAGACTTATAAATGCTCTTCTGGACTTGCCTTGCTCTAGACAAGAAAGATAACATGGATTCCGTTTGTGCAGTCTTTTCAAATTGAGAGAGGTCAGCTCGGTTTACTGTCCTTTTGGCCTTCTTAGAGAGAAGGATTTGATCTCAAAAGCAACAGCGAGAGCAAATATAAAACATAAACCGAACCGCAGCAGAACAAAGCAAGAAAGAGCTTTCCACACTTGTAGTAGTTCTTGACTGAAAATGCCAAAGCTTTTTATTAAAATTATTGGAGTGATTCTTATTTCAGAAATCAAATGGCAAGAACTTCACTTTAACTTCAAAAGGACTTTGTGTCATTATCATCGTGCTATTGTAAGCTGAATGCAGGAGGAAGATATGGGAAGAAGCAGCTGACGAAAACTGGAGAGGACTGGTTCGCAGACCCGTGCAGTCCGCCATCCAGTTCTCCTCAGCGCCCTGGGTAACAAGCAGCGGCCAGACCAAAGCAAACCACGCACTTTCTTGACACTTCATGGGATGGGAAGAACGGTCAGCTATTGGAGGGAGGGAGGGCCTGGACGTCACTGAAGAACAAATCAATCCAGTATTAACTTGTCAAGTAGGAGGATCCTTATTGGATCTCAGGAGACCATCTTATTGGCGCATTATCTGCTTAAGAATGCATCGTTCCCTTCAGAAGCCTCAGGGAGCAGCTCAGTTACATCATGCAGCAACAGACTTGAAAGCCGTAGTAGGAATAACAAAACACCCAATGAAAACTGTTAGAACTAGCAGGTACGTACCGCACTACGGAGTCTGGAGTGGTCAGGTTTAAAAGATGCGTCCAGCCGTCGGAACACCAGTGGGGGGTTCTCCCAGGCCTGCAGATCAGTGCCTCCTCCCGGGCTTTGGTGCCGGCGCCTGGCGCCTGGGCCCTCTGCCGGGCACTGCGCCAGGTGCCTGGAGACACTCAGCAAACACAACACACAAAACCCCCTCCCCTTCTAATGGAGCTTATGTTCTACCAGGAAAGACAGGTAACAAACACATCTAAAAAGGAAAGATAAATGACGTTTGATGGAAATAAATGGTAATGAGGAAAAAGCAGGGCAAGGACTGGAGAGGTGAACGCATCCAGGGAAGCATGGCCAGGAAGGTCTTGCTGAGAAGGTGACCTTGGAGGAAGTGCCTGAGAGTGTGCAGGAGCTGGGCGCGGGGCGTGGGACAACAGCTTATGGCCCCGCACAGCGGCGGGGGGTGGGGAGGCCAGGGCCGAGGACAGCCCTGCGCTACGGCTGGGGCGGTGACTTGCTGTGGGCCAGGGAGGGCCTGGGAAGTCCTGGGACGACCCTGAAGGACTTTGGACCGAGGAGTGAGATGATCTGGGTTTCTGTTTAACAGGATCAGCTTGGCTGCTGTGTTGGAAACAGTCTGGCAGAGGAAGAGGGAGGAGGAAGACCGTGTTCTCAGGCTGTGTTAAGAACCAGGACAGTGTGGCCTCGTCAGAATGATGGCCGCGGAGGGGGTGAGACACAGTCGGATTCTGGGTCTGTTTTAAGTTAAACCAGCAGGGTTTGCTGACTGGAAGAGACGTGGGTGTAACCACCGCAGGGTCGAGGGTGACGGTGAGGGTTTCAGCTCAAACGACTGGAATAAAGAATTTGCCACCAACTGAGATGGGGAAGAATGAAAACTAACAGGTTCGGGGAGGACGACGGGGCTCAGGCCAGGGCTGAAGTGCTGTGTGCCTGATGGCTCCTACCTCCGGGCCTCGCTCTCGGAAGGCGCCGCCCGCTAGTACGGCCTCCTGGTGCGCGCAGCCCGGGTCCAGCGCGACGTGGGGCTGGGAGGCCTCGTCCCCCGGGCCTTCACGCGGGACCGGAGGGCCCCCCGGGTGGGCCCGGGCCTCGCCGCTCAGCCTCTCCCTCAGCCCAGTCCTGCTCCCTCACCCTCACAGGGTCGTTCCTGAGAACGCACCCCAGTAAACTGTCTCTACTCAAATCTCTGCTTTCTGGGGCCACATTTAAGGCAGCTTCCATGGGTCCCCAACGTGGAAGCCATGTCCTTCTTGCAGTGGCCAGTGCGCCCGGTTCCACTCGGTATCTGCCTTACAGGTCCCTGGTCCCGATCGTCTCCCGAGTGAGATTCTCCGGAGTCCAGCGCTGCGCTGTGTTTACTTCTATACTTTGGTCCTAAAGACAGTGAGTGAACCCTTGTCCTGTGGGTAACAGATAACTGTAATCCCCTTGAACAGGAACTAAAAACGAGACATTAAAGCTGAAAAGCAGTATTTCTGAATTGAATTCAGATGTCTGTTTCCCTTTGTGACTCACGTGTAGCGAGCAAAACCGTAACGCCGCGCAGCCGCTGCTTTCCGGGCCTCTTGGTGCTAGAAGTCTGATACAGTGATGACCCGTTTGCAGTCGGTTTTTCGCCCCAGGCCTCTACACTTCAGGCCTGCATTCTACGCACAGTTTCAAAACAGAAAAAACCAGCCATCTACAAGCAATCATTTCTGTCTCCATCATACCGGATGACATCAGATTTGACTGCACCCTTTGGAATGGGCTGATCTGTGAACTGAATTAGTCAATTTATGAAATGTTTGGCCAGTTGGACAGCCTGGGAAGGGAACACAAGAGAAATATTTTTCGTAAACCCACATTCTGTGTGCAGGACGGACCACACCTTGGCGTCTCTAGTCTGTTCTCAAAACGCCCACAAGGGTTAAAAACACCCATGTGACTCCTGAAAGCTGTATTTAAGGAAAGAGGAAACTCTTAGCTTCTGATGTATTCATAACTTTTGGCAACTGTGGTTTTTCTGACCCATTAATGCATTCTTTTCTTCCCAACTTTTCCTCCATATGTAGGCCTGGCCCACCCCTGTCCCATTGTGGGGCCCCTGCCCTCCACACCTCACACAAACATTAACAGGGCAATTGGAAAGGGTCAGACTCTCCCCTTCTTCCTGATCTGAATAAACTGAGATAAAATCACGACTTTGAAAAGGCGGCACCTGCTGTTGCCTGGCATTTCTTTGTTACTCTGTCTTGAAGATTCCAGCTCCTCTTCTGCGTGATCACAGACTTGTCAGCTACGCGAGGTGTGCTCTGCCTGCTCTGACAGGACCAAACATTCTGACCAGGAAACACGGAGAAGGGACATGTAAAGCTACCCTGCACACCTAGGTCTCCTGTCCCGGGGGCCCTGAAACACCACATTACTTCTCAGGATCTACCTTTAAGGTGGCCGGAAAAAACAAAGGCTACGATTCCTTAATCGTACACAGAAGGCAGAGGAAGAGACACGTAGCATGTTTGTCCTCTTCCCAGCATTCTGATTAGTTCTGACCCAAGATAGGTTTGGAAAATCGGGTGGGGACCTCCAGACACAAGAGCATTCAAAGAGGAGACGCAAATGTGCCAGCAGGTAACCAGGAAAGTGGAGCATTTTTGGTGCACAGCCTCTCGGATGGCCCCCAGGCCCCCGACTTCGTGTGCTTGCGCGGCGCCCTGTGCTCGGAGGTGGGCTGGACTTAACGCACAGAACGCAGCACATCGAGATCAGGCTATCTGAAGACCCTGGCTTCCCCATGGGGCGCTGCTCCTTGGCGCACCTGCCATGGATGTGGTGGCCCTGTGGAGGGCCCGCAGGGCAGGGGGCCGGGGCTGGCCCGCAGCCGCACTGCTGAGCGTGGAAGCAGACAATCCCTTCCCCGCCCCACCTCAGCCGAAACTTCAGATGAGGCTGCGGCCACAGGCGACAGCCTGACTGCAAGCTTACGAGACACCTTGAGACAGAGGAACGCAGTTCAGCTGCACCCAGATTCCTGCACAACAGTGACTGTGAGATAACAAATACCTACTGTTTCAAGCCTTTACGTTTGGGGACAATTTATGGAATAGCAATAAATAATGAATATAATATTAAAGATGCAAAAGCTTTCATTCTACTAAACTCCAGTTGTGTTTTCTGTCCCTTGTCCTTTGTGATAAAATACTAACACACTCACTCGTGACATCTGCCCCCTTTAACCTGTATTACAGATATGTGTCAGTTCTCCCACTTGTCTGTCAATTTCTGGAGAACAGAAACTCACTGCTACTGGTTTTTGAATCCTCTGGATCCCAGAAATGAGCCTTGCTCACAGCAAACGCTGAGTGACTATCTGATGAGTAAACACGTGACTGAGTCTTCCTTCAAGGACCAGATGCAGCTGAGTAGCGTGGTGTTAGACAAGGATCCATCTGACCTGCTCATCATTTTCTTGATTCCTCACATATCTTAATACATTAATAGCTGCCTTGCAAGCGTAATCTCTGCTGTGATTTCTCTTTCTACAGAAGAAAACACAATTAGAGCTTGAGTACATGACGTGGCTTCATTATTTCTTTATGGTGTAAGGAAACTATAACGTGCAGTCACGAATCAAAGCTTCATCTCTATTTCGACTATCAAAAAACACGGTTTATGTAAGAAAGAAGTAATCGCTTGAAAGCACTTAGGAAATGAGCTTGTCTTCATCGGCCATGCACGGAACCGCTGCTAATGAGCAGCAAAGCAGCATTTTCACCTAAAATTTTACTTCTAAAGTCCTGTCCCGTATTGGCTTATTGTTAACTTTTCATATAAAACGCAACTGGCAGAGGAAGGCCAGGAGGGGCGCTGAGACCACCCGAGACGTGGGCACGGTGGGCTCTGCTTGTTACGCAGATTGACAGAAACCAGCCTGAGCTTTGAAGGACTTGAACAGAAACGGAGTTAAAAAAAATTATTTATATTTAAGACTACCTAAAGGGTGCTCCTTTGCTGCCATCACAGAAGGCGGTAACAAGGGAAAGAGATTTTCATTAAGTGAAGATTGTCGGAGGAAAGTGACCATACATTACTGTCACGGGATCAGTGTTGCAGCTGACTTCTTTTTCTTCATTTCTTCTCACATAGAGAAAAAATAATCAGTAAAACACTGTCGTGTGTGTGATTATATATATACATCTGATACATATTGTGTCTGATTATATATGATTTTGGACTAGGTATTACTAACCCAAGGAGCTGGAAATGTCAACAAAATTATCCAGGGTGAATCTGGTTTAACTTGTCTTCTGATTCCCCTCCTTCGGGCAGACCGCTGCTGTCAGTGACTGTGCTGACTCAAACGTGAGGACAGTTCTGCTGGTGGCTTTAATTATTTTCTCCTCAAAGCCACATCGGGCAGTTTCAGAAATTTCCTCTTTGCCGCCTAGGACACCTTAAAGGACAATGATTCTCCTCCCTCAGCTGTTCATCAGAAATGGCAGGAAGTCATTAGGTTCACGTGGCTTCAGTCAGGTCCTTCAGGAGCTGTGCGTGCATGGTGGGGACAGAAGTGCGAGGGTGTTCCCGAGTCTAATCGCATCCTGAACCCACCACGGCTGGTTCTTCCTGAGCCAAGAGTCTCTGATTCAATTCAGGCTGACTAGCAAGAAAGAACTCGATGACTCTTTGTTTCAACAGTTTCAGATACCTTTATTTAAATGAATTCTTTGAGGGCTTAAAATGTTTCGATTTCGGTGTCACATGGCCTCTTGTGACTGAAGGACAGGGACAGCGTGCATTGGGCGAGCAAATGGCGCCTGGTGCAAAAGGCATGAAGAAGTGAATATTGGACCAGGGACCGGGGCCCTGGGTAGTTATTCTTGGCTAGGCCATTATAACTTCCTGGATTTTGCGGGGTTTTTTTTTTTTTTAAATAAGAGCGGTTGTTACTTTCCCTGAGAACTAGGGCTGGGCTTGCTGTTTACAGAATGACAACTTAGTCACTTAGTTGCCACCTCCTTCCTCAAATGTACAGAGAGGGGGTTCTCATTTCCACAGCTGAGCAGTGGGTGCCAGAGCTTGACGGGAAACTGGTTCAGGACACCGCCCACAAGCCACCAGCGCTTGCTTCTGGTTCTTTTCTAACTTCCCTCAGTGACCAGTCAAGGGGCATGTGCAACTCCACGTGAATTAGCATCTGCCCTGCTGCCCCTTCCCGGTTACCGGCCACAGATTTGTGAGCTCCCTACCGTCCGAAGCCCTGTGACGTTTTTGCAGAGGTTGCAATGTGATGCGGTGCTTCCCTGGGTAATCTCCCTGCCTGATTTTGGGAGACTAAACATGACTCTCCCAAGATGAGCATCTTCCAGGGAGGCAGGCTTGGCAGGGAAGTCACTTCTGTGTCAAGGAGCTGACAGGATGTCTGGCCGCTGCCCTTCACGGGTGAGTGCAGCCTGAGAGTCGCCAGGCAGTTCCGGGCCTGGGGACCCGGGCGCCCACTGTGACTGATCATTACCGCACCTGGGCAACTTCCCTGCACTCGTGGTGGGTGGCTATACCCTGTGTCAAATCCCATTTCACTTGGCTGGAAGACAGACGCTGATGGTCAGGGATAGGGAGGAAAGCTGACCCACTTCACAAGGTTGGCCTCAGTCCCACAGAGCCAAGGGGCTTGGTCTCCAGTTTCTAGACTGCTTTTCCATTTTGTGTTTGGGGCGTCCGTGTTAGATAGGCGAGTGGTCAACTGACTGAGAACTAGCAGAAATATTCTAACCTAAGAGCATTCCTTAGATTGACTGCATATGATCCCATGTCCCTGGATTTAAGAATGTTTTCTTGGGAGAATTCAATTTAAAAAACTCACTGAGTATTTTTCCACTGTTCTAGGTACAAAACCAAATAATAATGATGAAGAAATCAAAGCTCACACTTCTGGAGTGTGTGTCATGTACCAGGCTGTGTGCTAAGCACTTTGCACACATGACGACATTCAGTCTTCACAAGACGCTGATGAGGGAGGGTCAGTTACCACCTCACTGTGTGTGCCGGGAAGGGGGAGCGAGGGTGAGTGGGTCGCTTGTGCAGAAAACCAGAGCTCACTCTTGCTAGACTCAGCTGTCAAGTCCCAGTGGTCCTTCTCCAGGGCCTGGCTCCTCAACCACCACCCACAACTCAAGAAACGTTCAGCCTCCCGGGGGCTGGCACTCAAGAAACTTCTATCTCATTAGGGACGCAAAGGATGAACATTCATTAGAGACAAAATTAGATAAATGTTAAATAGTGAAAGCAATGCGATGTGGGAGCACAGGGGAGAAAAAGGTGTTTCTAGCTCAGATGCTGCTGGCTGAGGCCTGAGCAGAGGATGGACAAGACGTGAAGACCCGGAGGGGCCATGTCTCAAGAAGACAGGGCTTGGCATGCCGGGACTGCCTGCCCCGGGGAGGCCGAGGGTGAGAGAACAACCTGGAGTACAGTTTGGAGCCGTCATGAGTGGGTTTGAATCCAAACCAATTGTGTGGATTTCATCCCAAAGACAAGAGGCACCACCTGTAAGTCTTAGAGGCGGATGCTGTGAGCCGCTCTGTGTTTCACAGAGGTTCTCTGATGTTAGTAGGTGGATTCAGGCTGGAGAGACGGAATGTGGGAGAGGCCCAAGCAGGGCAGGGACGGGGGGGATGGACAGGAGAAGCGGAGACGTGGAGAGGGAAGGCCCGGTGGAAGCTTACACACCCGGGGGAAGAGCCCTGGTGACCAGCCTGGGTGGCAGGGAGGCTGGAGGAGCCAAGACAGCGCAGGGGAGGTTGTAGGAGGCGCTGTGGGGCCGAGGGTTCTAGCTCCCGGGACAGGCTCCTTTCCTGCGCGCATATGAGAGCCCCTCAGGTAAGCTCTGTGGAAATACCCAGGGGGTCTGGAATGGGGGCTGGGGGCCTAGGAGGAGACCAGGGCAGGAGTCACTGGTACAGAGGTGCTTGACAAAATCCCACAGTGGGTGGGTGGTCCAGGAAGGCAGTGGGGGAAGAGAGAAGTCAAGGACAGGACTGCAGGCACCTTCCCCTGTGAGCAGCAGGGGAGGACTCGGGTGGGGGGAGCTTCTGACAGATGCAATGAGAAGGGGGGTGAGTTGAGAGATGGGAGGGGGAGCCCTCAAAGGAGAGAGAGAACACTTACCACCTCCATTTCAAAGGCCTTTTTTTTTTTTTTTTAAGGCAAATGATAGAGAGGAATCCACTCCCCATGGCAAACAGACATGAAGTGACTCTCCATCCTCTCCCAGCTCGTTAGACCGCTCAACACAGTCTATTTCAAACAGATGAAGATGTGTCTCGGTGCAGCGGGAGCAGTCAGCGAGAGGGGTTAAAGGCAGAACGGCTACTGCAGCAGAAGCATTTACGCTTTAGTTCTTCTGCAGCTGCACTTTCTCCATTTCTCAGCAATCAGAAATCCCTCACCCAGCGTTCCTTCCGGCTGCTGGAACTGAATAGAAGACACTTCTTCTCCTGCAGGGTTGCTTGGTTTGTTTGCTTTAAAGCAACCCCAGGGTCACAGAGCTCCATACTTTCAGTATTTACATCATGCATATGGTCTAAGCATAGGAGCACTTTATTTGGTCTAAATTACCTTAGCTTGCTTAAAGAACTCTATCCCCAGTTTACAGCTGAGCAAATCGATGGTAACGTTTTCCTAAAATTAAACACTGTACATCAGGCAGCATCCAAAAAACCCACCCAAACCAAACCAAACCAAACTTTGTTTCATGTTGCATTGACCTCTCCAGACAAATCACATTTCAGTATCTATTCTTGTTGACTTAAGACTGCAAAGTATCTGGGAATCCACCCTGTTCCACCTTCTCCTGGTGCAGACCGAACCTCGCTCCAGCTATGGACGTCTTGCCCACAGTCCAGTGCTCAGACGACTCCCGGGCACCACCTGAGACAGCGCGCAGCTCCCCGCGGCTGCAGGTTCGAGATGTCTTTCTGACTCGACCTTGACCTCCCGGGAGCCAGTCCCCAGCAGCGCAGGTCCAGGACCGGGATGTGCATGCGTCTCTGCGCCGCGGCTTCCTCCTGATCCCAGGCCTGGCCTCTCAGGCCGTCCTGGACGCTGGAACCGGGCTCGCTCCTCACAGGTGCCGCAACTCTGTCTGCTCTCCTCACCATTAAAAAGATGGGATTTCTGGTTTCACAAAACGACAATAAAGCCAGCTAGCTGTGCCTTCCTGATGACTGTAATTTGAGATTTTTTGGGAAGCAAATCCCAACGCGGGCAGCGACTTTGCCGTCTGCTGCTACAGGAGTTCCTCGTCCTTTGTCCTGGCCCTGTCCCCGCTCGCCCATCCAAGCCGTCAGGCCTGATTCTTCGCTACATGTGTCTAATCCAACCATCACAGTTCCGATGGCTTGATTTCAAAAGGGAACGAGAGGGTTCCTCCTCTGGTCCAGAGAGCGTCAGGAGAACTGGGACCCCTCCTGTGTTTCCAGCAGAGGCCTTCTCGCTCACGAAGCAGAGACACTTTACAAAGAAATGCCTAGATCACCTGGTGTGTTAAGGCATCACATTCTGCACAAATTGTAACAGACCGTTTTCACTGTGGAGAGACAGATTTTGCGAAGATGTCAGGTCGCATAAAGCCGCAGCACAGCGCAGCTTCGGAGCTGTAATCTGGGCCGTGGCTCTGCGAGGCGGGGGGGCGGGCGGCGCGGGCACACCCTCGGGTGAGGCGAGTCCGGGCTTCCCGGGCGCGCAGGCGGGCCGGGTGGGCCCCGCTCTCGCCGCCCCCGGGCCGCGGCTCTCCTCTTCTCGGCTGCACGGAAGCCGCGGGGCGGGCCGGGCCCCGAGAGACACAGGCGAGAGCCGGGAGGGCAGCGTGCCGAGCCCGGGTCCCGTCACGGACCGGTCACAAAAGTGAAAGGGGACACGACGGGACTAGGAAGACGCACGGACACGGGGCGCTTCTGCAGTGAGCGTGGAAGTGGGGGTCTGTCTACCTGCTCTGCCTTCGGAGGCCCCTGGGCAGCGGCTCCGCTGCAGCCTCCGAACACCCCGGATGCGAGACAACGGGTCTGCTGCTCAGCGCGGCGGCCGAGTGGCTTCAGGTCCACGTTGTCTGGTCCCTAAGCGTGGAAGGAAGCTACTGTGCCCTAAACACCTGTCACCTGTCTCTCTCTGCATGTCTATCGTCTTTCGATCTACCTAGCACCCGTTTCTCACGTGCATCGTTCAATCTTCCTAATGTTGGCAGATACCAAGAGAAACAGTCAACGGTTAGAAATAATATAAGGATACTGTAAGGCAGAGTTTAAAGTAATCAAATATATATACACTTATGCATATATACACATACACACCTCTCCGCATGCACACACGTGTACACACACACACATATTCATGTACACTCTTTTAGAACTACTCCTGGTCCAAAGGTCCGAAGTTAACGGAAACTGTAGTTCAGAAAAGATGTATGTAGACATCTGTAAATGCTCAAGCTGACCTGACATATTATTTTTAAAAACAACAAAGTTTAGCCTCTGAGAAAAGTAGAATGTAAGTACATAGTATCCTATTACAGAAATGATGTCAGATACATTCTGCCAGGACACCACGTGGCACCAGATAAGGCAACAGCGATGCGGGACCTCAGTGTCCGAGAAGCCTCTTCCCGCCAGCACAGTGCTTCAGGATGGGAGCCGACGCCTGGCCTGCCCTTGCCCCTTCTGGTTCTGATCCGTGATGTTCCTGACCTTGAGCTGAGCTGGCAGGGGTCCGTCTTCCTGACCGTGCTCGGCACCTGGCGCTGGTAGGTGGGTCTGTTCCCCTGCTGGGTCCTCATCTCTGTTCAGCTCACTCCAGCTTGTTAGCCTGACCCTGGGTCCTGTCTCTTCCCTTGCTTGAGGCTTCTTTTTGATGATCATTATCCAGAAGGCTACCCTGACTCTGCCCAACCCCACCCAAGGAGAAGAGCGGGCAGTGCCCACCGTCTGCCCCAGCACATACGAAGGCTCACATTTTCACACTGAAAATTAAAAGCAGCACTCTGTAGTAAATGCCTTTAACATTCTGCACACGAGCTGCAGAAACTGATACTCAGAAGATGGCTCACGGCTGGGTCAGTCTGGTAGGGGAGGAGCAGTGCGGCCTCCCAGGGCACGGCAGTCCCCCCTTCTAAGAGCACAGCTGTGCAGGCACTGTCAGAGTGACAGGGTTACTCTTTTGGGTCCACATTGGTAAATGAGAAACTCTGTCATCCTCACAGGAAGCCACAACTGTGAGATCTTTAAGGACGTTTGCTTGAAGGCGGGGTTTCTAAGACCCTTGCACAGCGGCTCCTGGCCTGTGACTGCCCTGCGCTGGGGAGGGGTCCTGAGCAGACACAGCCAGGGGACCTGCACGGCGCAGACCCAACCTCCACCGCCATGCAGGCGGGTGTGCCACGGCGCAGCGGGTTTCAAAGTGCGGTCTGGAGAGCCCTGGGGTCCCTGACACTCTTCTAGGGGGTCTTCAAGGTGAAAATTGTTTTCAAAATAATGGTAAGACGTTGTTCCCTTGTGAGTTTTCCAGTGGAATTTTCTCCAGGCTACAGGATGATACTGCAACAAACTGAATTCAGAAGAAGATACGAGAATCTTCTCTTAGCCAGACATTAAAGAGACTTGCAAAAACGTAAAACGATGTGTCGTTCTCATTATTGTTTGTTTCTTTTGAACAGTGAAGAGATTTTTCAAATATAGGTTATTTTTAACATACAATTTTATTATTGTTAATTTAAAACGAGTAAACGCATATTTAAAATTTTTCTCAACTTCGGTATCTAAGGTGATAAATAATGACACACATCACCAACACAAGCCAAGGCCTTGTGGGGTCCTCCACAACCTCTGAGAGCGCAAAGGGTCCTGAGCACAAAACGCAGGTGAACCACTCGCTGCCCTAGTGGGATAACAGGGGCTTTGAAGTCAAGCAGACCAGCTTGCATCCTGACCTGTCCCTGAGTTCCGAGGACTGAGGCAGCTTCCTCCCGTCCCTGCATGTCAGTTTACTCAGCTGTGCAAGGTGGGTGATGCTGAGCCCCGTGAGACCCTGCAGGTTCGGAGATGCAGGCGGAGAGCAGCGGTGGCAGCAGGTGCCCGGGGGTGGGGCACGGGCCAGGCTGCAGCCGCAGCCGAGCCCACTGCCAGCCCTCGGGTCCCTTAGCCACTGGCTGGCCAGGAGACTCACATCCTTTGCCGCGGGGTCCTCAGCCCTGCGCAAGGAGGAGGCTGCCTTTGGTGAACTTGAAGGACCCGATTCACTCATGAGTCCTCGTCCTCCTCTCTATCTGCCCTCTCCTGAACATCCGTGATAATTAACATGCATCCTGCTCACTCTAGGCTGTGGGCACCAGATGGCAGGAGCTGGACCATTTCGCTCTCAAAGGGAGCTGCCCTCAGGATGGCCCCCAAGATGCCAGCTCAGCTGGTGCGTCCTCTTTGGTTACAGGTGGACCAAGTCGAGCGCAAAGCCCCTGACAGGCGCCTACTCAGCCCCAGAGCAGAGAGGAGCACCACATCCGTCTCCCTGTGCATCTCCACTCCCGCTGCCCCTGGCTGCTCGAGGCAGAGACAGTTCTCCCTGGGCGGGTACCAGGGGCCGAGCTAATCCAGCGCCCCGTCATTGGGAAGAAGTTAACACATAAACCTATTGTTTAGCTGTTGGCTTGTCCCAGAAAAAGTGGCCGTAAATGCCACCTGGATATTCTGCTGAATTGTACCTTTTTTCCCTTTGGTTCTTTCTGCCTCCTTCCAAATCAGACGTCCACCTTCTGCACGTGTGACAACAATGGGTTTAGAAAACACCAGGCCTGGAGAGTTTGGAGTGGAGATGCCATGTCGTCCCATCAGGACACGTGGGAAATTCAAACTCCGTGCTGTGAAGTCGGGGGCAGGAGACAGAATCCAGTCCGACTTGGAAGAAAGCTCTTTCCTTGAGGTAAATCAAGACCACGGCTCAGTAACTTCCTAACTGTAGGCCATCTTTGTGAGCAGGAGATGGATGGATGGGAAATACGGTACTTTTGTGTACTCAAATATTGCCATGATGTGTAATAAAATTTTAAATTTGAAATATTATGGAATTCAACATGAACTTTTGTAGAAAACTTTTATTGTTTCTATAAAGACCCCAATATTTAATTTTTCCAAATAACATAAATGTTTAACCAAACTTCTCTTCAGATCTTCATGTCTGAAGGCAACAAGAACCTTAAAGCCCCTCTGGTGAAGGGGTCATCTGGCTGCTCTCATAATGAATTTGCCAACGCGCTTTATTTGGCCTTTAAATGTTTAAATATAAATGTCCCCGGGTGCCATCAAGCCCATTTCCTTACAGCCTCGTCTGTTCACTCCTTTCTGACTCCTTCTTGTCTCCTCCCGATGATTATGAATCTGATGCTGGATTTTCCCCCCAGGGTCTTCATTTTAAAGATGAAGGCCCAGGAGGTGAAGGGATTTGCCTAAGGTCACAAGCCTATTAATACCTAAGCAAAGATACACACCTCCCTCCACCACTTCCACTGGTGTTCTTTCCTCGCACGAGGCTGCGTCGCCTTAATGGTTTTTAATCCAACCAATAAAGAACAAATCTATTCAGATGTATCTTCACCTAGCGTGCTATTTTGGACTGATACGGAAATTTGCAAAGGCATAAACTGAGATGTGCAGAATGGCAGCACTGGAGCAAGTCCAAACAGTATCAGAACAGTCACTGATCAGTTTCCATTTGCTTCCTAATTTGGCCGGGTGGGCGGAAAGTGGAGTGGCGGCCAGTAGAGTCACTGTTCCTGCCTCTGCAGCTGCCCTGGTGTGGGGTGGCCGGCGGGGTCTGCGCAGGTGTGGGGTCAGCGTCGCTCCTGGGAACCTTTCTGCTTGGGCTGGCCCATGTTGAAGAGAAGTAGGGGAAGGTTTCAAGGAGGGAGGGTAGGTTCTATCCCTTCCATTTTTCCCAAAGTGCACATACGCCTGGTGGGATATCAGGAGATTTTCTCTCTAGAAAATCTAGTTTTCTACCTGTTATCACATTACTTGAAAAAAACCTGCATAAGTTTTCCCTAAAATTGGGTAACAGTCTGGGTTGGCCTGATTTCAAGTAATGCTGCGGTGCATCCCTGGGAGCCCCCCAAAGAGGAAATGATGCACTGAGTGGTTAGATTGGAGCCCCGTGGTCTGTCAGGGAGTTCACACTCTCAGGGGGTGCACGGCCTTCACGTGGTGCTGGGGACACATAGCAGCAGGGACCCTGCTGAGAGCCCACAGAGACGCAGCCATGTCGGGTCAGCCAGCTGTGTCAGAACATCTAGGGCTGGAAACACTGTGATGTTTACAGATGTGCAGTGAGGCTTGGAGGGCACTGACCAATCAGGAGCTTAGCTCAAGACTGGCTGACTGTGATGGGACTTAAATGCAAACCTGGGCCAGGGAACATCGTGTGTGTATGTGTGTGTGGTGCAGTGGAACGGCAGGAAGGGGTTCCTGGGAGAGAAAAAGAAAGTTGAGCTTCATAACCTAAATGCCCATCGACAGCAGACTGGATAAAGACGCTGTGGTATATCTATACAGTGGAATACTACTCAGTCATTAAAAAGAATAAAATAATTCCATTTGCAGCAACATGGATGGAGCTAGAGATTATCATAGTAAGTGAAGTAAGTCAGACAGAGAAAGACAAGTATCATATGGTATCACTTATATGTGGAATCAAAAAAAATGATACAAATGAACTTATTCATAAACCAGAAAGAGATTCACAAACACAGAAAACAGACTATGGTTACCCAGGGGGAAAAGTGGGAGGGATAAATCAGGAGCTTAGGATTAACACATACACACTACGTATAAAACAGATAAGCAATAAGGACCTACTATACAGCACAGGGAACTATATTCAATATCTTGTAATAACCTATGATGGAAAAGAATATGAAAAAGAATATATATGTATGTATAACTGAATCCCTTAGCTGTACACCTGAAACTAATGCAACATTATAAATCAACTCTACTTCAATTTAAAAAATTATAAAAAGAAAGCTGAGCTTCATTAAGAGCACAGCTCTGATCATGACAAAGTCACACTCTGCTAACTGAACGGTGCTGATCACTGGTCTTTCCGGCCATGCCACTCAGCCATCTCTTCCTTTCAGGTCACAAGTTTCCAAACCCAGGCTACCCCTCACAGACACACGCTCGCTTTATCTTCAGTGCAAGGATCCAAGGGAGGGGTTGGCAGCCTTTCAAATACGGTTCTTCAAGGGGCTCTGGCTTCCCTTGCCTGGTTGCCTGCAAACCTCTCCACTGAGCTCACACGACAGAGGTGGCAGCGACTGTGGAGGACAAAGTGTGAATTAGACACGCGTTATTTACAGACACGCAGTGTCTGATGAGGAACTGACGTGAAAGTCACACAGTTCACCCCTAAATTGTATTTCAATTGAAATAAAGAGAACGGTTGAGGCAGAAAGTTGTTCTAAGTTATCAAGAATGTCGCCTTGTTTCTCACTTTATATTTGCAGACAGAGAATTAGGTGAGCCAATCGCAGAGAAATGATGGGGGCATATCCATCCTTAAACAAAAGGACAGAATTTGAAAATGAACCTGTGTTTCCTTGATTTTATACTGTTTTATGGGTGGCAATGCACAAACCGCTCCCTGAAAATGAAAGGATGATAATTATTGTGAGAAGTTGGAAAATATATTCCAAAAGGTAGAATTCTTAGCAAGTTTTTACACGTTACTGTAAATGACGTGAGTACGACTCCGCCCACGACCACAGCTGGGGAATCCAAAGGGAAGACGAGTAGGTGCTTTCCAGCGTGGTTTTAGTTCTTGGAGAACGGGTAAACCCCACTAACTTATTCCAAAAAGCCAAGGCTGGAATGGATTGTGAACACACATATGTGGAAACAGGATCCAGTTTTCTTCAAAGACGTCACAACAGAACGTTTTCAGTTCTGCTTTGTCTCATCCTCAAGTCAGCATCCAGGAGCGAGGAAGGGAGAGATGCAGGGATGACGCTGGCCTTAACCGCGGCTGTGAGGCAGGTGTAGGCTCTGCCAGCCCTGCCCTGGTCCTGCTCTGGCTCCTTCCCACCCTCGGGGGCTCTGGCGGCATCACTCTCCTTCCTTCCGTCACTGCTGCTCAGACTGACCCCCAACTGCCCCGAGTTTCCCACGATGCCGATCTTATCCCTTGGAATAGATCTTCCTTTTGTGTTTCCTCCTAACAAAACTTCTGCAGGAACCTGCCACGCCCGGAGTGGGAACCCAGTGACAAGAAGGTGTCGAGCTGCTGTTGTGGGTTCCCCCCAAATAGCACGTGCATTTTAACAGAGGCCAGAGTCCCACAGGAACTGAGTAATACAGAAATCACCAGCCCTCTTTCAGGTCAGTGAGGCAATACTGTAGGAAGGACTGTTTTCTCTACGGCCCCTCAAACCATCCCCCTGGAGGACTGCGCTGCCACACGCTCTCCACCGAGACCCAAGCTAGGAGGATGGAGCCAGCTTCGTAAAGACACTCTTCGTCCTCACTTCCTGCCCATTGTGCTGAGGCCGCCGACCGCTCAGAAACCTTCCCTGGTTCCCATTTCTTACCAAACCAGCCCTGTCGTCTAGAGGTGCTGTGGGCTGGGCCCTCCGGCCCTCCTGCCTCGTGTGTGACTAACCCCAGGACGAGTCCTGGCCCTCTGGGCTTCACGCTGCTTCCCATGTCTGCACTTTTCTGCTGCATGGCCACACCCTGCCTCGGTCTGGGCTCTCCCTCCAGGCTCTGCTTTGCAAACTGCCGAATTCATGTGTCAGGCTTTAGTTCACTTGCTCTCCCTCGGTGGTTCTCCATGGAAAGGGGCGCTTGTCATAGTTACCTGAGGAACCTTCTCAGACGATTCCTGCCTTCAGATCATTTCATGAAGCTCCTCAGGTGATGGGATGTCTCCCCGAGGTGGAGGCGTTGCACGTGACAGCGTTGACAGGTACGGGGGGCCCATGGCCTGAGTGCTCGCTAGAGCTATACCGCCTCACAGAGAAGGAAAAACTGCTAATAAACTGACCTCACACAATTAGCAGCCATGCCTCCCCGACTGACACCTGCATCCCTTTGGTGGTGTCTCTTGGTCAGTCCTGCTGGGTTTTAGGTAGCAAAGTGTTTGTAAAGTGGGGATGAAAATATACAGAATTTCATGAAATTGATGGAACCGATGATGGGGAACAGCCTAAGTCACAAGCCAGCCGGGTAGGTGAAGCAGAGAAACGAAAGACTGGTAATTATTGACACATGCGATAGGTGCTTTTAAAAGAGAATGACTTGCAGAGAACTGACTAAGAGATGCTGATGAAACGTGAGTGCGTGTGTTCTTTAAATAATTCTCTTTAGGATCTGCTGTGAAAGTCAAACAGGAAGTGAAGGGTATTATATACTATTAGACAAATTGTCGGTAAGATTATGGCTACACCAACAGCATGTGTAACTCTTTGCTCCATGAATCTGTATGGTTTAAGTATATCTATGTCTAACCAAATATAACAAAACAAGCCCATTGTCATGATGGTTGGTTTATTTTTTAAGATAGAGACTCAATCAGGTTTTTAGATCTCCCTTTTTTAAGTGAAGTTTTGGTCCTTATTTTAACTTGCCCTTTGCTGGTGTCAGTTTTCTCCCCTCAGTGAGGACCTCCCGTGGTCAGTCACGCAGCTGTCTAAACACCTGGCAGGTGGCGAGCGTCCTGCAGGCACGGAGCATGTCCCCATCCTCACCTCCGCAGCACGCAGTCAGGAATCAAGGGAGAGCGGAGGAAGGGGAAGCTAGCTAAAATGAGCATTAAATGTGAAAACGGGGTGGTTTTCTTTGCTTAGAAGGGCACTGAGAACAGGGTTCTTTCAGGCTTCAGAGACGCCGTCTGGCAGTGCATCCTGGCTCCCACACTGAGGTCTTGTTACTGGCCTTTCCTTACATCTATTTCCTGCATTTTCCTATGTGACCAGTTAAACTACATTTTACAGTTAGTACTTTAAGATGGTACGATCTCTTTTAAAAGAGTTTATTTATTATTACAACCCAACATCTGTGCTTTGGGTTTTCACCTGAAACTGGGCGCCAGCCTGACGTCATTGCCAGGGACAGTGTCATCTACAGCAAGGCTGGTGCCTGCAGGCAGCACAAGCTGCTCCAAGGTTTCTGTCTCATAAAACTAAACATTTTCTTAATTTTTTATTAAGAAAAGTTTCAAACAAAACCTAGTGGAAGGACTAGTATAATAAGCCTCATACTTCATCACAGGACTTCAATGACTTAATACCTTGCCACGTTTGCTTCATCTGTTTTCCTTCCTTCCTTGCTTGCTTTCCTCCTTCCTTCCTCCCTTCCCTCCCTCCTTCCTTCCTTCCTCCTTTCCTCCATTCTTCCTTCCTTCCTTCTCTTTATTCCTTGAGAGGTACATTCCATTCGTTTGCCACCCCATCCTTACATCAGGGCACGACGGCTCCTGATTCTCCATAGCCTCCCCAGCAGAGAACATTCGGGTTTTTATCAATATTATAGGAAAGAAATACCTCAGTGTGATCGCTTTTGTTGTGAGGGAGGCAAGCCATCTTTGCACGTTTCACAGAATGTTGTCAAAACTTTCAGGTTTTTTAGAGTCAAGCACTTAATCAAACTCACCATGTAACCTGCCAACTTGGGGGCTCACATTTATTTTCAGACTTAAAGATTTGGTAGCAAGAAAAGAAAAAAGGTGAGAAAGATTTCCAAGTTATTTTTTTTCTGTCATCTATCAGGGGCTCCCTCAGATAATTAAATCTCTCAGTGCACCTGGCAATGGACAAGGAGCCAATTCATGGTCAAGGTCACCCCTGTGGCCTTGGGGAAGTGGCCAGCTCCAGGCGGCTTGGGGCCAGATGCTGGCCTGTGAAGACCAGCAGGGAGAAAGCAAAACAAAGTTTTGAAAATCAGTACGTGGGAAAGTGATGCAAACACTAAGCCCGCGGGGCGGAGCACTGAGCTTCATTGGAGCAGGAGTCTGCCCCACCCCCTCCGTCTAAACTTTTGCAAACAGAAGGAGAAAGACTCCGCTTCACAACATGGGATCTCTCACATGTTAAGGAAAATAAATCGTCTGATGCAAACTTTCGTGCATGTTGATGGAACAAAAACGCAGTGCTTCCTTTGTGAAGAACCCTTTCCAGGATTCTCTTAACGTGAGACCAAATGATCCAGGACAAAGACCAATTCCTTTTTGATGTGAAAGTTAGATTTATTACTGCGGCTTTATATCACTAATTGTAAACTTTACGTGGAAATTGACAAATGATCCCATTAACCTACCTTCCCTGGTTTTCTTCACGTGATTCACAAATACATCGCTGGAAGCCTGAGGCCAAGAAGTCAGCTAGAGGAAGAAAGATTTGTTCTGTTTTGTTTTTAAATATACCTCAGCCAGAAGCCTCTGCATGCGCACAAATGAGTTTTAAATTTATCTCTTGACCTATGAGCAGCCTCCCTGGAAACTGAGATAACCACAGGTCAGTTTCCATCTCTCAAAATTGGGTTCTTTCCCTTAGCGTCTTCCCAGGTTCAGGGGTGACTGCAGAGGCCCCTGTAAAACTAGCACATAACAATTAGAGCATAGAAACCAGCCCCCGGCAGAGACATTGACTGTGAGCCTCAGGCAGACGGAGAAAAAGAGAAATATTAGATTTATGGGCTCCAGCAGTCTCTGGGAACCTGAGGACAGGATGTGTTTCTAAGTAACTAGAAAGAGCAGTAACTAAGCAGAGACGAGAGTGGGTTGCCAGGGACTTACAGATAGACTTACAACTTCACTTTGTTTCAACAGATATTTAATAAGCCCTGGGGCGAGGAGAGCCTGGCAAGGTGGAGGCACTCAATAAATATTTGTTAAATGAGTCAGCGACTGTGAAACCTTGGAGCAGACGCTGCAGGAGACAAAATGTAGCACCGACGTTACGCTTCTCACATGTGTGATGCATTCGTGTGCGTTCTTCACCACTTGCCAGCTGATTTTCCCATTTTCCCTTGGAAATTTCATACTAAAAGGCACTTTTCTTGCAATACATTTTCTGTTGGATTCTGAGACAAACAGTATCCATTAGCCACTATCTAGTCTTCATCTTATGTGGCTCTTAATTTTAAACAACCTTGGGTCTTCTAAACATTATATAAGTTCTGAGTAAGTTGCAAATGACTTGGAGCGACACACTGGCTAGCAAGAAATCACTTTTCATCAATGTGAACATTGTATCTGTTTGTTAGGGCTTCCGAAATAAAGCACCATAAACTGAGTGGCTTACCTAACAGAAATGTTTTGCGTCACAGTTCTAGAGGCTAGAAGCTGGAGGCTAAGGTGTTGGCACGGCCATTCTCCCTCCAGAGGGGCCAGGGAAGGGTCTGTCCCAGGCCTCCCTCCCAGTATCTGATGGTTCCCAGGTCTGTGGCAGCGTAACCCCTGTCTTCACACGGTGTCCTCTGTGTGTGTGTATGTCTGTGCCTATATTTCCCCTTTAGAAAGTAGACCAGTAATACTGGGTTAGGGCTCACCATAATGACTTCATCTTAACAAATTACATCTACAACAAGCCTGTTTTTAAATAAAGTCACGTTCTGAGGTACTGGGGTTTTAGACTCCAATATATGAATTTTTGGGTGTCACAGTTCAACGCACGACAGAGACCTCAGTGGCGAGGTCATCTGTGGAAATCAGTTACTGCTACTAAATGCCTGGGTGCAATCTGAGGCTGACAGATCTTAACATGGGCTTAATAAAACCCACTATCTTCCATTGTCCCAGGAGGTGGGCGTGGCTGGGGAATTGAAGAGTAAAAGATTGTTCTTTTTTATTCCAGAAGGAGGATTTTGAGAACGTGCCAATAAGAATAAGAGAGAGACACTTGGCCTTAAAGGAAATTATCTCACTGAGGTGCCAGAACACATGGACTAGAATTTATAGAGTCACATATTGATTGATACTAATGACACTCTTCTGATCCTACAATGAAAAGAAGGTAAATATCTATTATTTTTTATTTTAATTTTTTTGATGGAGGAACTGGGGATTGAACCCAGGACATCAAGGATGCTAAGCACCGCACTCTACCACTGAGCTATGCCCCACCGCCCGGAAGGTAAATATTTAGATTGCCATGACTGCAAGAACTTAAAAGTAAGGAGAGATTGACTTCTTAAACAGCAGAGTTAGGAGCTCCCTAGACCCTCTCTCCAGTGAAACAATCCTTTAACTGCTGAAAATTATTAAATAGAAAAGACACACGTCCATGAAAATTGTCCTGGGGACTAGATCACAGGGAGAAGCATCTATTCAAGAACATCCGCTAAGTCTCTGTGAGGACAGTGAGACCCTGTCCCGCTGAGCCGGGACCTGCTCACGTGACTGCCCCCACCCCCAGCACCGTGGGACAGGAAGAAGCTCTACTCAGGGTGGGCGTGGCCGTGAAGATGGGGCTTCCACTCCCTCTGTTTCTCTGTCTAGACCTACAGTTTCAACACAGCAGGGCAGGCTGTTGGCATCACTCGTCCCCTCCAGCTCCCAGCTTTGTACTGCAGAAGGGCCATTCCAGGTGGGTGCCAGCAAGAGGGCGGGGCTCCCCCTCCCACCAAGCCCCCACTTGTAGGGTCAAAGCTTGATCCCGACCTTGTGGGCTGAGAATACTGCGTCCTGGTCTCCCCCGCCCCAGCTTGCTCACAGGGCAGAAGTTCCATGCTGGGCAAGCTGGGAAGACTAGGGTCTACCTTTCCTACCCAGAGCCCCAGTAATAGAGCAGGGGTGCCGTTCTGAGAGAAGTGGGTGGACCCCAGCGCCGGCTCTGGCCTGGTGGCACAGAAGCTCTTCCTCTGGGGAGTGGGAGACTCTAAGAACAGAGTGGGTCTGCTTAAAGGGGCTAACTTGATTTGGAACAGAGCACGAGGAAGTTCGTGCCTAAGGGCATTGTCAAGAAGAAGGGAGACCTTGATGGTGAGCGATTTAGAATGTAATCCTTGATACTTACAGCAGGAGTAAAATGTAGATGATCTAGAAGTTTAACAGAGAGAACCAAGGGAAGGGTCTGCGGAGAAGAGCTCTCCAGGGTCAGAGCAGCCTGGGGACTGGGGGTCCTGCCTCTACAACGAGAGTCAGGCTAGGCGGTGATTTACACTGCAGGGTGCTGTCGAAGACCACAGGGCAACCAGCTAGTAATTAACGGAGGCTCACGGCCAGGTGTGACACCGTAGAGCCTGACCAGGCGGGAGCTTGCTGGGGCGACCCGGGAAAGAGACAGAGTCCAGCTAAAGCCACACTGAAACTGCCCAATTAAGACCAGGATTCAAAGTCTCCCTGCCTTCACATTTTATGCAACATATTATGTTGTCAATAAGATATTTGCTAAATGACACTTGTTAGATCTGGATTTTTTTTTTAGAAGAGAGGAACTAGGTTATATAATATATATTATAACAAAGTTCCTTCCTAGAAAAGAATTGAAGATTTGTTTAAAATAATAAAATAAAAAGTGCCAGGCGAGAACCCTGCCAATGTAAAATGAGGAGCATTACTTCCACTGGTTTGTACTCCCACCTCCCATTGTGGATCACAAGGATCCAGAGATGTTCTTACTTACTTACTTGCAAACTTATCTCTCCTTTGCGACTACCTCCCTGGATCTGTGAGAACCAGATGGCCATGGAGGGTGGCAGGAGCAGAACCACCTTCAGTTCCATTCCTGCTGTGGTGCATAGGGCTTCTGCAGTCCCGAACCGTCTTACTGAGTCAGCAGTTAGCAAAGCGGGAACACGGGTTGCAAAGATGTCAATCTGTCTGGCTGTCATTTGAATGAATGCCTTTTTGGTTCAGCTACATCCAGAGCATCAGATGGATTTTTAGAAAAAGGACTTTTAGTCGGTGCTTTGCGAAGTGTGCTAACCGGCGACTGGCAACCAGCAGCCACAGGGGGCGAGCAAGGCCAGAGCCCCCTTTGTGGGGACCATCGGGCTTCTTGGCATTGTGCAAGGGTCGTGCTTGGAGTGGGAACTCGGGGGCAGGCCCAGAGGAGGCCCAACAGGCTCCAAGTGTAGCTGCGATACACAGCCTGACCCAGGAAGCGTCCCTATGGGTCTGACTGTTCCTACATGTGGCATCATGGATGCTTCGCTCACGGTGATGCTTCACTCTTTCCAAGTCCTAAACAGTGATGAGCGTTTCGATGTGTGGACATTTCGTGAAGCACGGGTAGATTCCATTTCAGACAGTAGCTGCTGCGTTTTTAGACTCTCTTTAAAGATGCTTGAATTAAAATGGCTTTAAAGGAATTTAAAAATATTGTACAAATCAAATAACTAAGCAATTCATAGAGAAAAACACACAGAAATTGAAGGTACAGAATAATTCTTTTTTTGTTTCTCTCCCATTCACCACCAGCTCTTTCTGGATTCTTTTGGTTGGTGCAATTTAATATCTCTCCTCTTGGTTCCTTCTGATGGGTTAAGCACTAGAGGTCATGTGTTTTCTAAAAGGCTGAGACTGAAAATGAGCCCATTTTTAAACAGATGTACCAAAAGGCACACATCTAAGCTGGAGTTACTGATGTTTCAAAGCCACTTTCTTAGAAGACAGTCCGTCTCCTCTCCTCTGTGACACTGCCTTGCTGAACATTTTCTGGAACTGGTTCATTTCATTCACTTATTTAAGAAACACTGAGCACTTACTGTGTGAGAGGTACTCTGCAGAAGCTGTGGACACAAAGACACATAAGCCGTGCTTCCTGACTTCAGGAAGCACACAGCCTACTGAGGAAGGGCAGAGTGAGGCACCTGCCAGTGGACGCATGTCCCACGTTCTACTGAGGGTCAGAGATGGCTTCACAGCAAGGAGGCCATATCTGAACCATTCTTAAAGGGAGCGGTTTTGCCAGGCTGTATTGGAAAGGGGTCAGGGCTGAATAGTAACGAAAACACACCTGGGCCTCGAGTTTCGAGGTCAGTTTGCTGGCTTCCAGTGGGCGGTGCTTCTCAAGCAGGATGTGATGGGAAACACAGGAAGCCTTGGCCAGAGAAAGGCTTTTAGTCGACACCACCTGTCTCTTTCTCTATAATCACACTTTCTGCCTGACTCTGCAGCATACTGCAAATTTAAAGCACCCTTCTTTACTAGACTTAATTCTGTAAATTTTTCCCCCCAAATCACACTTACTCTCAAAGATAAAAAATATACTATTTTTTGATTAAGGACATTCAAAAGAATGGCTGCCAACCAGGATGGTGGCAATTCTCCGGGAGGAATCCTGGTGTGCTTTCAGCCATGACAGTAACTCACTAAGCTTACCCTGTGGACTCTGTTTTGGAAGTGACCAAAATCATTTGAAATTTGTGTGTTGAGTGTGTTTGCTAAAGAATCAGACTTCCTGCCTTACAAACACACGTCGTGTGGGCTGGGGGACGCTTTCAGACTCGCCTTGGAACCGCTCTGTGCGACTGGCTTCGGGGGGTTGTCCTGACAGCCCCCATTTACTGTCACTACGCCTAATTCCCTGCTTACTAATTTGTAGGTAAGTGTTCCCAAGGTGTTTTGCGGCCTCCCTATTTTCAGGGATGTTTCTCCTCCAGTCAGAAAACTAAACTTAACTCCTTTAGTGATTCTATCCAACGGTTAGGTTAAAAACAAAGCAAAAAGCCCGGAGTCCTCGCCTGGAGTCCCCCCTCTCATTCTATCTTTGTCCGTTGCCTTCCCCCTTGGTGAAAATGCTCAGCAGTCACGCGGTCAGTCACAAGGCTACTATTTCGAGACCTTTTCTGGTCCAGCCCTGCAGCCACTCTCACTCTCACCACGACCTGACAGGTTAAACACAGCGAAAGAAGTGATACAAAATAACACACACCGTCTGAGCCAGTTTTCCCGAGGTACACTCACATTCCCCCCAGAAAAGTGGAAAAGTATTTTCCCGAAATGGTTCTCCACCTGAAGGAAGACCCGGCTTCCACGGGCTCTTCCCAGCTTAGCCCGTGACTTACCGTCAGCCCCACTGCTCACCTCCGGGCACGCGGTGCAAGTTGCTCTCCCTGTGCTGGGACACGGGCTGGCCTTCCTCCTGAAAAGCTCTCCCCTCTGGTGCTACGCCTTCTGCAGTCACATTCTGCACGTCCCCAGGGGATGCAGTAGCACCGGCCCCGATTCCCAGGGAAGACGTGTGGACTAGGGCTCAGGACGCTCACTCGATGTATATTTGAGACACATCCAAACACAGACACAGTGTGAGGCAACTTATGGTAAACATGGTTTGCAGCAGAGAGGAGTGGGTGCGGTGCTGTCTCTGCAGCCAGACCGCCTTAATTTGAATCATGGTTCTGTTCTTTTTGCTTCCTGTGCCCTTAGACAAGCTGTTTTTCTGCACCTCTGTTTCACGTGACATTGGGATAACAAAGGGCCTAGCCAATCTCTCATGAGACTCACGTAAAAGTGCAATAATATTAGGACTTTAAAGGCCACTGGGGGGATGAAATGAAATTCATACATTAATTAGAACATTGCTCTAATTATTAGCAAAATGGAAAGCATTTTAGAAATTTAATTGTTACCATCCTAGCAAATTTCAAATCATAGTACCAACTCACCTAAAATAAAGATCAGTCACACCCGAAATAAAAAACTCCAACCAAAAAGTCCTTGTTCAAATGCCTAAACAGTGGTGTCTCCATGATTTCCTTCACACCTGATTAAGTGCTCTACTTTCTTCTCCTTGTCCCTCTTCGGGCCCTCATGCCGATCCTGTAGCTTCTGTTGCACGGAGGATCAAAAAATACGCCAGAGACTTGAGATACGTAAGAACCTCACAGGTTAGAGGGGAGATCAGGCAGATCCAAGGCTGGGAGAAGGCAGCTGCTGCCCGTCTGTGTGTCTCAGCATAGACACGCATTAACCCCTCAATCACAGCCCTGGCCTCTGGTGTCCACTTCTACACATCTGACTCTCCCCACCATCCAGCCCACCCTTTGCAATATTTTGGGAATTAAAGAGACCATGTACCTAAAGTCCTGAGTGATAAGCAAAGAGATGCTAAAAAAGAGCAGGTGTTAATGAATGGAACGTCCCTCCCGAACACAAGTTGATAAAGCGCGGTATTAGCTGGGCACCCACCCAACCTTCTGCAACAAAGCCATGTTTTACAAACTGCTTTTCCACCTTTAGGCAGCTCCAAGTGTCAATGGCATCAATACCTAACTGAAATCTTCCAGAATCGAAGTTCTGACCTTGCCAGGGCCCTCCCTTTCTCCTTCCTTTAATGGCCCCACTGCAGTACTCTTGGCAACATTAAGAATCACCTGATTACCTTTATCGCTCTAAACTCTGAAACAAACCACCTCAGCCATATCAGCACAAACATATCACCCTGCAGGAACTCAGAATCATATTTTATTCTGCTTCTCAAAACCTGGTAGCTAGCATTTTAGTCTTCGGAGTGTATTTGCAACAGCTTTGAAGAAGTGGTTCTCTAAAAATAAATGCTGCCACTTTGTGCAATAGTGTCACATTCCGAGTGATCTCGTTCCAGGTCAGTGACCACTGTCGTTCATGACTGCATACGCTTGTTGGAATAGAGTCAAATGCGAGTCATACTTTTAGTTCTTCTACTAAAATATCAGACTTCAGCATCAGAAAAATTATTTGCCGTTCTTGGCCATTTAGGCTGCGACAAGTTGACAAAGGCATCTCCAATTATAATGATATGAAGATTTAAAGAGTAACTCCTTTCTTTAATAGTAGTGTTTAGAATTTGCTTTCTTTTTTTTTTTTTTTAGGAAACACAACACAACTGGAAGACAAAACACAGGTTTCTTTCTGACGCTGATTTGACATCTCCTCCTAGTCCTAGTGTTTAACCTTCTGGGTCTCAGCTCCCCATTTGGAAAACAGGAATAAGAGTAGAGATTCCGCCTGTGGGGAGAGGCAGAGATGCTGGGGCGGAAGTGCTTTGATGAAGCAATGCCATGCAGGTGTTTATCACCAGAGCTTCTCCTTAATTTGAGAACCTATCAAGCATCCTCAAAGAAGTCATATTTAGAAATTAAGATGCTTTATTATTGATTCTAAATTATTTTCTTTGCCTTGACAACAAAAATAAAATATTTCTCAGTTAAGAGGAAGAAGCAAAAGAAAACAATTTGGAACCAACAATAAGACAGAATGTGAAAGCTGAGATCTGAAATATATCATATTCAGAATAACTGTTTTTCTCATCTCAAAATGAAAATAATCACCTTTTTTCAATGTGACTAACAAATTTGGATTTTTAAATATCTGGTTTTACTGTTAACTATATGAAAAAATGTATGGCCACATCTCTTGTGCTGGATATTCAACACATCAGCCTGTAATTTATTTTTACCTGTGAAATGGTTTTAAAGGATAATTGTTATCACAATATTAGATCCACCAAAACAGATGAACAGAATATGAGTAAAACATTTTTTAGACTGAAATAAACATGTTTTTACATGTCTTGAACCTTAGAGTTAAAGGTGATCTAGTCTGATTGTTTCATCGAATGCCTAAGTCACCTTTGCACTATGCTGTCAGGGGTCACTATGTGAATAAACAGTAGGTGCCAAGCACAGAGCAGGTGCTACAGACACCAAAGACACGTCCGCGGAAGCAGGGAGGAGCGCCCTGGAAGCAGCCGGTGGTGGCGAGGGACCTGGGTTCTCATTTGGGCGACTTAGCAGGTGACGCCCAGGCTCTCTGCACGTGGCGCCCCGCGAGCACTCACTCACTGTTTCTCTGAACACACAGGAAACATTAAGAGTAACGGAATGAATAAAATGAGGAAAATACAGCAGCCGAAAGCTCACCGAAACTGTATGTTTTTGTTCTTGTCTGGATGTTTGCAGACGCAGAGGGATGTTCCAGAACTCAGATTTCATTTCCTGAGGCATTCAGAATGAACACGTCTTTTCTGGATACTTTTGACTGTTACAGGAGCGGCTTGTGCTCTCACGTGTTATCACGGACATTCTGGAAACACTTCTTATTCGCCCTGACACTGAGCCCTTACTGAGGGAAGCTGGGGCACGGAAAGTGTCCAAATCTCCTCCCAGGTAGCCTCTTGACAACATCAGTCCTTTGCTTCTGCTTCCTAAGACGCCGCAGCACATCTGGGGTCCAGCATTGTCCCCTTTCAGTGGGTGCTTTAATTTGATTATTCCTCCGGATGCCTTGACATATTTGAAAGAATTGGATGCCACCAGATTCCCAGACCTTCTTCATCAGAACCAGCTGAGCAGGACGGCAGCAGACAATTCTTCTGAGGACAGCAGCTCTCCCTCTGAAACACGACTGTGTGTTTAATCATGTTAGAACAGCAAGAGGAAGCACACAGGCTGCTTCTCGAGTTAAGATTAGGTGCCAGATCTTGAGCTCAGTGTCACATGCCTTATGCCACAGTACGTGTTCCCAGTGTTCATTACTACACTCGAGGTAGTTCCCCATTTCAGAGGAAATAAATCAAGCTTCTGAGAGTTTAAGATCTGTGCCCCAGTTTTCAGAAACCCCAGGGGTGGGTTGTCTGACACCTGCCGCACGGTTCTGCCCTGGGAACCCCCTTGGGTGGGATGTGCGCACGGCCCCACTCCCAGGATGGAGGCCAAGGAGCTGCGCGGGGCCGACGGAGGTGCATCCTGATTCGTTTGTCACCAGAGCCTCAAACAGACCCAGACTTGGGAGACAGCAGCCCCAATCCATTCCCCTCTGACGTTCGAATCTGAATCCAAATCCGAATGAGTGCGAAGGAATCCCAGGGCCTGAGAAATTTGCTCTGACGCCCCAAGAGCACATTTGGAACAAGCACGCCTCCTCCCCATGCTCTGAGAAATTACACCAGCCTGGCAGAGCACAGGGTCCACCCCACGCACTCTCCAGACACGTGTCGAAAGAATAAGGGAAGTGGATGCTTCTGACTTTTTGGTTCTACAAGCTGAAAGGGAGCATTTCCTTGAAACCCAGTTGGTAGTGATGATTAGGCCAGCCCTGAAAAGCCCAGTTACTTTCCAGTAATTTGGGGAGAAAATACAAAGCTCCTGATGGCATGAACTTGAAATAATTAGATGCCTCTTGAGTTCATTATGTTGCTATTTTACATTCAGAGAAGCTCTGAGCGACAAGATGAGTTGACAGACCAAGGGAGAAATGTGGCATGCGGTGCCAGCCAGGACCGCTGGCGCCCACACTGTAAACCCCATCACTGACTTCATAATAACAGCTTGTCGTAAAAAGAATCTCCAAAACTCCACTCAACGGACAGCAGCTTCTTACTAGGGCTCACCTGGAATAAGAATAATTTACTCTGCTAGTCAAGGTTGTGTGGGAGGGGTGATGATTGGACGGTAACTTGCATTTTTTGTTTTTGCATGATGAAAAACAGACTTTCCCCAACATGATGAACTCAGCAGTGTTGCATCCCATATGATAAACCCAGAGCTGGGGAAGCTCAGGCTGGAGGGGACTGAAGCGACCACTCAGCCTGGCTTATTTTACAGCTGAGAAAACTGAGTCTCAGCCACCACAGCAGGCTAACCATCTAGCTACTTAGCAGGAGGGCCAAGAGTGGAGTCCCCTGCCCCTAGCCCACTTACTTCTTATCTTCCATTCTCTCTCTCTCCCTCTTTAAGTAAATTTTTATTGCGAGTGTATGCAATGTCCACGTGGAGTTCCAAGAAGAAGAATTAAATGCCCTTCAACTTAAGAAATGGAACGTTCCCGATGTCTCTAAAGCCTCTTCCTCCCTCCCCTGCATCCCCGTGGGCAGCCACGTCCCTGCATTTCAAGTTAATCATTCTCTTGCTTTTTTCTCCGTATCAGGCTACCTCTCTCGATTTAGAATATTTCTTTTATTGTGAGAGCCAAATGCACAGATGTTCCCCGAAGCACAATGGATATTTTACAGCTCTGATATAAGATCAGAATTTTAAAGCCATAAAAATAGCCAATTAGGCTTCCGGATCAATCTTGCATTTGACCCCCATTAGACACCGACTCACTCTCCCTGGCTGGGAGATGGCACCACTGCTCCTGACCATTAAGAACCTGCTTTTTGGCATTTCCACATCCTTTGATAATGTAAATTTATAAGAATAATGAGCTCCTCTGGGGAAGTCCTTGTTTCTCTCAGCTCATTGGACTATGTGGTGTCCTGCTCATTTTAGTGCACTATTTTGTTCCAAAGCCCCCAAACACAACAAAACTAGACCTCCTCCCTTTTTGAGCACTCAAACGGTTTCAGGGGATGAACAAAAACAGTGACACTCAAACATTGTCAGTTTTAATTTCTATTCCCTGGTGAGGACAAAATCTGATTGGTACCATGGCAACACGTTGCCTCGAGCACCAATAGGTATTACTCGCACACAGTCTTGCTCACAAATTCTCTTTATAAGTGCTCGGAGAGGTGTGATCTGCTCCTAGAACCCACTAAATTAAAAAAGGCTGAAGAAAATCCAGTTAGGGTTTCCAGAAGTACCTTTCTGGCGTCTGATAATATCAGATTACTGTCTCACATCCCACCCCCCTCCACTGTATCCACGAGGTGCGGGAGCCGCGTCAGATGTCCTGACAAGCATCAAGGAAGTGGAGAATCAAGGCACAGTGGGACACACAGGCACAACAAACTTAGCAGGAGGGCCAAGAGTGGAGTCCCTGGTGGTCCTGGTGGAAAGGTCGATTCCTTAGTCATAAATGATCCGTTTTTTTGTTGTCTTACTGACACATCAGAGTTAAACACCCCCCATGTGATGGAAGAGGGTTCTTCTTGAGTACCTGCCATGTACCGGGTATGATTTGGGGCATTTGCCTTTCACAGTGCCTCAGCAAATTCTTGCAGGTGCCTGCCCTTTGAGGCAGGGCTTCCCTTCTCCACTCCTCTGATGAAGAAGCAGATGCAGAGAGGTAGAGAAATGAGCTGCAGCTCAACGTTATTAGGTGGTGGAGCCAAGATCACCACAGAGTCTTCTGAATATGAACTCTCTCTCCATTTGGCTCCTTGAGGAAGCAGCCTGCATAGTTCTCTGATTCTCTGGGTGGTTGTGGCGATGGAGACAAGTGTCACTGGCATTAGGCACTATGATTTTCAAATATTGTGTTATAATTTGAGAAGCAGTCTTTGATGCCATTGACCATAAATGCCATTTGCATTGGCACCTCCCAAAATGAAATATTTAGGTATGCATCTAACAGAGCATGTACAAGATCCCTATGAGGAAAACTACAAAAGTCTGATGAAAGAAATCAAAGAACTGAATAAGTGGAAAGATATTCCGCTTTCATGTTGTCAAGATGTCAGTTCTTCTCCATTTGATCTATAGATTCAGTGAAACCCCAATTAAAATTCAAGCAAGTAGTTTTGTAAATATCAATAAACTAATTCTAAAGTTTATATGGAGAGGCAGAAGAGCCAATAAAACCAATATAATATTGAAAGAGAATGTGGTTACCAGTGGGGAAAAGGGTAGGGAGGGATAGATTAAGAGTTTGGGATTAACAGATGGACATTATTATATATAAAATAGATAAACAAGGACCCACTGTAAAGCACAGGGAACTATATTCAACTTCTGGGAATGAGTTGCAATGGAAAAGAAACTTTATATATAAATATATATATATATGTGTGTGTGTGTGTGTGTGTGTGTGTATCTACATACTTATATGTATAACTGAATCACTTTGCTGTATACCCAAAACTAACATAAATCGACTACATGTCAATTAAAGAAATAGGAATTAAAAAATATTGAAAGAGAACAAAGTTGGAGGACTGACACTGTCCAACTTCAAGACTTTCTATAAAGTTACAGTAATCAAAAAATGTGACATTGGTGAAAATTTGACAAATAGATTAGTAGATCAGAATAGAGGGTCCAGAAACAGACCCACATAACTGTAGCCAACTGATTTTTGACAAAGGAGCAAAGACAATAGAGAAAAGATATTCTTTCCAACAAATGGTCCTGGAACAACTAGCCATCCACATGCAAAAAAAAATGGATCTAGACACAAATCACACAACCTTCACAAAAACTAACTCAAAATCGGTCACACTAAATGTAAAACGCAAGTCTTAGAAGATAACATAGGAGAGAATTTAGATGACCTCGAGTATAGTGATGTCTTTTTAAATACAACACCAACAGCAGGGTCTGTGGAAGAAATAATGGACAAGCTGGACTTCACTAAAATGAAGAACTTCTACTCTATCAAAACCACTGTCAGGAAAACAAGAAGACAAGCCACAGACTGCGAGAGAATGTTCACAAAGGACACGCCTGATAAAGGGTTATTAACCCAAATTACGAAGAACTCTAAAACTCAACAATAAAATAAATACAACCCAACTCAAAAAATGGGCTGAAGACCCTAGCAGACACCTCACCGAAGAAGAAATACAGATGGCGGTAAGCATAAAAAAAGATACTCTAGATGATACGCCATCAGGAAAATGCAAATTTAAACAACGAGATCGCACTATACGCCTATACGAATGGCCAAAATCCAAAGCACCGACAACATCAAATGTGGGGAGGAGCTGTCACTCACTGCTGGTGAGAATGCGACATAGTACGGCCACCTTGGAAGACAGCTGGTGGTTACTTACAAAACTCAACATACTTTTATCATGTAATCCAGCAACTCTGTTCCTTGGTACTTATCCAAAAGAACTGAAAACATATGTGCACACAAAACCCTGCACACAAATGCTTACAGCAGCTTTATTTGTAATTGCCAAAACTGGGAAGCAACCAAGATGGCGTTTAGTAGGTGAATGGATAAATAAACTGTGGTACCTCCAGACAATGGAATATTATTCAGCACAAAAGAAATGAGTTCACAAGCCATTAAGAGACATGGAGGGACCTTAAATGCATATGACTAAGTGGAAGAATCCAGTCTGAAAAGCCTGAATACTGTATGGTTCCAACTATATGACATCTGGAAAAGGCGAAACCATGGAGACAGTAAAAGGACCAGTGGTTGCCAGGGGTTGTGGGGAGGGAGGGGCCAGAGGATTTTTAGGGCAGTGAACATGCTCTGCATGATATTATAATGATGGGTGTATGTTGTTAAACATTAGTCCAAACCCATAGAATGTATGACATCAAGAGTGAACCGCATGGCCTTTGGGTGACAATGATGTGTCCATGTGGGTTCATCCCTGGTAACAAATGTACCAGCTGGTGGAGGACGCTGGCAATGGGAAAAGCTATGCATCTGTGGGGGCAGGGTGTGTATGGGGAATCTCTGTGCCTTCCCTCAGTTTTGCTGTGAATCTAAAACTACTTTTAAAAATAAAGTCTATTAAAAAATGAAGAAGATATAACCACCAATTTCAGGAATCCTATACGGTCCTAAACGGTAGAAAATGTCTCAGCACTTATGACATGAATGCTCATAAGCTTGTGGGGAAGAGATTAGTTTCGATATCCATGGCGTGAAGATGATGTGCTTGGAGAATTTAAGGAAAATGCACAGCATTTGTTTTCCTCATAAATGTGTATTCTTTCACACACACACACGCACACAATCCAAGCTGAAAGTACTTCGTGCTAAAAATATAGGTCAGTGGACAGATCAAAGCCTAAGTGGCATTTGCTGGAAGATAGCTGAGGTTTCAAGACCCCCTGGGACGAATCTGAAATTAAGAGTCGAGAGCACAGCGCCGTCAGCGGGCTCCAGCTCCGCAGGACACGGAGCGCTTTGGGGGAGGGCGGGCTCATATTTAACCACAAGTGAGGAGAACGAGCTCGAATTGGTCTACACCCACTCAGAAGAGAAATGAAATGCGAGTTCTGCAACCTCATTTCATAGCAAATTTAGAAACACCTGGGGGGGGGCACTTCCTTCTCCACTTGAGACAGGAAGGAAGGAAGCAAGATGGCGGCTCACGTGGACCGCTTGAAGCCCCGCGTGCCAGGCAGGAGGTTCAGGCCCTTTGTGTTACGTATCTGATCCCAACACAACACTGCAGCTCAGATCATTACATCATTTTCCAGGCAAAGAGGCACATCGTCAGTGTGGATAAGGAACACATTTCAGGCGACGAGGTGAGTGAGAACATAAAAGATCATTCATGATGAAATTTCTCCACGTTGGGGTCCTTTACTGATAGGAGGGAGCTGGGAACCCTGGGCTCTGGTCCCAGCTCCACCTGCTACTGGCGGAGGTACCTTTGTTAACTGACACTAACCTTTGTGAACTACTAGGGTCGGGGGCTGGAACGGATTAGATGAAGACCTTGCTTTTGCTCGACTTCTCAAATGGACCCTCCACCATAGTCGAGGTTATGTCTCTGTCTTGAAACTGATCCTCTTAGCCACATCACTCATTTTATTCTTCTTTTTATAGTCTTCTTCTTCTTCTTCTTCTTCTTTGTGGGAGGAGGTAATTAGGTTTATTTATTTATTCTTAGAGGAGGTACCAGGGATTGAACCCAGGACCTCATGCGTGCTAAGCATGGGCTCTACCACTTCAGCTGTACCCTTCCTCTTCCTTGTCTCTTCTGATCTCCCCACTTCTCTCTTACTTCCTCTGCTTCACTGACTGGTCTTGGTCCTCTTCCTCTTTCTAGTGTCCAAATCAACGCCCCCATGGAGAGGGACTCAGCAAATAATGTTTGTTCAGCCAGCAGTGTAATAATTAATGGAGACTTCTTTCAGGTCCTAATTAAGATGTTATAGCCTATTGTTGAGAGATGTGTTGCTGGACATTAAGACCCAAGAGTGATGTTCAGGACCCTTAAGCTTCAGGATCAAGTTCACGTTATTCCCCCCTGATTTCTCGGGGTTGGCAGTGTCACAACACGTGCTCTTTGCGCTCCGACTCCCTCCTCAGGGCCCAGCAGATCTGCCTCCCATTTCTACATTCAGAATCATTCCACTCATTCTTTAAGTTCCAATACTCCCTCTTTCATAAAATTCCCTAGCATCTCTAAATTTGGAATAAGTATCTCCCTCTGAAGTCACAAAACACTTCAAAAATGAAATTTATTTCAAATGGCTTTTTATTGCCGCTTCACTTATCTATGTTGACTTTCAAGAATCTGTGATTTTAAAAAAAACCTATGCATTCATTTACTCATTTATTCCAAAAATCTACGATAAAACTATTTGTTTCCTTTTTGCATTCTAGGAGATATGTTTTAGATTTTTTTTTAAATTTGAATCTTAATTCAGTGTTTTAGCTAACACAAATCTGGTGGCACCCGCCTTTCTAGAAGCCTACGCACTGGAATTCCCGCATTTCAGCCCTGCGCTGGAGGACTTCACTGCAGAGCTGTCCTAGTGTGGGAAGTGACACTATTGTGGATGCTAAAAAGTTTTGGGGGTTTGGAGTCTCCTGAGGCTCACAGACTCTGTAGACTTTTTCTACAGCTGAGTGGAAAGCTGTGGAAATTTAGAATCACAATGAAAGTGCTGACAAAACCTTCCGCAGGCAGCGCTCGGCAGGCGCTGTCCTGCAATCAGGAGCTCATTGTGCGCGCGGGGGAGAGACTCTCCACGTGGTTTTGCACTGAGGACCGCTTACAGACCGATTGAATCAGTCCCTCCTTTTTCCTCTTCCTCACATCTGGCTTTGAGAGTGCAGTGGGATCTCATCTCTCTAGATTGCATCCATATACGTCCCTGTGCATGAGTGAGCAGTGCACTGAAAAAACCTTTCTTAAATCATTCAACGGGAAATGACCCCAGTTTTTACTCCTGCTGAGTCATCGAGAAAATGCCAGCTTGCATGTCTAAGGACTCAGTCTCTCTCCAGTCTGCCCAACGAATGCAAAATATTTCTAGGCCCAATGTGTGATGGCGAAAGTCTGTCTAGAGCGAGCGGGTTTCACAGTGAAAGCTATTTAAGTGGTGGGGGGCGCTTCCCTCATCCACCCACCCAATCAGAATTCGGTCAGAAAATCCCGATGGTGGAGCTGTGTCTGTGCTTCCTACAAAAAAAGTCATTTGGTCGATCGCTTGAGCATGATGTGTTTTTGCCAATTGTCGGTGTGAACATAAAATACTGCAAACCATATCAGTAAACAAAGAACGCTGAAGCCATCAAGTCATCAGCGGCTGCCACCACCTCCCCAGTGAAGGCAAGCCTGCAGCCCGGCCTCTGCAGCCACTCACAGTGGTGCACCCTGAGGGGATTCAGAGCAAGAAAGGACAGGACACTGGCCCTAGATGGCTAGGTGCTTGTCAAAGGCATGAGTTCAATGAGCCCAAATGTTTGCTTCCTCCCATACACAGAAAAGTGCTAAATTCTTTAACTTAAGATGCCTGGTTTTCTTTAGATAACAAGCAATCTTTTATTGTTCCAACTACCTGGTCTTTGTTGTAAAGCTCCTGTATATCCTGGCTCCTCCCCTACCTCTTGGGAGCAGTCCGTCAGAGCCGTCTGAGGGGCTTCCATCCCGGACTGAGTCCTCAGAATTGTCCGCCAAATAAAACATAACTCTCATAGGCTGTGCGTTTATTTCAGTCGACATTGGACTCAGAGCTCTATATGTAGCCATTGGAATAAGTGTGTTAATTGTGGCATTCAATGCTTTCATTTCTAGTTAACCTTTTTTTCTGCTCAATTTATCATTTTTGGAGGGAACTGTATTAACATCATCCCCTGAACACGTGAGTTCTGCTCCTTCATAGTTCCACCAGTTTCCCCTTTGTATTCTTGAAGCTGTGTTATTAGATATAGAAAATAATAGAATTTTAATATTTTCATGGTGAATGAAACAGTCAATGTATTTAATCTTTAGTAGTACTTTTTGCATTAAAATATGTTTTGCTTGATATTAAAAATGTTATTTGGGAAAACACCATAGTAAACCACTTGTGAATTTTTTATTAAGTTTATCTCATTTTATTTTATTTTAAAGTTGATCTTATTTTATTAAGTTGATCTCATTCCTGCTCAGGGAGCATTAAAATTTTTTTAAACTTTATTTTATCTGTTTTTGGGGGGGCAGGTAATTGAGTTTTTAAAAATTAATTAGTTAATTTATTTATTTAACTAATTTATTTATATGGAGGTCCTAGGCATTGAACCCCAGGACCCTGTGCATGCTAAGCACCCGCTCTGCCACTGAGCTGCACCCTCCCCCCTGCAGTGAGCATTTTGATTACTATTTAGTTATTTTTAGTATTTAGAAATAATAATTATAGTATGTTGATACTCAAAGTAAATATTTGCTCTGCATTTGGGCTAAAGGTCAGGCAAGAGGGCTGCTGTTCCCTCTGTAAACAAAGAAAAACAAAGAGCGTGGCTCACCACCCAGCTCTCCGAGGATTGAGGCTTCGTCACTGCGGAGCTGATGGAAGGTGCACCCTGGGAGGGGTTCAGGATGCAATCGGGATGAGGCTCTCTGAGCTTTGGAAAAACTGAGAGATGGCTGGCTGTGCATCTCAGGAAGCCTCAATGACCCTACATCTTCCATACACTGAAACGCACTAAAACCATTCACTACAGATACCCGTTCTTTGCCACCAGCAGTGATCTTCCACCAGGGCGTATGGGAGACTGCACCTGTCCCCTGGCCAAAACCCACGTCCATACAGGCCCCTCCCCTACCGCCCTGGCGGGGACCACTGGCAGGCTGTCACCCGGGCTCTTGTCCTCAGTGAGGCCCCTGAATACAACTTAAGCTCACAACTCTTACGTTGTGCCTTTCTCTGGGAGTCGGTACCGTGAAGGTATGAAGTGTCACCACATTACTGAAAGTTGGTGGGTTGGAGGCTGGCAAACAAGGAAGCCACAAGAAAGACAAGGGATCCGTGAGTGTCTGGGGACGCCATTCACTGCAGACAGCATTTATGTCTGTTTGCTTCTCTGTCACACCAACCACTCTGCAACCTTCCACCAGGTCGCTGCTCTCCAGCGGCACGCATGTGCAATTGCTCACATTATCTGTTCACCACCCCCCCCCCCCAACACACGACCCGACCCATCACCTGACCCCTGAACACGCACGCTCGCTCCCTCCCATCTCACCGCGGAGGAGAGGGGGAGACGGAAGGAACACTGAGTGGAAAAAGACCAAATTTTGTGCCTGATTATTGGAGATAATTAAGTAGAACCTAAAAATAGTCAGGCCCTTATTTCATATTATGTTAGAAATGATTCAAATTCAAAACACTTCACAGCTGTGCTTGGGGCTGATCTGCCCTACGGAGCTGATTTCAAGCCCTGGAATCAATGATCAGCAAATGAAGATTCTCTCTGTTCTTCTAAGTATAACTTGGAGCGGCACCATGACTCAGAGGCTCTTGAGTGTGGAATAAAGGGATCGATGATGTCATCACCCCCACGGAACTCAGCACTGACTCTGCCAATACTTTTCAATGGCGTGGCGCAGTGTGGCCGGCGTGCCACGTAGGAGTGGCGCGGTGTGGCCGGCGTGCCATGTCGGGTGCGTGAGCCTCTCTTTACAAGGCTGTTGACGAAGCTGACTCTTTAAAACTCAACTCCCTATGTGAATTGACTAAGCAGACTGGCAGTTTACTATTTCACTGATTGATTTATCGAGAAATCCAAGTACTGAACCATGTGAAAATATGGGCTGAAAAATCAAGAAATACAGAAAAATAGGTATTTCTTTTAAAGCATCTATGCAAGATTTACCCGGAGACTAGAAATATCTCTCAAGCGTGAGGACTAAGTCTAACCACGTGCTATAGGTGACACCAACGTCCCCATTGCTCTGAGGACACTGTAACCCACCAGCATCGCTGGACAGACAGGCGTGGACAAAACCTCTGGCTTCCCTCTTCTGGCTCTGTTTTTGCTGCCCTCTTTTCCTTATTGAACATGACCAAATGCTGAGCACCATTTGTGACCCAGCTCAGGAGTGTGCCACTCTTTCTTTTTTAATAAAAAAAAATTCTTATTATTAAATTTTTTTTAGTGGAGGCCCGGGATAGTGAACCCAGGACCTCATACATGTGAAGCATGCACTCTACCACTGAGGGGGACCCTCCCCCTCAAGGCCACTCTTTTTATGAAAACTTCCCCAATTCTTCCAACCTTCCCTGACGTCAAAGACAGCATGGAATTTCTACTTCCTCTGTATGGTTTTCCCTAAGAGACCATCCTGTGTCACCAAAGGGCCTTAACATGGCCACCCACTGGGTGAGCACATTGAATTATAATAAATCTTTCTTTTCTATTAGGTTGAATTCTTCGAGAGCAGAGCAATGCCATGTGGTTTTGTATCAGGCACGCCTCGCGCCTGCTTTGTCACACAGCAGGCTGACTCGTCCTTTTATCCACCAACACCCACCGACTGCTCAGACGGGGCGCGGTGATCGCGGGCGCCAGGAGGGACGTGTCCCAGCCCTGACGCAGCATCGGCACCAGCAGCCGCTGCTCCTGAGTCTGTCAGCGCCTGGGAGGGGGACACGCTGCCTTTTTTTAATACCCGGAGGGACTTCGCACTCGGTACTATCAAATATATTCATAAAGCCAAAAAAGAAATCACAACAGTCCAGTGCTGAGGTCACTACTTTATCATTTTTGTAAGATGTAGCTCTTTACAAGTTTTCTTGGGTCAGATTTTTGTGCGCTTTGAGGAACTTATGTCTGCCTTCCCAACAATTTTAGTTCAAATCAGAAGTCTCTGATGAAGCTGTTCTTAAAATCTCGTTTAATCAGTAATGAACTGCTGCTGCTGCTGAATAGAGTAGATTCAGTAACGTGTATGTGGTGGGTACAATGCAGAAACAAGGGAAGAAATTAGGACACTTCTTGGAATTAAACCCTTCTTATTCCAATGGGTACCATTGAGAGCTCTTTCCCAAATCTCAAGAGATTTGCCCCATTCCAGTTCCTGTCACACTTATTGCCCTCACTGACATCCTATGCATTTGGATGAGAACATTGTGACACTGAAGAATTCTCCTTAAGAAATGTACCTTAAAATTGCCAATTTTATGTATGAAAGCCCTCAAACCCAGCTTGACCTCAAGTCCGTTTCACTTTTAGGTATTTATTTTTGAGAAATAACTAAGGCTGCAAAGATTAAGTTTGTAGTGTGTTTGTCATAGAATTATTTATTATGGCAACTATAGATGATAACATAATTTCAAAAACAGGAAATTAATAGGAAAACAGGATAACCTCTATATTGGCAAATTATGCAGTTGTTAGAAATGATGCAGAATTACATATGTTGTCATGGACATTTATTCATGTCATGTTGTCAAAAAAGGAGGTGACAAAATAATGTCCATATTTTAATTCTATTTTAATGCAATAAGTACTAAACAGGAAAGAAAGCGATAAACAGTAAAACATAATCACTAGTTACGGTAATAAGGTAGTAGCTGATGTGGGCTGATTTTTTTCTTTAATAAAGATGAGAATTATTACATCAGCATGCTTGTCTAGGTGTGGTGGCAGTGATCCAGGAGAAAGGAAAAATTGATAATGCGGGAGAGAGAGGATAATTCCCTGAACAAGATGCTTGAGCAGGTGAGAGGGCATGGGACCCAGCATGGGAGAGGAGGGGTCGAGGGAAGGGAGAGAAGCCAGGGGCATGGGTGCAGAAGCAGGTGGAGCAGTGGAGTTTGCGGTGGGAAAATAAAGCATATCTTGCTTCCTGGCCTCTGTTTTCTCACCGACATGGGAAAGGAGACCAGGGGTTCCAAGTGACGGAAGCAGATAGCTGGCAGTGTGAGGACACAGAAGAAGGTGGGAGACAGTTTTGGAGCAAGAAAGGGCATTTCACGGAGAACTTAGGTAGGACTGCTGAACAGTGCTGACTGACCACTTGAGATCTGTGGTCAGACATTTAAGGAAAGACATACTGTGGCAGGCATTTCCCCAACTCCTTGATTGCTGGCTTCCCACAGGTCCTGCCAAGAGGTGGCACTGGCAGGAAGTTAAAAGGTCAAAGGAGGGGAAAGGAGATGTTTTTCTGGCTTCCAGCTCAGATCAGCAGCCCATTATCATTGGACCTCTCCTGTGTCCGGCCCTCGGCACGCCTGGCACAGCCTCACCACGCGGCGGGTGGAGCAGCACTGGGACAGGGCCCTGAGCAGCAAGAATATGTCTGTGTTGTGCCTCGCTCCGCCACCACTTGGCATGCTTCCCTGGGCAGCCTCAGCAGTGGCCCCTCTGGTCACGCAGCGCTTGCCAGGCCGGGCATTGCCGGGGATCTGAGCATCTCTCCTCCTACCTCCAGCCCTAGGGGTGGGAGCTTCTTCCTTGGATTAGTAATGCCTGGCTTCCACACGCATCCTCTTTTTGTCCTCCTTCCTTCCCAGTACCTGTGGAGTGGACTCCCTGCTTTAAATCCCTTCCTTTCGAAATACCTCACGTGTTCAGCTTTCCTGGCTGGGGATGGTATTCTAATTGACACATTGTCACAGCAGCTAATGACCACCAGCAAAACCCCCAGACGCGGGCAGGGACACTGGAGGTATGGGCATCAGCCCTTGGCGGCGGCGGGGGGGGGGGCACCAAGCTGCAGGAGAGCCATGAGGCAGGGGCGCGGCCCTCATGACCGCAGCCTTCCAGGGCAACGCAGACCGCCTCCTCCAGCCAGACACCAGGTGCTAGGAGAGGGGTCCTGACGCCACGTGATTAGAAAGGTACTGAGCCCTCTGGTCTGACCCACTTTTTCCAAAGCACTCAGTGTAGATTTCATAGAAACAGCTCTCTTTTTGCACTCGTAGTTCATCAGTTTATATGCTGTCTACTTAAACCAAATGGTTACGAGAACAAGACGGTGAAGTGAACAGCGTCTTTAACTCGAACTGACCCTCGTTAAGTGTTCAGCTCAGCTTGAGGAGGCAGCTGTGCCTATGGACCCAGGTAACCTGCTTGAAGGGAATGCTCAGTGCACTCAGGGCACCAGGAAGGGCACTCCACGCAGGGAATGGGGACCTTGCTGGCCCGGCGTTGGAGAGGGGAGCTTTTGCTGCGTCACCCTTGGGGCAACGACCAGCCCTCCAGCTGGGATGGTGGACCCTCAGGTTGCGCGTGGTGGGCGGAGGAACTGCTCAGAGACCCTGTGTCAGGTGGTGATGGGCTGGACACCCACTACGGTCCCTTCCAACACAGGGTCCGCGGTGCAGTGGGAACGGCCCCCAGTGACCAGAGGCTCGAGCAGGGGCCCCTTGGTGGGGAGGGTGAGCTAGACACGCCCTCTGGGCCCCCCTTCATTGTATATTCTCCCCTCTAGAAAACGGAGCAGCTCGTTCTGGAATACACCCAGATGAATTCGGCGTTTCTAAATTTGTTCTGTCACGTTGTTTATCATGTCACATCATAAACTTTTAATGAAAAGTGAATCCTTTTTAGGACGAGTTTTACAGAGCTTCACACACCATCATGCACACAATAGACATCCGATAAATGTGTTAATTAACGAATGAAAAGAGCAACTGCAGAGCAGACAGAGCTCAGGGGACGGCACAGTCCCGCTCGCGGGCGGGCACTGTCGCGGGTGCCCTCCCCCCGGCCCCCCGCGGAAACCCGGGCTGGTGCCGGCGGGTGCAGACAGGCAGGCGATGGAGGGACTTGGACCCGGGCAGCTGGGTTTCTCCTCTGCCCTGGGCCGAGTGAAGGCAGCGGGTGTGGCTCTGCTGGCTTCACCGTCAGGCTGAGCAATTGGAAGTCCAATGATTTAGGTCTGAAAGTCCTCATCAGAATAGGACAAGGGAGGCGGTTTGCCCACTTAAGGACACGTCTTCCCCTCGCTGGCTGGGGACGTTTCCGCTGGACGTTTAAGGGGAAAAAGCCCCTTAATCTCCGACCCCCGAGTCGTCTCATGGGGTGAAGGCAGGAGAAAGATAATTGGAAACATCGTCTAGCCCCCTTTCCTTCCTTCCGTTCACAGAGTATTCAGGATAAGCCGGAGGCAAGGGGGCAGCACGCGAGGGTCTGAAGGTGGAGAAATCAGAATCTAAGCAGGTGTGGGTGTCTTTCCCTGCCGAGCACAGCTTTCCTGGGCGCAGGGCCCGTGGGAAAGCATTTGCTCACAACTCGCTCTGCGCATCACGGCGCAATACGGGGAGAGCGTAAAATGAGATTTTCCAGTCACGGCAAGCAAAGGCGGAAATCGGAAATGAAGAACTACAGCCACCTGGAAACGGCGGACACACTTGGGCTGGCAGGCAGGCGCCCACTCTCGCCTGCGGAAGGCTCGATGTCTTTCGCTTTACCTGGACGGTTCCCTACCGGGAAGCACCCTTCCCGCCTGAAGGCGCCCGGGCGGGCTGCGCACCTGGCCGGCCGAGCCAGCGGGCTGTGCTGCGGAGGCTCCGCGGGGCGCGTGCGGCGACCGCGCTGCCTCCCCGGGCTGCTCCGCGGAGCGCGCGCTCGGAGCCGGGAGCGCGGCCCTCTGCACTGCTGCGCGGGGGTTGCGGGGAGGTGGGGGGGAGCGTGGACAGCTGTGCCTGCACGAGCCACTCTCTCTCCTGCCGGCTGCGGGAGGCGGGGTCTGCACATCCAAAGCCAAGGGCTCAGAAGGCAGCACTCGGAAAGCTAAAAGTGGCTTCAGAGGCCGTCCGGCTCAGCCTGCCTTTCCGCAGGCTCTCCGGGTCGTCCCAAAGGCCAGGCGGGGGACTTCGGTCTGTAGACGGCAGTTAGCCCTCTACTTTTGCTTGCACCATGTGCGTAGACTCAGCGGTCCCGGATGCGTTTGAGATGTTGTTTGAAAATAGGACCCTCAGGCCTTGGACCACACCTTACACTTTAACACCCGGAGCTGCACCCTCCACCCGGAGGCCAACGGGAGCCCGGTTCCCATCTCTGCTTCCTGCACAGAGTCCGCCTTCCGCCGTCTCTCCCTCCAACCCACCATCCTTCTTGGCTGCCTGCCTTCTTCTTCTCCCCGGCCCCCCACCCCCACCCCAACCCCAGTGGGGATATGGGGTCGGAATGCAAACCATAACAAGGTGTGGACTGGAAACTCGAGGCGCAGGGCGCCGCACCAAGCTGTCTTCCGTACCCCCTGCCGCCTCAGCTGCCTGCGCACAGTCGCACCTCCTGACTATTCCTTACACTCCAGACACAGCTGTTCCCAGGGAAATTCCAGGTCCCATGAAGAACAGCAGCTGTGCCAAAGGTGACAAGGCGGAGTGACAAGAACTGAATATTCATCTTCAGTTTCTACTCTGCCCTCAGAGCAGGAGCCAAACTGCCCTTACCGGCACGGGACAAACTGAGAAACAATTACGCTTCACCGAAACAGTTCTCACTGAGCCCTCAGCCTCCAGCACAAAGAGGCACCTCTGGCTGCATTATTCAGTGAGTAGGGAGCTCTGAGAAAGGCTTTTCACAGCTGACAGCTTTAAGGCTACACCAGCTTCCATAAGGAGAATACAGCTTGTAAGCATCAGTTTAAAATGCCGTATTTCTTGTTTGATTTTTTTAAAAATTGGTTTTAAGAGAGTGTTCATCAGAAAGGAGTAGATAATTGAAATTGGGTTTCAAAAAGCAATCTTCTACCCTAAAATTAATAAGTTTAGACAGACATAAATGGCAATAACTTGCAGACTTAGGACCACTCTCTACCTGCTAAATAAAAACCTTTTGGAGATTTTAATTCAGAGTCATTTGCAAATACCTCATGGCTTTCACACCATTAATCATTTGCATTCATTATAGGAAGTTGTGCTTTTACATATAAATCCTAAGCAGCTTTTACCGTAAAGATGTGTGAAAATAAATGTTGGACTAGATTCGAGCATATTTCTTTTTCTTTTCCTGGAGGGGAAAGGCTCTGTTCTTATCATTCACATCAACTTAATTTATAAGTTGGTTCATTTGCAAGCGGGTTGCAAATCAACAGAGGTTTGGATTTATAAGTTCTCTCTGAAGATAGATTTTTCTTCAGAATGCAAAGGGGAAAAAAAAAAGGATTTGCCTGAGCTGATCTTCATTTGCTGGAGGTTTTGTGGTGGTGGTTGTTTGCTGTCAGGTATTTCTACTTTTCAGGCTTTTAACACAACTTCCTGCTCACCTTCTTGCTTAAAAAATGGCAACAGCTGGATGGACCCAGTGGCCTTCTTCCCCACTGCGTGCTCAGCGACTTGCATCGGTCCTGGTGATCTTTGGATCAAACTGTCTTTTGCCCTCCTCGGGAGCGATGTGGGACACGTCTTCCCTACAGCCTTCTGATTTTCACAGCAAGGCTTTCCTTGGCTGAGGATAAGGTCCTCCTCCCACAGTGTGTAGCAAATCTGATGCAAAAGTGAGCTGAGCAAGTAAGCTGGGGACACCAGGTGTCAGGGAAGGGCCACACCTCTAAGAAACACAAACCTTGATTCTTAATCTGATAAGGACAAAGAATTGTCTTGTCTCCATGTTTTTTCCTCCAGAAAACTTTAAATCAAACTCTCAAACTGAAAAGGTGATCTCATTTTCTTCGAACCTCCCTTCCCTTTCTTCCTTCCTTCTTCATTGTCTTCAGGGGAAAAACTGTGATTTTCTAACTCTTTTAAGAAACTAGTAGAAACCCTCTGTAATCCTGGGTCCCGGGAAGGTGACGCGCAGCACTCCCCGCTTGTGCTTGGGGTCTTCCCTTCTCGAGAGCTCTCACTTGGCTAAAAATACCAAGGCGCGGCCAAGTTGCTCCGGAGCCGAGCAATCGGACAGATTCAGTTTGATGTTGCCTTTGAATTCGTATCCTCGTGCACAGACCACCCCTCGCGCACACGCCTGGCCCTGTGAGCCTCTGGGGCACTCCCGGACGCCGAGGCAGAACAGTGCTGTCCAGGAGTCCGGAGGTCATCTGGTTTAGCTTGTGACCTTTACATTTGAGACACCGGGACCCAGAGAGGTTAAGTGACTTGCGCCAGGTCTCAGAGCAGGAACGCGAGATAAAGCCAGAGCCCCGGGTGCAGCTCACAGCCTTCTACCCCCAAACATGCTCGTCTGCAGGCAATTTACATGCCTCATCGCCAAGCTTTTCTCCTCTGTTTCCGTGCCAACACCCATTTTCTCTTCCTTCCAATTTGCATCCTAGCATGTGAGACTCACACCCCACGGAGCTCTTTGACCCTTTTCTCACACTTCTTGGACTGAAGCTATTCTAGTGTGGAGCCAGGGTTGGGGCCAAAAATTCATAAATAAATGGGTCGCAGGCTACCAGCACACTCTCCACCTTTCTTTTCCCTCCCGCTTCCCTCCTGTTAGTAAAGAACTCAGCCTAGGCTAATGTGCTCCTTGCTATAAAAGTCACACCGACACTGCGGACATTCCTCAGACCAGCCAGACCTGTGTCTCAGGTTAGAGGGTGGCCCTGCACGCAGAGGAAGCCACAGCCGGGCTCCGCTGAGGTTGAAATGAAACAAGCACAGTTCAGAACGTTAACTGTTTAACAACATCTGTTTAGTCGCAGGGTTGACAAATTACCAGGAAACTCTTTAGGAAATGGCTACGCAGCCATCATCCTCCACCCATTCATTCACCTGTCTACCCACTGGTCTGTCTAATCTTCCTGCTTCAAGAAAAGATCTGAGCAGCAGACCCTAAGGAGGCACCACGGTGCTCTGTTACTGATGGAATAGTCTTACTGATGAGCTGACCAAACAAGACGGCAAAATGCAGAAATAGTCATCTGACAGTAACATTCGTTTTATAAAACTTAGTACTACATAAGCAGCATATTATTAAGTAATGACAACATTTCTTCCCTATGACCTTCTTTTTAAAAATATTAAGGTAATCTATCATTTCCTTTTAATCTCACTGTTTTTAATGTCAAAAGGAAATGGTAGAGATTACCCTAATATTCAAATATATGTATACATTTATATATAAAATATATGTAATATTTATTAAAGAGAGAGAGGGTTATAGCTCTTTTTTTTTTTCAAATTTTTGTAAATTATCAGACAAGCAGGAAAGCTTCACTTGACTATTCTCATATTGACCAAGTGTAGAATCATAAGAATTTTTTTTTCCTGCTCAGAGGACAGCTTGAAGGCAAAAAAGAGTTGTCTTTCTATAAATTACCCACGGTGAGTGGTGACCAAGGAGAAAACAGGCATTGTTCACAAGCCCAGGCGTCGAGCAGCGGGCATTAACAGGGAGCCGCGTGGCCTGCGTCAACAGGGGGTACCGTGTGGTCCTTGGGTTGTGACAACAGCAGCCAGCCCCGGTTCCCCAGACGCACGAAGCGGACCGCAGGCCCTTACCTTGCAGGGCCTGCAGGCTGTGCGTCTGCACGATGATGCAGAGCTGCAGGACCAGCTGCGGGGCGCTCTCCAGGAAGGTGGCGAGCAGGTGGAGCATGCTCACGTCCGCGTACTCGTAGACCATCTTCCAGTAGAATCTCCATCGGTCGTTCTCCCCGCTCTGCCGGCTTCGGATGCCTAAGTATATGGTGTGGAAATATCTAGGAAGAAGACATGGAGAACGGGAAACACATGAGTGATAATGGATCCCTCAAACACTGGGCTGTTTTCTTTCCTGCCAGCCACCATGTACACGCAAGCACACGCAAGACACGACTGCCTTAGTGGCTTATAACTTGAGGCTCAAAGTCAGCCCTTATTCTTAAATGTTCACTTTGAGAAGTCACTGCGACTGTGGTCCTCCTTAAAGGCGTTCCATTGCACTGCAAGATGAAGACCGAGGTGAGACTCAAGTGTGGGAGGGACTTGCTACGTTGACAATCTACATACACCTTTCTTGTCAGGTCCTCTGTGTGCTCAGCGCTGCTCAGGAGACGGGGGTCCCCAGGGCGGGACGCAAGTCTGACATTCTGGACTTATAAACCCTCCTGATGGCTTTTTAAAAACTTTCATTATTGAAAACTTCAACCTATACCAAAGAAGGAAAAATAGCATATTGAATCCATAATACCCTTCACCTGGATTAAGTAATTATCAATATATTGAAAATATTTTTTCATTTACACCTCCACCTACTCCCTGCCACCAGGTTATTTTGAAGAAAAACCCCGGCATTATTTTTCACCTGTAACAATTACAGACATAAATGTAATTGTTAAAACAATTTATTTTTTATTTTATTAAAAACAATTTACAGACATAAATGAAATACCCTTATTACACTTACAATTAAGTGTGATTTCTTATTATCAAATATTCAGTACTCATATTTTCCTGATTATCATAAATTTTTTTTACAGTTTGTTTGAAATACAGTCCAAACAAGGTCTATACATGATGGTTATTTGATATGTGTCTTAGTCTCTGTCGCAGCATGGAGGCCCCTCCCATTTCTTTCCTATTTCCTGCGAATTTTGCATTGTCTTGCTTTTGATGGTTGTACTTGCATGGAGTGGTTAACGTATCAGCCCTTCGTGTCTTCTTCAATTGGGTAGTTAGTGTTAGAATTTTGATCAGGTTCAATTTTAATCATTATTAGCAATCATTCACGGCAAAAAGCAGGTTAAAACAGCATATGTGAAGTTCCCAATTAATAACTTAAACTATTGTGTGTGTGTGTGTGTGTGTGTGTGTGTACAGAATAAAGATTAACAACAAAATAATGTGGTGATTCTCTGAGTGGGACTGCAGATTATGGATTTATTATTTTTGAAACTCATAAGCAAAGTGTGATGAACTTCCTATAGCTAAACTTTAACTGCTGAGATGGCTTTAATATTTTAAAGCTTTTGGTATATATCATAAAATTATTCTCTAGAAAGACTGTACCAATGGACAGTGTAGGAGTGTGTTTGTTTTCTTAAATCTTTGTGTATTATCATTGAAAGAAAAATCTTGTTAATTTTATGGGTGAAAAATAATGTTTCAATCAGTGACTCTCTTATTACTACTGAGGTTTTAGATTTGTAAATGCCTATTGGTCACTTATTTATTGCTCTGTGATTTGCCTGAAGGTCATTTTCAACTGTAACACGTTCATGTTTAAGGACTTGAGTCTCACATTTAACTCCTTACATGGACCGCAGTAACCACACCACCGACATGTTCCACCACACACCTGGTCCTGTGATAGCACAGCTTGGAGCAATGGAGCGCTGTAGCTAGGAGGGGATTTAGGGATCAGGGGTCCGAGTTCACACAGCTGAAAAGTGGCAGCTGGACCCAGACCCCAGACGTTCTGCTGCCGAGTCACGTGGTCTCATCACCCTGTCCAGTTCTAACTATCCTGCGATTTACCATATGCAGAAACATACTCACAGACAGAATTCACTGTATTTCTTCTGTCTTCTACATGTTTTTGTTTGTTTGTTTTTAGCTAAGAGACAATAGATGTCTAGGTGTAGAGGTTAAGAATTTTAGTTCTGGAGACAGAACAGAATTCCAGTTTGACTCAAGGGATTCTATTTTACGTTTATTTTCTGAGCCCTAGCTTTAACGTTCTGTAAAAGAAAAGATGATGAAATAATTAAAAATAAGATTAAATGATGTACATAAATTACCAGGCAAGTAGTCATTCAACGTTAGAAATTATTAGCAACGAGTTGTTTTAATTTTTTCAGGAGTAAAGTGGGGAGTAACAATGTTACCCTCAACTTGGGATTTCCTTTTCAGCTGCCTGGGACTCCAGTCATCTCAAGACTCAAGCATATGTGAGGGGCACCTTATTTCAGAGAACTCAAAGTCTACGGACCTTACCTATCATCTGTCTATCCCTTCATCCACGCACTCAGCCATTCATCTATTTTTGTTAGTCTTTCCAAAGAGAAAACAAAATAAAACAATGAGATTACTCCGCTGCTTGAAGAAAATCTCCTGGTAATCATCACCAATGTGAGAATATTAAGTACCATATGTTAATTTTGCAAGTAAGAATGAACTGGGCAATCCTGCAAGCCAGTGCCATTTCCTGCTGGGTGTGAAAAATGCTGTCTCTGAAAGGCCATCACATTTCATTCTGACAAACCTGTGTTTCTTCTTTCATAACACAAAAAAGAAGCCAAATTATCCCATGAAGAGAAAAGACAAGAAGGTATGGATACTGCAAAGAAAGTAAAGTGACACGGCCCTGTATCTAATTAGCGCTCTGCTTTCTTGCTCCTTGAGTCACGATGGGCTCACTCATGCAGTGACGAGTCCTCCAAACTGGGTCCGTGCAAACATTGCTGAAAAGGCACAGGGGAGCACGGGAGTTCATGGTAATGAAAAGATACTCATAGATGGCAGGGAGGATTCATAGAAGGCCATATTTACAGCTAAAATTTTAGCCATTACCAAAGGGTATCACTTAAGAAGGCCAAAAGTTTCAAGTCTTTGCTGTTGAAGATGAAGTCCGCAGTGAGCACAAGAGGGCAGAGGCTTAAACACACAGCTCCCCTCCGTGCTGTGGGAGATGTTCCGACGAAGCCCGCTCTGCAGTGTCAGTGTGTCCGCCTCCTCCTCTGAGCTGAACGCATTCAGAAGACATTTGCCATCTTTACTGAATGACTGATTCATTTTCTGACAGGGTCATTCTTATTATTTACTGTCTTGTGGAGCAATGCTAATGGAAGATAGAGTTCTTCTTAAATCACAAAAGGTCACCAGGAATTCTGCACCAACTTTACCAACATAGTCTTGATCTTGATCCAACAATATCTCAATTTTGTAACATCCTCAGCATTGCTGAAGAGGCGGACACAAACACACCTACATGACTCCCTGTCATGCCTCGTGTGCAGACGCCCGCACGTAGCTCCACGCCCTCCACAGAAAGTCTAGTCCAGTGATTTTCCTGAAGATTTAAATTGCATTCAAATTCTCAGCCTCTTTTCATCAATATTTTCCGGGTGCAACGAGCAACCTGGACTCAGGTCACAGCCTCTCACATTACCAACTTCAGACCTGCACGTAACACAGCAAAAGTAGTAAGCTTGGGAGGAAAAGCCTAAATGTTCAGCATGTCAAGCATTGTATAGCTGGTGTGTGTGTGATCCACAATTTAATGAGACTGAGATCATCTTCACATCACCTGCGGGGAAGCAAGGTGTGTGTAGCTCCTGTTGCAGAGGGCCACACTCACAACAGTGCTTCAGTCCTTGTTGTTCGATCAGATGTGAACTACTGGTACATCAGTAGCTGAATCAGAAATCATTAGTAGCTGTGAGGATGCTGTGCATGTATATTCTAACGCTGAAATTTCTCTGTCTTACAGCACATTAAACAGTTTAGCTGTTAACAGCTTTGTTTTTACTAGCTGAAAAATGCAGAGTAAAATCTGCACAGAACTTTAAAGAAACACATTAATAAACAGTGACTTCAGCAACTGCTATTTTCTTCTGTTGGCGGGCTACAAGCAAAGCGTCACACTGTTGTATGTGTGTGTACACTCACGGGATATACATATCACAGTACACACGGCTGTCTGTCTGTCTGTCTATGTGTCTATGTGTCTATGTATCTAATCTCCTCAACAGCAGGTGCTGATAAGGAACAGAATTGTGTGCTTTGTCACCTTAAATGTTCTGTATAGAATAGGTTGAACAATGACCAAGACCACAGAACCTTATTTTAACACCGAAACATCACATTTCTGTTGTCTCCATTTATGCCAGTGATAGTAAAAACGACTAATATTCTGGCCTGTATTTCAACAGTGGAAACTTTTCCTCGTGGCTATTGTTTTAAAGTTAGATTCTATTTCCCATTAATTATCTCACGGGGGAAGACGTGCCTTAGTAGGGGAAGAATGCGTTGGGTAACTTTACGGTTGACACAAGCATCAGGGGTCACAGGTATGAGGCCAGCCTGAGCCACCCTCACCCGAGGGGCCCGGAGAGAGCTGTCACTGCGCTGCAGGGCCGGCCCCTCGCACGGCCCCACGCTCAGGCGGTCACCGCGCCCTGGGTGTGGGTGACCCCGCTCACCGCCATGCCCCTGAGTGCTCCAGGGCACGCGGGCGCAGCGCGTGTCTCCTGTGCTGGTCACAGGTGTTCGCGACAAGGAAAGAGAGGTGGTGAACATACTCGGGGTCTCCCTGGAAATCCTCGAATGGGACAAGAATCTCCACACCTTTTGCTCATTCATCATACTTTTATTTTTCTCCCCAAGCGCAACCCTGCCTCTCAAACTAATGAGGCTTCAGCTTTCTCTGCGTGTATCTGACCCATGAGCTGTGCTTCCCTCACCTCTCTCTCCTGCTCGGATAATTAGAATTAATTTGGGTCCTCAGAGGAGAATGGGCCTCCAGTGCTATTAAGATATTAAGAGCTTCATATCACGGTATAGAGCCCTCTTGCGTACGTGGGCTTACACAACGGAGAGGCACACTCAGTTGGCGTCCTGTAGTTAATAAAAAGGCTCTCTTATCGATTTTATTTTTATTCATCTCTGAAAATAAAATTTACCTATGGGATATGGTTATTTTTTAGTTTTCATGCGTACGTCTCATAAAGACACTTGTTACATAAACAGGGCCTTATGTATTTCCTCCAACCTAGAGCAGGAAATTGTAGGATTTCTTTCTCCACCAAATAATTTTCCTTGTAATGGACCGCGTATCCAGGGCCTCTGGGGCTACTTGGAAAGTTCAGCTGAAACGGATGAGAAAGGTATCGGGCTTGGAAGGAAGACTCTTTGTTCGCTCCTACACCTCACCGCGGCCGGGCCCCCAGATTATTCTTTTCTTGAGAGTCCCAGGACACTAACGTTTTAATAGTAAAATATGTGTTACAATGGAGAAGGTGGCTTGGAGCAAAGAGACGAGTGGCTGCTATTTGACAAAATGCTGGCGTGGTGGAACTTAAACTCAAGCCTTCAAAAGATGGAATGGCTCTGGTAGAGATTATTAACTATGTTTAAAAAAAAAACAGATTAAGAGAACATTTGTTCTTATGATTCAGGAAATAGTGATTCTAATAGAACGAGAAACTTTATCATCAGCCTTGTCAAACCGGTTGATTTTATGACAAATGAGGAAACTTTGTGTGTGTGTATGTGTATGTGTGTGTAATGTTTTATTCCTTTTAAAAGACAACATATTGCCTTGCAGACTTTTAATCCTTCACTTGAGCAGACTTATGGACATTTATAGTTTTAAAAGTTAGCTGAAAAAATCCACAGGCCTGGGGCATCTGACCAGTCACATCCAGGGGTGACCAAGCGGGGAGGGAGGTGAGAAGGTGGGGGGAAGGCGGCAAACACCTGGTTATACCCCGGGTAGGCTGTGTTCCTGGGCGGTACCCGGTCCTGTCTGAAGGGTCCCTGAGCAGACATACACTGCAGGGACCAGAACCTGTGGGTGCTTAGAGCTGTTCAGGTCCAAACGCAAACATTTTACCTTCTCTTTAAGAGAAGCTTTATTACTGTCCGTAGTGTCATTATAATTTTACTGTATATTCATTTATTCATCCATTGCAAGGGAAGAAGAGATTTAAATCGTGTCTGTCCGGAATCTTGGCAGAATGGGACAACATAAAACATAGCGGGGTGGGAAGACGGGGGACAGCAGGACTGTGGGGCTGCACGCGCTGGGTCTGTGCGGAGGAGACCGTCACCCTGAGCCGCAGACCCCCCTCCCTTAGCCAGGCGGCCTCATCGTCCACGGAGGCCTTCGACTGTGCCCCGTGCAGCGCGATTCTGAGAGGAGAGCGCTCAGTGTTCACCTGCTCACGCTCACCCGGGCTAGGTCAGTCTAGAGTGTATCACAGGTTCACTGTGAACACGGGCTTTCTGGGAGCAGAGAGCTGAGCGGGCCGGAGTGTTGGCCGTGGCATCAGTGCAGCGGGAGGAAGGCGTGCTGACTGTCACCCCGTGCTGACAGCCAGTGCTCCTTCCAGGACTGGAATGTCCCCTCCTGGGGGCGGGGGGAGGCTCCGTGTAATAACCCTCCAGAGCAGCTCACGGAGATGAGGCAGGAAAGGGGGAGACCCTTCTCCACCATCATAGACGTAATTATCCCCTTATCCTATATGCTCAGCAATCTGTTCTCAACTGTTTAGAATAACCCAGAAAAAATTGTCATGCCACAATCAACTGCAAAAATTCAGCGAGTGGGATGTGAAAAAACAATGTGCTAAATGGGCAGGGGGCTGGTCCCCCATCTAAGCAGTCTAAGAGCATGTGGAGTCCCAAATGGGGAGACCACTTACCAAGCTGGTAACTATAGAGACGTTCCCTGGGAACTGTGCCCACAGACAAAAAGTTCAGTGTTTCCAAAGGGAAAGTCCCCTTGATCTAAACCAACGCGCTCATTTCCTCATCCATTCACTCAGAAGTATTTATTGAGCACTTACTTGAGACAGGACTCCTCTTTGACTCTGGGAAGAGAGCAGGGAATGAAATGTGTACATAATTCCAGTGGGGGACACAGACAATAAGCGAGGTAAACAAGCAGAGGATACAATACAAAAGCTCACGCTAAATGCCAAGGGGAAATAAGCCAGGAGAGGGCATAAGGACTGTCAGGGGGTGTCTGTCAATTTAGTTATACAGCCAGGGACGTTCTCTGGAGAGATGAAGTCTGGGTCAGCATCCGAAGAGGGGGATGCAGTGAGCCTCCTTCACGTAAAACTGCAGGAGGAGCGGCGCAGGCGGGACGAGCTGCGGGGGGGTGTCCGGAGTCCGTCCCGGAGCACTGAGGCCGGTGGGTACCAGCGGGCGGGGGGTGGGGGTGGGGAGGAGAGGAGATGGGAGGGCTCTGCGCGCGGCTGTGTGCACGAGGGAGGAAGTTACTGAGGGTCTGAGCAGGCGAGGAGTGTGACCTGCGCCGTTTCCCGAGGAGCCGCTGGGGGCTGTGCTGGGCGCTGAATGACGGGGCGCGGCCCCAGCGCGGCTGCTGCCATAATCCGGCAAGTGACGGCCGTGTGCACCTGCGGGCAGCGGTGGAGAACCGGGCAGGTGTCTGCTGCTCGGAAGTCAAGGCCGGGGGCATTTCCTGCCAGGTCACACATGGGTGTGAGAGAAAGACGAAGCAGCGCTGATTCCGAGAGCCTTGCCCTGAGCTGCTGCAGAGGTGGAGCCGCGTCTACGGACGAGGAACCTGCGCTGAGCAGACGATGATGACACAGACGTGTTCTCTGTGAGCAGCTTTTAAATATCCAAGTGGAGGCCTTGGCTTGGCCGCTGGAGGGAAGCCTTGAATTCCAGCGCGGATTCGGGAGGCATTTTAGTATTTAAAACCCCAGGGGGAGCCCCCCCGCCCCTTACCTACCCTGAAAGGGTGCCTCCTCGCTGAGCTCGGTGTGCCTCTGACCGGGCTTGATTTGAGGTCCACCGAGAGGGCTTTACTGCAGAAGACGACCACGCCCAGGCGCATCGGTGACACCGAGGGCTGGCCTGCCGCTTCTCTCAGGGAGCGTGACCGCTCAGGAGCCCTCCCTTCCCGAGGCCCAGACGAGGCGGGAAATAGGGCTGCCGAAGATGGGCACCGGGGTCCTTTCACACCCCCAGGAGAACGCTGAGCGCCATGGGCTGGAGATTAATGTGATGAGAAGGTTTCCACGACGTATAAACCTCGAAGCCATTTCGGTCACCTTTCCTCAGCGGATGTGCTGGTGAAAACGACACAGGTGTCTCCAGAAAGTTCTTCCTTGCAGAGTAGCCAGAAACGGCGGGGCAGCCCCGTAACTGGATGGGGAGGACTCGGAAATGCAGAGAGTCTAGGGCCCCTCCATGGACAGTGAAACCCCTGCCCGTGGCCCCTTGTCACCCGTGCCCTGCTGCGTGGTGAGGGCTGTCCCCCAGCCCCTGTGCAGGGCAGCTTGGAAGGGCTGAGGAGTGAACGCCCTGGTCAGTCCTCTGCCAGTGACAATGGGGATGGTTGGATAAACACCCCAGCTGCCTCTGGTGATGTAATTCTGAAGTGTGTTCTCCACTGCCTGGGAGAGTCCCTGTGGCCCCGAGTCCCGGCGGCCCACAGTGTCACCTGCTCATTGACACACCCCCTTCTGACTGCCTTCCCGTCCCTGTTCCACGTCCCTCACCGCCCATCAGTGCTTCCTGGGATTGCCTTCAAACAACCCACTTATGCTCAAACCCTCCTTTTAGCTACATTACAGGTTCACAGTAACAGCCAGAATGATGCACTTTCTTCCTCTGGACAAAATCCTCCACAAATACCACTTGCTTTGCATCAGGGCCATGCTCAGTAGCCCCCACATGGCTCCCAACTTTCCTGTTGTGCCTTGGTTCCTCTGCCGAGCTCTCCAGACTTCCTCTTGCCAGGCTCGACGTCACAGGTTATCTCATTGCCTGGCGATGCACGCAGGACCCATGCAGACAGCTCGCCCGGTCCTGCGTGCCCCCTTTCCTTCTTCCCTCGGTGTCTGCTCACACTTGCCCTCCCTGCACCAAGTGTCCAACCAGATCCAAGTGCCGTTCCTCCACGCTTGGCTCAAGCTTCTCCTTACCTCCGTTTCTGCCCCAGTGATTCGTATCCCCTGAGATGCTGTTGAACTCATGCAGCACCCAGTCTTATGCCCAGTGATTCCTAATTCACGAACGAAAAGTAGGTTTTGTTTTGCACGCCAACTCTGATGCAGTGGAGATGACCATGCTGAGAAGCGTTCTGAGCTTGCCTTTGAGCCCCTGGGGACCACATGGTGACCTCTGCCATCAGGCAGGTATTTGCTCCAGTTGCTCAATGTGCTGTTTGACCTTGACTCTCAGTAGATTACAAGTCCCTTAAGGTGGATATTCGGTGGTACATATTTTCTCTCTCTTTGTCTCTATACAAATCATCAGTCTAAACGTAGATTCATTAATCTAAACAAAGCTGAATTATGAGGTTCAAATATGTATATATCACACACATACACACACACGTTGAGTGTGTCACGAACCAACACCACCACCACACGCTCACCGTACATCCCACAGGCTCAGCTGAAAATGCATTTCCCCTGGCTGGCAACCGCGAGTTATACACGCAACTGACTGTAAATGATTTAAAACCTTTCCTTGCCGTTCCCACCTCTGAGCGTTCTGCTGCACGGCTCTTCCTCCTGTGCCATATCATATTTTATTATCAACTAGTGCCTCCCAGCTAATTTTCTTTAAAATCAGAAAATAAATCAAGAGAGAATGGGAACGCACTCTCATTCTTTCAGGATCTAATTGGAGCTGTTCCAGTAATTTATGAACTAACGTTGTACGTTGTGCTTTGGACTCAATTCAGCAACATCAGTGGTCAATGAGACTTGATTTTGTGTTTTATATCACAGAGGAAAAGCCAACTGGTTTCTCACATTATTTAGAGGATGGCTTTAGTTGAGGAAAAATAATACTAGAAGAATCCAGCACGTTCTCATAGGCTTTGTGTGAACTTCCATTGTGGTTTACGGAAATGTGATTCATGATGATGTACTAAATATTAAAACCAATGTAAGATTTAATTGAAACTTAGAGGGTAGCTCTTCCTAATTTACTGCCTATCACGTAATCTTCAGCACACTGCGTAAGTAACAAGACTGCCTACAGCCCTCTGTTGTTTTATCATAGCCCAGAATTAAGTTACACTTGCTGACATTAAAAAAAAAAGGGTGTCATGGCCCCTGACTTGAGCTTCCAATTTGGTTTTGAATGGTAGCTGAAGGGTGTGCAGGGAACTCCAAGGGAGGTAGGGGATAAGAGGATGTCTGAGCAGTTTCACGGTTTGCTTTCAGCCTTCAGCCTTCAGCCTTCTGGAAAGGTCAGACAAAGGAATTAACAAGAACTTCCCGCCTAAAACACAGAAGCACTGGGTAGAAAGCTTTCTATATGTTTTCTCAGTCTCCTCGGATGCTTGATGACGGTGGTGTTATCGACTCCCTTGGGCCCATGGGGAATCCTTACATCAGAGGGCATTTAGGATGGTCGTGCAGCTAGTACGCAGTTGAGCTGATCATAGAGGCCCTTTCTGTTGGCCTCCAAAGTCCATGCCATCTTCACACAGTCACACCCACTTCAGCATCCCTGTTTATCAAACCCCGCCAGGCTCCCAGTCCAGGAAAATATGTCAGCTCCCTATGCTTGAGTCACCACTTGCTTGAATCATCAAAATGTTATTTGGGGAATATTACTCAGCCATAAAAAAGAAACACATGTTTGCCATTTGCAGCAATGTGGATGGACCTAGAGAATATTATGCTTAGTGAAACTGAGTCAGACAGAGAAAGACAAACATTGTGTGACATCACTTATATGTGGCATCTAAAAAAATAACAAAAATGAATATATTTGCAAAACAGAAACAGACTCACAGACTTAGAAAACAAACTAGTGGTTTCCAAAGGGGAGAGGGAAGAGGGCAGAGACAAATTAGGGGTATGGATTAACAGACACAGACCACTATGTATAAAACAGTCAGGCAACAAGGATACACTGTACAGCACAGGGAATTGGAGCCATTATCTGCTAATAACTTTTAGTAGAGTGTAATCTGCAAAAATGCTGAATCACTAAGCTGTTTACCTGAAGCTAATGTTAATATTATAGATCAACTATACTTCAGTAAAAGATTAAAATATGATTTGGGTCAGAACTAATGTGTTCCTTTAACACGGATAGAACCTGGTACACTGTATGGTTCAGAGCAGCCTGTGAGGTGTGAGTTTCTTGAAGGCCAGGCTGAGGTTCCCATTCTGGTTCTTAACATGGAGCAATCTGCTTGTCAATGGCTGCATGAGATACTAATTTATTCCTTAACTAATTTTGTCACACGTAAGCATGGAAGTGTTTGAAAATGTTGACAAGTGATCTCTCGAAACCCCCGCTGCCTGTGCCCTGCCTCCCGGGCTCCTGTCCAGCTTCAGCTGTTGCCGAGCTCACTGGCTTCACGCAGCGGTAACGGGGTGAAACGGTGCTGCAGCTGAAGTCTTTTCTCCTAATCTGTGCCCCAGGACTTCTCGTTCTTGGGGCCACCCTTGACCAGGGAGGATCAGAGGACTCTTTGGTCAGAACTCCCCTCTTCCCTTGCCCAGGTGTGTCCAGCCCTTTGCCCCCGGTGGTGACCGGCTCAACAGTACACCCCGGGCTGGTGGTCCCTTCTTTTGGTCTCCCGCTCCTAAACCCTGGAGCCACCTCCGCAGACAAGCCACATGCACACTAGCTCTTGTCTCAGGCTCAGATGTTCGCTCTCAGTGAATCTAGAACTTTATTTTTCTCCTCATGAATTGTGTGGGAGGAGGGACTAGGTAAGTGCAAGTTGCCCAAATTAAAGGTGCAAATTTAAACCCAAAATTTGGGAGAGCAATTAGCATTTTTAAAAACAGATCCTTTTTTTAAAAAATTTTGGGAGCAGATCTCTCTCAAATTCACACGACTTTCTATTTTCATGACGCCTAACAAAATTCTTACATTTTTAACTTATTGCTCAGTTAAGTTTGTCATACAGGGCATGCCAAACCAGCCTATTTCTGTAATCAGTTTTTGTTTCCAGCGGGCTCAGGCAAGAGATGGTACGGGAGACATGCTGTTTATAGAAAAGGGAGACACTTCCCATGGAATATGGCAGCAGGATAATCAAATGTCACATGGTTGACTTTCCTATAACACAGCGAGGAAAATACCCCGCCTTTCCCATCACGAGTAAGAAAACTACTTACCCTGTTCCCAGGAGGACCACAGCGCTCAGAGATGAGAACCGCTAGCAAAGGGGCTTCTTTGAGAAAAGCATCCTTCAAGGTATCTTAATGTTTTCAGATTGTAGGAGCATTTCAGGGCCTCCCCTTTCATGTCTACCTATTTTTTTTAAATCGTTTATTTTGTCGTCACCCCTCCCACCACATATAAATTCCCTCTCTCTCATCCCCTCCCTTCTTCCCTCTCTCCCTTTCACTAGCTTCTGTCTTTTCTCCATGTTAACATTTAATGTGATACGTTCTTCCTGGATGTTTTCACACTGCCCCAGTGTGAACTGGCAACGAAGAGTAAGAACACACAGCCTGGGGCGTTGCTGAGCAGCCTTCGTTGCACACCTAAGGACTGCAATGACTAGTTGAGAAGCACGGGCTTGATCCACAAAATATCATAAAGGAATACTGAATTGCATACAGGCCCTCTGAAGGTGAACAGAAACATGAGGAAAGTATAAAAACTAGTGAAGCAAAAAAATGTGATTTGATTAATGGGGCATCCTCATTCAAGGGTCCAGCTGGGGTTCCGGAAAGCTCCATGTTGACATTTCCAGGAACTATAATTTCCTTTTTGTTGAAAGATCACATGGGTTCCCCATCGCTATTTCCCACTGAATTCCTGAATTTACTGGCGGCAGCCGCATCTACTTTTGGGGAAGTGATCGAGGCATGACGTAACGACCTCACATTGAAATGTTTCAGGGCTAAATATAAAGCAGAATGGTTAAAGTATGTATTCACAGAATATCAACATTTCTACCAAAAGAGACTTACAAATTTAGGTTTGTTTGCTTTATGGAGCTTGGCTATAAAATAGGTAAGTTCACTAGTTCCTTTGTTTAATGATAGAATGAGTGTTCATAGTGAACCCAACATACATATGTTGCCATGCTAGTCACTGAGAGATCCAGAAATGACCAATAAAAAGTTCTTGACTTCCTGGTGTTTATAATCTAGTAACAGAGAACTGAAATGTACCCTCCTAAAATTATAAATCAAGTACTTAAATACACCCTGGAATATTGTTCTCTCTCCCCCTCTAGTCCCCATTTCTTTCTTCACACAGGCAACCATTAAAATGTATTTAATATGCATTCTTTTAATTGGCATTTGTTCTTAAAAGACTTTTCACTTAGAAATAATTATAGACTCATGTAGAAACTGAAAAAACTAGTACAAACAGTACCAAGAGCTCCCATGAGACCTCCTCCCAGGTTCCCCCAGTGATAACATCTCAGATAATCACAGTGCAATTATCAAGCAGAATATTGACATTAAATATGAAAATGAACATATGCATGTATGTGCAAGACTGGGACATTGCGCTGTGCACCAGAAACTGGCACGTTGTAATTGACGGTACTTCAATAAAAAAATTTTTAAAAGAACATTAGGCAAAAAAAAAAAAGGATGTTGACATTGACATCGTCAATACTATGAACTAAGCTACACACCTTGTTTGGCTTCCACCAGTTTTTACAAGCATGCTGTTTTTCTCTTTTGGTGTATAGTTCTATGAAACTTTATCACACGTGTAGACTCATTAAAATCTCACCACAATCAGGCTAAGCTTATCCCAGTAAACTCCCTTGTGCTACCCACTCACAGTTACACCCGACTCTAACCCCACCCCTGGCAGCCGCGGATCCGTTCTCCATCACCGGACTTTTGACATTTCAAGAATGTTGTACAAAGGGAATCATACAGTGTTTAGAGATCAGTTTTCTTCACTTTGCACAATGTCCCTGAGACCCGTCTAAGCAGTTGCGTGTCAGTCATTCATTTCTCTCTCCGGCTGAGCTGTATTCCGCTGTGCAGATGAGCCGCGTTTGCTTATCCATTTACCCTCTGAAGGACATTTGGATTGTCTCCATGTTTTCGATTATGAATATAGCGCCTGTAAATATTCAAATGCGAGATTTTGTGTGAGTGTGTGTTTCCCTTCTCTAGAATAAATTGCTATTAACGGAACTGCCGGGTCCCATGGTAGATGTATGTGTGATGGTCTGAGACACTGGCATTCATTCTTGCATTTGTTCTGTCAGTGGCATTTGTTTACTAAGTGACACTGTGTTAAAATATTTTTGCTTGCCTTTTCCATACACTGCCGTGTTTTTAAGATCCATGTATATTGCTATATGCATATCTAATTCACACAGAGATAATCTCTTCATTGCTGCATAGTATTGCAAGGAAGCTCTTTATTTCAAATAACCCTATAATTAGTCATTTTATAAAGCAAGTGATTCTTTGGAAATGTGTATCCTGGTAAATAATTTGCTCAGTGAATTCAAGTTTCTGCTTATTGGGTTGCCCAATGTGCTGTGTATCTTTGTTGCCTCTGGGTTTGCTTCATGGCTTTACATATTGATGGAAATATTCCGAGAGCCCCGCAGCGGCTAAGCTCAGACTCGGGCCGTGCACACAGGAGAGTCCCCATCTGTCTAAGAGCGTCACAAAGCTCATGGCAGCAAAGCTGGCCACCCACGCGCGGAGCAGCTCCAGACTCGGGCTCTTTCTGTAGGTTGCTCTCAAGCTCAGAACAGCTGATCCCGGGATCTGATCCCAAGGATACGGCTGAAGGACCTGAGAGCGGCATGAAGGAACCCAGGGGCAGTGTCATCGTCAGCAAGGCGCCCGGGGAACTCTCTGCAGGCCTCAAGTAAGTCATCTTCACACAAGCCTAGAGGGCGCACATCCTCAGTCCTTCGGACACACAAGAATTATTTTTTGCTGTAACTTTTTCATATAAAAGGAGGTAATGCTTGGAAGGGCCCACAGGCTATCTATACATGTATATGTACACCCGTATATATCTCAGGTCATCAGGCCATTGGCTGCTTTATTAAAAGTGCTTTAAAATTCTGGAATGCACAGGTATCACCGCTACAGAAGGCTGTGTTTCTGGTGACCCCAGGGCACTGGGACTTGAGAGGGCAGCCTAGGAACATTGCTGCAAATTTGATCAGGTCAAAGTTGAGTGTCCCTCAGAGTTACCGGGAGGCCAGGTTAAAACACGAAGCGCTGAGACCTTCTCTCAGAGTTTCTGATACAGCAAATCAGAGAAAGGGAACAGGAATTTGCTGATGCTGCTGGTTTGGGGCGACATGTTGAGAATCTCTGCTGTGGATAAAGTGGGACCAGGACCCAGCCCTGAGCTCCAGTTACGTCTGATTAATGTGCACACTTGTGCCAGTCCTCCTGATTCAGTTTGTATCCTCCAGACTCACAAAGGACTCCATGAATGTATCACTGAAGTAATTTTCACCATATTTAGCTTCTGGCAGCAGCCACTTCTGTGCCCCTACATGGTCATTCACGGTGTTTACCAAACACTTGAGCTTCTGCGTCCCAGGACATTCACTCCCCTCAGCCAGTTGTCTCCCCTCAAGTAATGCCCTCTGTGCTCACGTCTTAGGGTTAAGTAGGAAATGTTATTCTTTCCTGCTTCTTTCTTTTTTTCTTATTAAAATTGTACATGAGTGATGTCAGCAAAATGGCCAACCAGGTCTTTGCTCCCCGAAGAACATTAAATAAACACTAGAGACTGGAACTCTGCAAGTCAAAGAGCTACAGCAACCAAGAGAAAGCACAATCAAGAAAAAGCCACGTTGAAAAGGGTAGGAGATTTTGTGGCATTTTGACTCACCCTTGGCTCACCCCCTTCTCAGCACCATATAGCCTGATTTGGGGGGTGCAGCCATCTGGTCCCCATGTCCCTTCCACAAACAAGAGAATGCAGGACAGACAAAATCTGCAACAATTTAACCTGTCTATGGGCAGCCTAAGGGATTGTTCTCCATGCCACCTAACCTGGAGCACTGATGGCTAAAAGCACAGCTCAGATTCCAGGCTAGCAGATGCCAAGGAAGGCAACTGTCGTGCTCAAGAGAAACTGCAAAGGGACTGCAGACCTTCAGGCTTCTGCAGCAAGCGATTATTGATTTAGGAAGATGACAGAACAGCTAAGTCCCTGAGAAGAAGCAGAGGGTGAGACTCCTAGGGAAATTAAAGTGTTTAAAAGCAGTCATGTATACAGGAGAACCAGGAAGGAGCAGTGACTAGCTGCATGAATAAAAAACAGGATCCAACTACATGCTACAGCAATTCTCAAACTCTTCCAAAAAATTGAAGAGAAGAGAACACTTCTAAACTCATTCTGAGGCCAGCATCACCTTCATACCACAATCAGACAAAGATACCCCAAAAAAAAGAAAACCGATTTCCCTGATGACTATTTATGCAAAAATCCTGTTCCAAATAACAGCAAGCTGAATTCAACAATATATTTAAAAGACTACATACCTGTGACTAAGTGGAATTTGATCCTGTAATGCAATAATGGTTCAACGTATAAAAGTTAATCAGGGTAATACAGTACATTAACGGAATGGAGGAAAAATAACTACATGGTCATCTCAATTGATGCAGAAAAAATATTTTAAAAATTCAGCAGATTTTCATGATGAAACCACTCAACAAACTAGAAATAGATGAAAATTAACTCAACATATAAAGGCCAGATAAGAAAAGCCTACAGCTAATGTCATACTCAATGGTGAAAGACTGAAGGCTCTTTCTTTGAGGTCAGGAATAAGACAAGGATGCCCACTCTCACCACTTCTATTCCACAGAGTATTGGAAGTTCTCGTCACAGCAATTAGACACAATAAGCACATGAAAAGATGTTTAATATCACTAATCATTATAGAAATGCAAATCAGAACCACAGTAAGATGTCACTTTACCCTCATAAGGATGGCTATTACTTAAAAAAAAAGAAATAACAAATGTTGGAGAGGGTGTGAAGAAATTGAAATCTTTGTGCATTGCTGTTAGAAGTTTAAAATGATGCAGCTCCTTTGGAAAACAGTATGGAAGTTTCTCAAGAAATTAAAAACAGAATTATCGTATGATCCGTTTGTTCCTCTTCTGCATATTCCCAATAATTGAAAGCAGGGACTCAAACAGATATTCGGTCACCCAATTACAATAGCCAAAGTTAGAAGGAACAAAGTGTCCATCAATGGATGAATCCATAAACAAAATATGGTGTATACACGTAATATAATATTACTTAGCCTTAAAAAGTAAGGGAATTTTGACACATGTTACAATATGGGTGAATCTTAAAGATATTATGCTAAATGGAATAAACGAGTTCCCCCCAAAATACTGTATTTACATGAGGTGCCTAAAATAGTCAAATTCATAGAGACAGAAGTAAAAGGGTGGCTTTCAGGGCTGGGAGGAGGAGGGAGTGGGGATGGGGCCTCAGTCTGGAATGATGAAAATGTTCTGGAGATGGATGGTGGGGATGGTTGCACAACTGTGAATGTACTTAATGCCACCAAACCATACACTTAAAAATGGTTAAAATAGTAAAGTTTATGTTACAGATATTTTACCAAAATAAAAAAAAAAAAGATTGCATAACATGCAACTTGTCCCCTTGTGCTCAGAACCTGTGCAAAATGCAGGTCTCCCCAGCCATGCACGGGTGAGGCGGCAGTGCAGACTTTCCCCCACCCGCCATCCTGCTCTGGTCAGCAAGGTGGGGGAGCGGTTGGGGGAAGAAGCACTTCATGGAGAGGATGCTTCTGACCCCCGGCGAGGAAGATGACAAGCCTCATCTTGGGGACAGCGGGAGACACCTGGATAAGGCCAGCTCAGGGATACAGAGGTGCAAATGTCAGGACATTTGGGACCGCAGCAGGAAGCTTGGAGGAGCGCAGCTTCATTACGGTGAACTCAGTCACTTTGGGTAGAAGCAGCAACCCTTCAATGCACTACATTAAGGGGATTTAAATGGCATTTAATGCTCTGCGGACTCCAATACATATTTTTATAGAACAGCTTGTCTTTCCCTTTTTTTTTCACCCTCAGAGAATTCTGTACTAACACACATGATAACTGAGTGCTCACCATGTGACGATACCGCATTAAACCCTACGGGCATTTCCTTATTGAATCCTCATCTCCTGCCTCCGAGGTAAAGACAGTAATTTCCCTCATTTTCCAGGTGAGGAAACTGGATCTCAGTGAGGCTGGGTAACTGGAGAGAAGCCGCATGACCAGTAGGTGGCACGGCTGGATGTTCGAGCGCTCTCAGCTGGACCGCCTCCCTTATTTTTGTGACACGTTCTGGGGAAGGAGGAACATTATATGCCAATTACAAAACCACCAGTAATGTCTGATCTGGCTCAGAGATGATGATGGTGATGACGGTAACTATGCACCTTACACGTGTAACCATACTGATTCATAAAGTGCTTTATGTGCATTCTTCCACGCCATCCGGAAATTAACTTTGTGGATTAGTTATTTTTCCCACTTTCCAGACGGAGCCGGAGGCTCGGTGAGGTTAAATGAAAACCGAAGTGGTAGAGCTCACATTTAAACCCGCCCTCCAGACGCTACGCTGGCATCTTTCATCGCATCTTGCTGCCGCGTGTGGGTGTGCTTTTGATAAACAGAAATTAAATCTTTAGAATCCTTAATTACTAACTTAAATACAATTCTGTTAAATACAATCATGTTCTCTCTTATTTAGTGTGCTGCTTTTGTTGCTTAAATTTAGTCCATGTAGACGCTTTATGTAGACTCTACAGGCTAATTTGGGATTGTAGACCTCTCTTTCTTCCAACTCTTTCCCTATTCTGTTTTCCTCCATGATTTTAAATGCATCAGCTGTGAATTCTACCCTCCTGGGGCAGAGCATAAGAAGGTTTCAGAAGCCAGCTTTCCTGGTTGAAGGGCAAATGCCATATTATTAAATCAGGATTATTGTGAAGATTCCACACATATTTATTGAGGGTCCACCTCACTCCTGGCTGTGATCTGGGCACTGGAGACAAAGCTATGAACAAGAGGGCTAGGGTCCCCTGTCGCAGGGTGTCTAGGAGGTTGTGGAGAAGAGATTATGAGCAAATACACAAACAAGTTCATTCCAGAGAATGATTTCCATGAAGGAATGAAAACAGAGAGAGGGTGTGTGGTGGTGGGTAAGTTCAACTGAGTCATTGGGGGAGGGTTCTCTTAGGAGGGGACATTGCCACTGAAATCTGAATGAAATGGCAGTGCTAACTCTGAGAAGGTTCAGGGAAGGGAGCTGCAGCAAGAGAATGGTAAGTGCAAAGGCCCTGAGGTCAGCATATTCAAAGAGCAGAAAGACGGCGATGAGGTGGCTTCACCGTGAGTGACAGGAGGTGAGGCTAGGTCGGGGAGATGGGCCAGGCTCGGTGGGACCGGGTTGCCTCAGTAGGAGGCTGGTCCTTGCTGTGCAGGGTGAACCCCGCTAAGTGCCACCTGTGGAAACTGGATTTGGGTAAGAGATGGTGGTGACGAGGTTGAAAGGAAGTAGATGGGTCGGGGATCTATTCTGGAGGCCAAGCTGACGACAGTTTCCAAGGACTGGAAGTCCTGGGAGTAGGGAGATTCACCCCAAAGTGACTGAGAAAACCTGAGACACTATCAGATATGATTTTGCTATTTGTGACATTCTCTGGGACATTGGTATTGGGTCCCTGCCTCCAGACAGGCTCTATTGGCTCCTTATTCCCCACGTACTGTTCCAGTCACACCGTGAACCTTTTCCTGGAAGCCTACACATGAAAAATTCAATCCGTAGAAACTGGATTGTGAACTTTTCCAAGGTTTGGTTGACACCATCGCCCACTAGAGTAGCATTCTGATTGCAAAGCCGTGTCTCATGTTCCGCTGCCAGAGTTAACCACGTGAATTTGGCAATTGGCATCTGTTTTGTTCTGGCCGAAAGGTCAGGCAGGCTTATTTTCCATGCAAAATGTCACAAAAGTCAAAGTTATCACGGGGAATGCTCATTTTGACTCTGACAGTTTGCTGAGTTCTGTGTCAGCTATGGCTCCTTAAGGCTAAAGAATGTTTATAAAGTTTGAGGCAACCACTGGAAAGACACTGTGCTGCACTTCCATCTGCTAAAGGGCACAAGTACAATTTGACGGCAAGGTCTCATTCAAGAACAGCTTTGGCGAAGTACAGCCTGGAAGCGATTCAAGCCTATAATGGCCTTAATTATTAGGCGGTGAGGAGGCCTATGTCAAGTCCGGTTTGAGCTCAGTGAGGTCTCCAGCAATGAATTAATAACAGTGTGTGTCAGAAACTAAAGGGGAGTGGGCCTTAAACACAGTACTTGGGCAGTTTGTGTGCTTTAAGGGCACTGATTTCCTCCCCCCCCCCCACCTTGATCTTGTGAGAGTTGAAAGAGGCCTTCTAAGCAAGAAACAGATCTCAAGCATACATTGTAAATATTTAATTTTTTCTAAATGGGGAAGAAAATCCAGCAACTTCAGTGAAAGGGCCCTGACAGCCAAGCAGCTTCGGGGCAAACTGCAGAGTGAGCCGGGGTCCCGTGCGCACCTTGCCTCCCTCACGTAGGGGCCTGCTGGCCCAGCTTTGGTCTCCACACATGCTGGTCAAAACCTTCTGGCCAGAAATAGCCTGACATGCTTCACATATGCCTTGGAGTGAACTTGACTTGTGTTTTTACTCTCCTGGGGCTACTGGCATCCTAGCTCTCGCCTTTGGTAGAATGATTTCAAGAAGCAGAAACACGTGAGACGAGCTTCTTCCTTGCTCCCGAAATGGTCAGTGTGCTTGGACTTCGAGCAGTGGTGCCCAGCCCGGGGGCAATTGTGCCTCCCCTCCCTTCCCGGAGGACACTTGTCAATGTCTGGAAATATTTTCCCAAATTGGGGAAGGAGAGCTGTCAGCATCCAGCAGATAGAGGCCAGGAACGCTGCTCAATGTCTCTGCCCAGGACAGCCTCCATCCACCCCACCCCCAACTAAGACATTATCTGGTCCCAAATGTCAACAGTGTTGAAGCTGCTAGTTCTTAGGGAAAAAAAAAAAAAGGAAGAAGCTACCTTGTTTCCCTGCATAAACCCCTAGTGTCAAGTTGCCTTCTCAGCTTTATTCGCAATTTGCAAAGCACGCAGTCAAGACTTTGAAAACTGAACTAATGTTTAAACAACTTTCCAAATCTCAGACAAACCCCTGAGTGGTGCCTGCACGGGACAGAGGCAAACCAGTGGCTTTGAAGTCTGAACAGAGATGAGAATTGCCACCTGAAGAAGCTGAGATGTAACTGTGGTCTGAATCAAACCGCACAGATCTCCTCTCCAAGGACCAATGAAACAAGCATGAACACACCGCAGAGGATAGTAACAGGGTCCAGCACACAGCACAGCACGGCATCCAGGACGCGGCTCAAAATCACATGGCATACAAGAGTCAGAAAAAGGCGGTCCGTTCTTAAGGAGGAAGTTTATAATAACTGCATTAAGGCTTACCTTTATTTTACTTGTTCAACTAATGCCACCTCCTTCTTGATCACATGCTTTGCTGGGAGGTGTCAGGGGTGCAGTCACGTGTCGACGTGAATTTCGTCTCCACCACTGCTGCACTGGGAGTGGAGGGAGGCTGTTCTGTATTTCCAAGTAAGATGTTTGATCTTTAAAGTAAAAATAATACTTTCTAGGATTGCAAAGATTAAGAGATAAAAAGTAGCTTTAGCCTAATTCAGTCCTTAATACATTGTTATGTTATGTTATGTTACGTGTATTTTGTAGCACCTGGAAGTTCAGTGTGCTTGTGTTGTGTCCCCCAGGAGACTGTAAGCTCCTTGAGAAAAGGCACCACGGCCTAGTCATCTCTGTAGACCAGCAGCACATATGAGAGCTTCTTGGCCATGAATTAATGTAAATTGGAGAATGGTGATTTTCACCTTTTTATTCTTACAACAGAACGGCCTTGAGGAGCACACACAATGGCTTGAGCGTACTCGCCTTCTGGTATCCAACAGTGCGTGCCCTGAAAGAGTGATATATTTGATACACGAAAACAATTTAGATCCTTGTATTTCATGATACGTTAATGGCTAAGGAACAATGCCTTTGCTTTTCTGTAGTAAAACTACTTAAAATTCACCGAAGACTCCCACGTTGCAAAATGTACTTCTGAGTATCAGGCAAAAACTTATGAGTCTGGCTTTTACTTTTCTTTTGAGTTTTTCTTTGAAAAAAAATCGCACAAAAACGGGTAACATAGGAATTCCTTTGATCTGACTTGTTTATGAAATTTCCCCCATGTTTTTCTCTTTTTTCTCTCGCTCAGGAACATAGGACGTCACGATGGCTTCAGCAGTTTCCCGTGGAAAAATCAGACGCAGAAAGAACAGGCTGCCACAGAGACAGAAACGAGCAAACATCGGATAAATTACAACTTCTTGGGAGACTGTGCTCTTCTGTGTTGACAGTATGTACTGTACTAGGGCTTTCTTATCCTACAATTTTAATATTGAAACCAAATTCTATTAACCCCCAATGCTCTTCCTTCTTGTGGATCTATATAGCCCTGTTTGCTAGTGGCATCTGATGACGGAGAAGCGTGTAACAGCCCTTCCTGCCCTGCGGGAAGCACGGTCTTGTCTGAGGGCAGCAGACATGTCGTGTCCACTCCTCCCTCTTGGACTGTAAGCTGTTTCAAGCCAGTGACTGTTCTGTGCTCATCTTTGTATCCCCAGAGTCCAGCACCACCCTCGACACGTCAAAGTTTCTCAATAAATGTTCCCAGAACGACCAAGCATAACTCCGCATTTCTGAGACAGCTCGTTTCACAAAAAGTCGGAACTGCACTTGGTGTCACTCCTGGTTCGAGACCAGGCCATGCAGAGACAGCCTTTGGTCTCTGTTCGGGCTTAGAGAGCAGAGGAGAAGCACTGATGTCAGCACTGTTTTGTTTTTTAATCAGAGCCTCTCGCAGTCTTCCCAGTTGATATCAGGCGCTCAATTAAACACTGCTGATGTGAGGAGACACATTTCACCAAATTTTTATATTACTCAAGAAAAACCGTTTATCGATAATCAAAATATTTGTAATGTAAATTTTGGCCTCACCAGTCTCCCAATTATCTGGTTTTTTTGTACCTATTTGTCATGATTCAAATAGATGGAAGCCATGGGCTGATGAGTCAGGCTAGTCAGGGTAAGTTTGTAGGAAGATGTTTGCAAAATAGAAGATCATTCTGCCTCACCCGAGCTCCAAGCCTAAAATGATTCAGTGTCAGTGGAAATGGAAACCCAAGCCAACAACTGAGACAAGTTAGCATCAAGCCACCTTTGCCCTGGTTTCAGTCTAGTCCTGAACACTGGTGCTAGTAAATGGGACTATTACTTGGTCCTGTGAATAAATTACTACATTTTCAGGAAATGGCTTCCTGTCTTTTCTCCTTTCCTGGACTCCGACTACGTCTAGCTCTCACTGGGGCTCAGCGTCCTGTTCTGGAGCTCGGCCCCTGGGGCCAGGACCCTGCTTCCTCCCACAGACCTCTTTGCTACCAATCAAATCTGTACTGCTGGATGATCTCCACAATATTTTCCTGACACCATGCTTTCCCTGACCACCAGCTGTTGTCCACTGCGGTCTCCGTCTCCCACAGCAGCTCAGTGACCCCTGGGTACTCAGCCTTGAACCCCTGCCTGGCCCAGCGTGGACCTGATCAATGTCTGCATTGATCTCTGGCTGCTGGAAGCTGGGGCTGACTCTCAACAAACCCTGAGCTGACAACTCCACCATCTCCCATCCGTAAAGATGTCAGGGCCAATATTAACAGCACGAAGACGCTGTAAGATAAGGAAGATAATGCTATCGGGTAAAGCCTGCTTGGTCAGACGTGGTACGAATCACTTCTTCTGACAAAAATGAAATGACGGGCGGATACTTTGTTTTACCAAAGTCTTGCTCAAAGAACTTAGACTAAAACCCCAGACCCAAAGAAACATGACAGTTCTGAGGTTGGCAAGATGATGGCTAACTGCAGCAGGGGGAGGGGGTTGGGTGTTTTAAAATTTATTTAATCGTGATCAATATTTCAGAGACCTTTAGATGCAAAAAAAGACTAACTCCATGCTTCCACGCTACTTCAAGTGTAAGTGATTGTTTTGGTCACGCTTCATCTGGGAGAGTGTGCCAGCTAATTCAGACAAATATTTGAAAGAAGTGATTATAAAACCCTTCAGAAGTGAGCAAGCTAAAGATTACCTCAATTTTGAATTTTTTTCCTGTTTATAAATTTCCAGAATAGATGTCTTCGTATATTCTGGCATAAAGGAGATTTTTGTTACTTTAGAGGGTAGTGGAGGTGGTTGGAGTGGTGGGGACGCTGTGGACGGTGGGAAGGGTGGGGAATAGTGGGAGAGAAAGTAAAAATTGTTTAAACACTATAAGTTGAGTTGCTATTCCCTTCAAGTGTTGCACTGTTCTATCCTGCATAATATAGTAACAATAGCTACTGTAGGGTAGTAGGAATCCAGGACAAGGCTACAAATATTTTTCCAAGGATGACCGTAGAAAGTTCCTACAGGAAACGTCTGTACTTTGCACGTGAGGAGACAGGACCAGCGAGCTAAGTGAGGGCAGGAGGCACCAGAACTAGAACTCAGATCTCCTCACGCAGGTTCTCTGCCCGCTGTGCTTTTAGACGTGCGCATACACGTGTTTCGATCCCTCTCTATTTGGGGAATTACATCAAGGTTTGTTGGGAAAACACCGCATTTCTGGTAAATCCAACCCTTTCGGTCCAGCCTCTAGGTAGGACAGACTCAATGAGCGAAATTTCAAGAACAATCTGTCTTCTGGGAAAATGGCCCAGAAAAGAAAGGACAGCAAAAGGGAGAGGGCAGGTGTGAAACGATGTGACCTAGGACAGAATGCAAGCGATGCTGAAAGCTGAAAACTTTTAAAGGTAATAATAAGCCTGTGCTTTAAACAAAGAAAGTGCTGGAGAACTCCGATGCGTGACGCACAGAGAGGCACCCACCGCTAACTCAGGTCTCCCTGAGGCGACCGTTTCACCGGAGACCCTGGTTATGAGTCTCCTTGGCCGAGCACCTCTCACTCGCCAGGAAGGAAAGGTAAGTCCTGAACCATGACAAGCGAGTTTAACCAATCTCAGGCTGTTTTAACAAAGCCTACAGAGTCACCTCCAGTCCCCACCCCCCGCCCCCGGGGGGGGGTGGGGACTGGAGCCTTATTTTCAAGCCAGAGAAAGTAAATGTTTATTAAAAGCTTCTCAGCCAGCAATTCCTTTCAATTAGCAGTCCCCTTAAGATCTGCCATCCTTCTGTTATTCCCCTAAGAACCATTTTAGCTGCAATCTGCACTTAATATTGAATTTGCACCAGAGAAATTCATTAGATACAGAAAGTATAAGAATTCCTTTATGCCCCCATTCTTTTAATTCCACCCAGACCACTGTGCCTCTGAGTCAGAGCAAACGCGCTTGAGGGTTGAAGTTGAGGATGGGTGGATGGGAGCAGGACCAGAGGAAGGGACAAAGGAAAAGAAGGAGGAATGGGAGATTCAAGTGGGAGATTTAAGCTGCAACACAGGGCAGATGAGCTTCATAAACCATCTTCCCAAACCAAAGTCAACATGATTTTCTTTCAACGACAGCCATAAATGATAAGAGTTAGCAGGGCTTCTGTTTTAAATAGATTTGTGCTATAATCATCTTGGGAAAAGGATATTACCTAGACAAGTCAGGACTTGGTGCCTGAATCAGAGGTGCGTGCTGTGTCAGAGGCACATAACAGGCATTGTGGGTCGGGGAGTGTGGGGTGGACCTGGGGAGGCCCCAGCTTGCCTGTGACTGTTCCTCCTTTATAGCCTGGGGCTCAGGCTAGATCCAGTGTTTGGGTGAGGAACTTCAACAGATTTTCAAAACCACAAGAAAATGCATGAGAACATGTTTTAGAAATGATAAAACTTGAGCGTGAGGTATTGTTATTATGGAAGGGGTCCACATAAAACGGTGCATCTGAAATGAGGCAGTTCCTTATGTTTTAAAGAGTCTGTTAATTCAAACAACCAGTTTGAGTGGCTTCTTTATTCTCTGGCTGATTGTTTTGGCTTCACGTAGCCGTGAGCCAGGGTCTAAGACCCCAGGGTGCGGGGGCTTCACAAGGCCCACCGGGCAGTCTTCTTGCCTTTAGTTCAAATCACACTAAACCATGAGGGTCCACCCAAGTTCTAGAACTTTCGGAGCGGCGCCATGGTGTTCTTATATTGGGTTTTAACTCATTGAACAGCACTGCAAATACCAAAAGTGCATTGAAAACTCCAGTGTTTCTTTCAGTTGCTAGAATCTTGGCTAGCCGCCTTCTCCTCGTCACAGAACACCGGTGAAACACGTCTTGGGGGTTTTCTGGACTGGAAAGGCACAGCGAGGTGGTTTTGTAGAGTCCACAGTTCTCCCTGTCTGAATGGGCTCTCGGCCCTTCCGGGAATGGCACAGCCCGAGGCTGTGGTCGCCAGCAGCGAACCGGGCAGAAGGCCCCGCCAGAGAGCAGGTGAGATGCCTTGCAAAGCACTCTGTTTATTTATTTGGAAACATGGCCCAGAAGAATGCCCCTCGCTGACACTGACCACAGCTGGACAGGAAACCCACCCGTTTATTGCATTTCCAGACTTCCACAGGCGCCATTGGGCTGTAAACTCCGGACATTTGGCACCTGGCTTGCTCATCCCCTGTCCTCGGAGCCCAGCACAGGGCTGGGGACAGGGCAGCTGGTCCGTGAACGAGTGCTAAAGCGAATTGCTAATGAAATTAGCACCTGTCACTTAAAACAGGTCTTGCCATCCCATTCCACTCGGGGAGAAAGTGGACAATTGCTCTGCCCTGGAATTGCTTTTTCACGAGAACACTCAGGAGATGCATTTTTAGCCTTAAAGACTGTTAGTAATGAAGGCGACGCCATAAAACCCCCTGGTTCAGGAACGGCAAATGCTTGGCGCTTTTGCTTTCTCGTCTCCTGTCCTTGTGGTCAGTGTCACTTGTCCGTGTGGGCCTGGACGGCACAAGGACCCGCCTTCCCTGCTTGACTAAGTTTATCCTCACACTTTACGGATGCGAAACAGGTTCAGAATATGAGATGACTTTCCCAACAGTCAGGTGGGAGAGAGGGGACCAGGGCCAGGACTTCAGCAGGTTGTTAATCTTTGTTCTCTCTCTCTCTTTCTCCATCTGTCAAATATTTTTTTCTTGTTGCTGTTTCTTGGGGTAAGAGCAGGAATGCAAGTGTGAACAGAAAAGGCAAACTTTGCAAAAATATTTGTTTTCTTCTATTATCATGAGAAACAGGAGAGCAAATTAACCCCAAAATTCTTTAAAAAAAAAAGGAAGCTTGGAATTATTTTACTTTTAACCACACTTTAATATCACTTCACAAATATCATCCTGGCTGCATGCTTGCTGTCATATAAAAATGCCTTTCATGGAGAGATGTGACTCTATCTGAATTTTCACAGTGTTCAGGTACCTAAAGCTAATGACAATGATCAGCCATAGCAGTTCTTTAAAGCCGGAATACTTAATGCTAAAAGGAACATTTTATGTTCAAAAAATTCTATGCCTTAAAGAAAAACATTTCCACTTCGAGACTTATCATAAATATGAAACAATCCTCCAGGAATCTTTTTTGTAATAAACACGGCAAAGGTGAATTTGGCCATCAGCATGACAGTTTCCCAAGGAGCTGAGTGTCAGAACAAATGGTACCCACCTGCTGTTCTTCAAGGTCAGTGTCCAAGAGATGTGGGTTTGGGGCAACAAGGGCGTCCCAGGGTATCTTTAGCCCAAGAAGATCTATTATGACTACCAGGTCTCCTGGGGTCAGAGCCTGCATGCCTGGGGCTGGGATATAATTGAATTGCCCCTGCTAAAGGGAATAGCATCCTTGACCTAAATTCAGGGTATCTGTCCGCCAGCTTTTGGCACAAGTTTGGCTCATAATTTGACTCACATTTTAAAATCTTAATTGCTATCATAATTGGGTTTGCCAAGTTCGCCAGTTGGCCAAGGTCTTAGAATTTTAACCAAAGGGTGGAGTGTCCATCTGGTGTTGGCTGAATCCTGGATTTACTGCCACTGCTGTGGCTCCTCCTCCTCTTCAAGTTCATTGAGTGGAGGACCGATCACATTTGGAGCTCCCTTGTAATATATAAGTTAATGTCATTGTTGGTGGCTGCCATTGACAAGGATTTGTCTGTTCGCTGGAAAGAGAAATGCAGGCATCCAGGGTTTAAATGACTAGGCCAGGATGACTCAGAATTTGGGAGAAAAACTGAGCAAAACTCTTTATTTCTGTGCTAATTAGTCATTCTGTGTTGATCAGTTTCCCAGAGGAGTGCCTTTCTCAGTTAGGAGCCTGAGGATCAGAGGCCCGCCATGGCCATCCCCCTACTCGGAGCCTGGGAGGTGGCAGGTGTCCGCAGCGGCCTGGAGTTACCCTTGGCATTCAGAGCATTCCCCTTTCTGTAGAGGGAGGACGTGCAGGCGTGTGGGACCTACCCTCAGATCAACCTTCGCTTCTTTTATGCCAGTGGCCTGATGGGGTATTCGACCAGATTGAGTAAGCAGACACCCCCAGCTTGGGCCTTCCACAGACCCTGCCCTCGGAGCACCCTGGGCCTCTCTTCCTCCCAAACGTCATGCCTCTGCTGCGTACACGTGCACCTATTTGCCGTGGTGCCAGAGAATGTTCAGGAAACCGCCAAGTGCGCTGCCTCCCCTGCCCGGATGCCATTTTGACCTTTTCCCGAAGGAAGTTTTAGCAGACGAGAGCTCCCTTCATCTCACCCATTCCTCTAACAGTGTCCTCAGGATGGGCTGGACACGAGCTTGTGCAAATCAGTGCTTTAGCTCCTTGCCAGTTACTGTTTATCCTAACCTAACACAGTCCTCCTCCTCATGACAGTAATGTTGTAAAAAGCACACGACGTAGACAGCCGTTTTACTTCGGAGAGTGAATTAGGAGAATCTATCAAAGCACTGACAGACTGGGAAATGCATCATAATAACAACGCTTTTTACTTCCATGGGTTCTACCCGCCAAGGGAATTATGCGTGCTTTATATGAAGCACAAGATTAAAACAGCAATTAAAATGCCATAAACCCAGAGAAAGGAAGAAGAATAATGTAACCAAACAACTGTGTCATGTGAAGTTCCTTAAGAAAAACTAACCAAATGCTCTGTTTTGTTTAAAGAATCCAAATGCAAAACCATCCTGAGGGATGAGACTGAAGGGTTCCCGCCTCAAAGCTCCGAGAACAGGGTCCTGGCTCTTCCTCCTGGTCTTGATCCCACCTGCGAGTTGAACGTGATTGGAGGGGGGGGGTGTCTTACACTGCGGCTGGTCTTTGGGGTCTAGGGATTCGAGCTTTATTAGAAAGATTTAAATTCCAGAAGAGAAAAACAATTACCTTCATTGTAAAAAACGACAGTCATGCAACTCAGGAAAAGAGGATGCTTCTGACAAGATCCTGATGGGCGTTAATTACGCTGATGAAGGACGACTGTTCTGCCGCACCCGACAGAAGGAATGCTGGGACCTCTGTCAGATTCCAACGGTCGTATCTCAAGTGCCTTCAGTTTTGTACGTAAAGACTTACTACTCTTCAAATCCTACCAAAAGAGCTAACCTCTGACCCTAAGATTGAGATCTTGGAGGTGGCAGAAATAATCACAGTTTGGGGGTTTGTATCAACTTGTTAAGTTTATGCAAAGCAATTGTAATGCTGTTGTAATTAATCCTATAAATAAATGAATCAAACATCAAATTTACTGCTTAGAAGTGTCAAGCAATAGACCTAAACAAAAACACAGAGCTTTTTTGTTGCAGGCTGGCAAGGTCTAAATTACTGCGATTGCCATCAACTGACTTGAGGAGATAAGATTATGAACCGGTACCAACAAAAATACCCAGAGGTGGTCTACCTATTTTCAGATAAAAGTCTCTGAGTTTTCCTTTTGAAAAAACAAAAACCAACAACACGTAGTCTAGTGGGCACAGGCAAACACTTCATTGTATCCACACCTAAAAAACACGGGAAAACGTTTAAAGTGGCTACATTTGCAACTAAAAATCACAAGAGGCTCATGGCTAAAAGCTTTTTGGAATAATTATCCTCATTTGACCATGAAATTAAATTGTGTTAGAACAGTCTGTTTCAGAGCAAATCTAAACGAGAATCTACAAATTTAATTCAGTAGATGGTAGACCACTCTGGACCATGGAATGAGGAAACTCCGTAACATTATTAACATAATCAACCACAGAAACTCTTCTTGTGTTTAGTCCCCCCCCCCTTTATTTCTAAGCTAAACCACGGACACATTTTTTGTTGTTTTAGGCTCTATATAAATTTTCTTTTACCTTTGAGCATGCAAAGAATAGAAAAAGACTTTTAAACCTACCTCACTTCAATTCTTTCAAAATGATTGTATGTCCCCAGTGACTCCTTTCTCTATAATTCATGGATGTTAAGAGGAAAGTAGGACCCAGCCCCCAGGTTTTCATCTCGTCGTCAGTTAAGACATTTGGACCCTCTTCTCAGCTGCTGCTTGCGTCTCCCCAGGATATGTGCGACCCTAAGACCCTACAACTCAGCCCCCGTGGTCCCCTTCAAGATCCAGCTTCTCCGCACCGTCCAGCCTCGTTTCCTCCCTCCTTCAACCTGGTTACGCTGGGCTTGTTGTAATTTAATTGGGCGTCATGTTCTCTTTAGCTGGGTGGACCACACTCGCCTCCCATGCTCACCCCCCGCCTCCTCCCTCTTTTGCTTGGCCAACTCCCTCTCTTCCTTCATTTGCTCCTGAGGGTGCCTCCAGGCCCCTCCCTGCACACCCCCCTCCAGCCCCTCCGAGGTGACTTGAGTCACCTGCTCTGTGTCCTTCAGCACCGTGTGTGTGGCCTCTTCTGTGGGTCTGCCTGTCACGTTCCCCGACTAGGTTCTCAGTGCCGTGAAGGAAGAGTGAAGTGGGAGGCCTGCAGAAGCTGTTGGTCCTTTGCCCTGTCCCTTTGGACCCCTTTTCAGTTCCAGCACAGCAGCTCCCCGTGTGCTTTCATGCCTCTAACAGCCAGCACTGGCCTCCTGGTGCCAAAGGGCTGCCCTCGGGCGGTCAGAACTTGCTTTGCTCGCTCCTGCACGGAGCAGGTAGGGCCTGGGAACTTAGGTAAGTGTAGACTGCCGTGAACAACGACCGGCTGGCACAGGCTGTAACTACCCCAGGCCCCCGGCCGCCGGCCCCCGGCCCCTGGTGGCGATGGTGTGGGGTGAGTTACATCGTCTCTAGTGCTCTCTGAAGGACTGACCACCTTCCATGGGTCTTTGCTTGACATTTTTCTCTTCTCTGTCCCACTTCCCCATCTCTCCCAGTTGTCCTGGGAACTCCAGAAAAAACCCTTTCTCATGAATCCCCTGCTCAGGATTCATGAGAACTTCTGGGGACCTCAACCTAAGAGCCCAAGGGGCTTCCCATAAGTGCTTGTTGAGTGAATTTAGTAAGGCATCTTGATAACTGGTACAGACAGAGAATTCTCCAAATCACAAAGCTTTAACCCTCTTATTTTATGCACTGAGGTTCAGAGAAAGCATGGCTTGTCAAAACTTTCTCAGTGAGCGAGCAACAGAGCCAGCAAGAATGGGGTAGGTCTGTCTCACACTGCATCACTCCAGTCTCCTCTTTGCCTCCCTCTTCCGTTTCTAAGGACACTTCAGATTAAACTGGGACCACTAGAAAGTCCGATAATCTGCCCGTCTTCTCAAGGTCAACTGATGAACAACCTTAATTCCATCAGCAGCCTTAATTCACCTTTGCCGTGTGACATGGCACACGCACGGGTTCTGAGGGTTAGGATGTGGATGTAGCCCATTGCAATATGTATGCCCCTCAGCTTGTTTATCCGTTCACCTGTCGAAGAATATCTGGACTCGTTCCAGTTTTTGGTTATTTCAAGTAAAGTGCCTGTGAACACTTTTGTACAACATAAATGTTCATTTTTTTCTTTTTTAATTGAAGTACCGTCAGTTACAATGTGTCAGCTTCTGGTGCACAGCACAATGCGCCAGTCATGCATACACATACATATATTCATTTTCAGATTCTTTTTCATTATAGGTTATTACAAGATACTGAATATAGTTCCCTGTGCTACACAGAAGAAACTTGGTTCTTTTAAATCTATTTTTATAGTGGCAAATCTCAGACTCCCGGGTTTATCGCCCCCACCCCCTTTCCCATTTCTTTAGTATAATGTTCAAGATTGAAATTGCTAGCCTGCGTGGTAGTGGCATGTTCAGTTTTATAAGAAATTACCAGGCTGTTTTCCAGCGTGGCTCTACCGTTTCACATTCCCATCAGCAGTGTCAGAGTGATCCAGTTTCTCCATGTCCTTGCCAGCGATTGGTGGTGTCACCATTCTTAATTTTAGCCATTTTGCTTGGAGTACGGTGACATCTCACTGTGCTTTTATCTTGTCCTCCCTTAACTGCTAATCATGTGCTTCTTTGCCATCTATACGCCCTCTTTAGTAAACTGTCTCCTCATGCCTCTTGGCCAATTTCTAATTAGATTGCGTATGTTTTATCTGCTGAGTTTTGAGATTTCCTTGTATTTCTAGGCACTAGTCCTTTGTTGGATATGTGGTTTGAAAATATTTCCTACCCGTCTGTAGCTCGTCTTTCCATCCTTTTACTCAGCTCTTCTGCAGAGCAAAAGTCGTTCATTTTGGTATAGCCCAATTTACCGATTTTCCTTTTACGAATCATGTGTTTGGTGCCAAACCTTAGAACTCATTGCCTACCTAGTCTTAGATCCCAAAGATTCTCTCCTATTTTTTTTTCTAAAAATTTCACAGTTTTAGTTTTACATTTAAATCTATGATCCATGTTGAGCTGATCTGTGTATAAATGTTGTGAGGCTTAGTTTGAGGGTTTATCTTCTTTACTGCATACAGATGTCCAATTGCTCCGGCAACTTGAACAATACAAGAGAATTCGGACTGTGAATGTGAAAGTCCAGCAGCCTTGCGACCAGCTGCTCCTGCTTCGAGACCATCTTCCCTCCACTGAATTGCCTCTGTACTTCGCCAAAAATCAGTTTAGCCCACTTGTGTGGATTCACTATCTTTTATACCGTGTCGTGTTTCCTTACATGGCTTTTCTGTACTGTTTTAAGAGCTGATTTTCTTAGTCTCAGTTACATCTGATCTTCTTTGCCATTTCTCTGTACTTAGAAGTTCAGTAGCTACCTACGGAGATGCTGAGTAGCAAAGGACAACATTACCTCTATCAGCGTTTTCTTAAATGAATGCTGCCCACCATTCTTTCCAATGTTTATAAAACATGTAAAGTTTATCTGCCCACATGTCCAGCTTCCTGACAAAAAAGCACATGAATTTTATTTGTCTCTGCTTAGGGGAATACGCCCTACGTTAAACAAAAATTGTGGCGTCTGAAGTTTGCCTTCTTCAAGCATCAACTAGCTGTTATCTTTCTGGCCCTTTCTTCTGCACCCAAATTCTGCAGCCCCCTCTGCTAGTTCCTCATAGTCAGAAAGGGAAGAACTAAACCGCTTATTTACATTTCTTGATTGAATATATTAAAATTCATTTATGTGTAAATGCTACATCTGCCATTCACTTATACTTTAAAGCCTTTGATAGCTAATTCAGGTAGAAAAGAGTGCTATTTTTATTGGGAGGGGAGAGTGGTAAAGACATTTCATGAATCAATAAACAAATCAGATTTCTTTTTTCCTTCAGTGCTATGAGAGGGATATTGGATTTGATGGATTGGAAATAGTAATTGCTGGAATCCTATTAGGCTTATATCCCTGACATTACTAGTATGAATCCTAATATTTAAATAGTGCTATGTTTGTTAAGCTAATAAGTAATTTTATGCAATATTTAAAATTTAATCCTTATGGCCAGTGTGAGGTATTATTGTACCCAATTTAGATAGGTAAAGTCTGAGCTAAATTTAATTTTGTCCGAGCTAAAATTAAAAGGTGCTGTAGAAATTCTTACAGTATAAAATGTTTATTTAAGAAAAATTGCTGGGTGAATGCTAGAAGAATAGACTGTAAGTGTAATTAATTATATACAATGCTTAGTAAAATTCTGAGTGTGTATAAAATAATACTATCATTGGACAATGGAACTGTTGATGGAATCTTACATGATTTTATTTCCTTTATTTTTATTGTTTATTTTTCCTAAATTAATACAGTAAATATGTATAAATTAGTTAATAAAATTGAAAAAAGGTCTAAGGTTCTTTAACAATGTACAGAAAAAAAGAAAAGACAGCAGATGGATTCCACATCCCCGTGGCCTTGGCTAACGGCGTCCGGGAGGAAAGCAAATTCAGACAAAGCCCTCCTGGGAAGCATCCTGGGTGCCTGGTTGTCTACATACCTAAGGAGTCTAGTTACATCTTTCTTAGAGACAGTCACAAAAAAATTTACATTTGCCTTATTTCCATCCCTTTTCCAAAGAAATGTCAACCCCAGCCTTTGCCCTACAAAGATGAACTGTTGTATCACACTAGATCTTGACAGATTGAATGGCAGACACCTTCTGACGTATCTCAAAAATCTGTCTGAATCCTGGATTATCTGGGCCAGTGGTGTGTGTTGTAGGCTCTTTGAAGATAGAGCTCCAGCCTGTTTCGGCTTCTGTTGAGCACCCAATACATAGTGATTTTTAACAAACACTTCATGCAGAAACAGCACCATTCTAACACATCCTGCCTCAACTGGACATTTTCTGCCCTTTCTAATCTGTCAGTTTTAATTTAGTGTGGGATCTTGTTGTTAGAACGAAATTATAATTCAGTGTTGCTCATCAAACTGGTGGTTCCGCTCTGCGCGCTCCCCAAGCCCCTGACGGGTCTCCCTGCTACTCACCAGGCTGCGCTGCGATGTCCGTGGACTAGTCTCCACCAACCCCCCTTCAAGAACATAAGTTCCCTGAAGCATTTGTTCACATGTCTAGAATGATGTGTGGCACAGAATAGGTTTTCAAAGAGCATCTTCTGTTGCTGATAAATCGAGTTTGACACCCGTACTTTAAGAAGACACTCAGACCCTGCTGGCGAAACGCCGTGTCGAGGACCACGCAACTGGGTCTCTTCAGACGGCAATGAGAACCCAGACTTCTCATGAAGAGTTGCTGCTCTTCCTTTGGTAACAGAATTCTTTACGAGCCATTACTCTTTTTAAAAATAATATGATTCTGCTCATTCTTTTGAACACCCACATATATTCACAAATACATAAATGTTTTGTTCTAAAACAAGAGCTGTAGTGAGTCAAAATTTCAGATTCTATCTATCTCAGCAGCCCTGCTCGATTTCCCCGTCTTCAGGTCTTCTCGGAGCCTGCCTAGTCTTATACAATTTCTTTATACCTGAAACTGTTACCATCTTCTGATCTCAACGGAGCTCAACTATGACCTCTTATGTATGCACGACTGCTTCATCATTGTTCAGTATCTCTCTGCATATTAACTGGAATTGGATTCCAGCAATGAGCTTCTGTATGATACCTGCATTTGTTTTCTCCATAAGGAAAAAAGTACAGTAGTGGCAAATGAGGCAAATGGATACAGGAACGAAAGGTCTTCATCAATGAAATGATCTGCTTATAATTTTAACAGGTAATTATGACAGAAACCACCAGCTTCAGCCCAGTATCCATCCAATCCACACTTCTAATAACAGAATTCGGCCTTTCTGACCCTGTGGACGTTCAGCCAAAGGCTGCATCTCGCAGTCTCCCCAGAAGCAGCTGCTGAGCGTGGCTCTGTGACTAACTTCTAAACAGTGGGGTGAAAATGGAAGTGACGTGTGCGATATCCGGTTCATTCCTTTAAACAGAAAGAACACGGCCCCACCTTTTCCTCTTTCCCCTTGTTCTGGCTGGAACCCTGCACATTAACGGAGGACGCAGCGTTCACATTCAACATGAGACAGAGGATGCGTGACAAGGATGTCAGCGCAACAAGATGCAAGGAGCCTGGATCCCTGGTGACTGTCCAGCCCCATGCTAGTCCTGGACCATTTATCCTCCTTTTGTATGAGAGAGAAATGAACCTCTATCTTATCTATGTCGCTATTATTTTGAATTCTCTGTTGCAGCAGGCAAACTGATGGCTTATGAAATACAATCCTCATTTAATGCTATTCAATCCAAATCTTAATAGATTTGTGAAGTATGAAATAATAAAAATGGAATAAAACATTAACTAAAACCACCTGAACATAAAGTGAATACATACGATCAATAAATCTACCCCATCTATAAGCAATCAGGAATAGGCAGGTAATTAGTGTTTATACTCTACTGAGCATTTCAATTATCTTTTTTTGGCAATTAGCTTTGAAGACAAAATTTGAATGGAGAAGAAGCTTGAAATCCAGGCAGCGACAAGGAAACACACCCTGTAAATCACCAAGTGCCTATTCTTATTTCAGTGGTCCTACAGACACAGACGTGGCTTTTACTCCTTATTGCCCACCGCCCCTTCCCACAATCCATTGCTCCAGCTAAGCTGAAGATTTTACAGTTTGATGCTGTAAGAAATTGCTGGCGGGTTCAGGCAAGACCACCGCTCATGGGCCAAGGCAGGGAGGTCAGTGTGTGCTCGGAGGCGGTGGGGACGTGGACATCTTGCAGCGATGACGGTGTCACTTATTCAAGGGGTTCTTAGAGAAGAAAAGTTTTAAATTAAGTCTTCACGAAAACAGCAGAGAAAGCTGGGAGGAAACCCTAGGATGGGAGGCAAACTAGCAGAAATGAGCAAACTGTGAGGCAGGAGACTCCTGAGTGGTGCTGGGAAATAGGGATGATGATGATGGAGGATGGAAAATAAACTTGAAGGTGCAGCAAGGCAAGTGGACAGAAGCCTTTGAAAATTTTACACGAGTCCAAATGTTCATAGTCCCGTGTCCTAGTGTCCTGAGTGTGTGTGTGTGTTGGGGGGGGGGGTTTCAACAGGTTACTGTCTCAAGAAATCAAACTTAGATATTGGTGGGATAGCAGGAAGCCAGTCTGATGACCACAGGAATGGATAGCTGCGATTCAGACATAAGTCAAAAATGGATCGATATTTTTTCCTGTTTGATTTCCCAACTGTTCGTCCAGACTTGCTGTATCGAGTTGATTATGACAGAAAGAGTCAAATCAACATCCTAGGCTCAGACTTCTCATTCAGTTTCATTAGCACCCACCTATGCAGACAGACAAACAAAAGCAGAGCGCACCTAGTACATAAAAGGTTTCCTTAGGATGAAAAAGCTTAAAATATAAAAAAGGGGGTAAACACTTTCCAGACACCTTGAATATTGAGAACTGGTACTTGAGCACCTTAATGCCTACTCTCACCAGCACGTCAGGCTGAGCAGATGCACCTGAAGTCTATAACATGCAAATATGCTTGGATCCAAACTGATTTTTCTAGACACGGCCTTGGACACAGCAGCCCTGCACAAGATTGCCCCTTTGAAGCCTCCAGTGACCAGTATCTCCAGTGAGAAAATTGGCTGTCTTGCAAATTTTGACACTTTGAATTTGCCTATTTATAGTTCAAATTTGTTTAAATATAAATTGAAATAATTGAAAATGATAAACTGAAATTTGAAAATGTTTGCTGATTTGTTCTTGTCTTTTTTTAAAATTTAAAATGCTTCTGGGTTATTGAAGTTTTTTCAAGAAACATTTAAAATGCCTTGTTTTGACAATTCAATTTCTAACTTCAGAATGTAACCTCCCCTGCTGTACTTCGAAGGTCTACCAGAAACCAAAAACATAGCACCTCCGACGAACTAGAGTGTGTTTGCCTGGTTGTCACATAGCGCAGGTACGGGGCAAACTAGCACTAACTTATTGTAAAACAATCTTTAAAGCATGAGGGGAAAAAAAGGACCCTGAAAATGAAAACCAGTGAAAATCACAAAGTCTCACAAAACTGTGCTGTGTTTTTGGAAGTTAATAACCACCTAGACCGAAAGCCCGCGCTGACTAGAACACAGGCTCAGGACATTTTCCGGAGGGCATCCGCCTGGTCCTGAGCGTCAGGTCACTTCATGTACCTGTCCTTAGCACACAGACCCTTCAGCGTTCGGCTCTAAATATTTTTAAATCTTGGAATTTTGAAGAAGGCTTTCCTGTTTGATGGGAGGGGGGTACTAGCCCCACCCAAGGAAGTTCCCTCTCGTGTACGGTCACTGAAGGAGTAAACGCGAAGGCTCTGGGAGCCCAGCAGGAGCAGAGGCGCACAGCCCCCAGAAGGCACCGGCTTTCGGCCGCAGGCACCCAGCCAGAAAGGCGAGCAGACCTGTTTCCTGGACAACACTGGCTGCTGGCCTGGGGCCCAGGGCCTCCTGCCAGGCCTGCCGTTGGGGCTCCCCCTTTCCAAGGATGCCCACGCCTGCCTTCCTGTGAGCTCACCACTCAAACACCACCCTCACCGTCCCGCATCCCTGTGAAGCCGGGCACGCTGCCTCCTCCCCATGCTCCCAGGGCAGAGGGGCGGCCACTTGGCACAGCGCCTTTGGAAGATGATGCTGTTCTGTGCGCTCACAGCAGGGCCACGGGAGCAGAAATGCTGCCAGGGGTCCAACAGCAGCCTCGGGGACAAAATTCTTTCTCTGGGTTGGCTTCTCTCTTCCCATTTTCATCAATTCCTCATCTCCCTCCACAGCCCGAACGCACCCTCCCGTCTTCTGACCTTCCCGCCGATGATCTCACGGTGATGTGACTCCTTTCTATTTCTCAGTCGCTTTTATTATCAGAATTAGAACCACTCATTTCACGATTATCTTGAGAAAGGAGACCCTGGAAAACTCTCCTTTCATGTTGCACTGGGGGACTTGGTTGATACCTATGACCATTCTCTCTTCGTGCAGGAAATAAATACGACTGTTACTCCCAAGCCAGGTGCTGGAGGGCCCTGGGCGGCCTCCTCCGCAGACAGACTCATCCGCGCGCGGGGTGAGGGAGGAGTGGCTAGTGTCTGCAGGCTCCCGGCAAGCGCCCCGCACAGGGCGCCGGTGGCCCAGCTGGTCCTCAGACGCGGGGGTCCTCCAGCTTCAGGGCCACTGCTCCACAGCTGCCGCTCCAAAGCTCCCAGCTGTCACTAAAAACAAAGCCTTCAGCGCCATGCCAGGGCTGTGGTAATAGCGCAATAGAAGATTACTGTCAGTAAAGGAACAAAAGTGACACGTGCTCTGAGCAAGAATGGTGGCCAGAGTCCCTTCACTGGGGTCGGCGTGGACGCGTAGTCCCCTGACTCCCTCCCGCCAGAATACCAGCTCGGGTGCCTCGTCGCTCACAGAGCTGACGCTGGGGCGTAGCTTCCACGGACTGGGTCCCGGGAGGAAGCACACGGCCACGGGAAGTACTGGGTGAGCCCCCAGTTACTTCGCCCGCTTACCTGGGGAGCAATGCAGGTTCGGCCAAGCAAGCGCGGACTCACACGTGCTTGTCAATGCGCCGTCTGATAGCCGTGTCACATGTTTGGGCTGCAAAGCTGTTTTTTTTTTTCTCATGGACTATGAACATTTTAAACTGGTGAAAAGTGTAAAAAATTGCAGGTTTTTTTTTTTGTCTTGATGTAAACATTTTCTCCAACGTACATTTTTGTTGTCTTCCTGCTTCTTTAAGTTTTTAAAGTATTTTATTTTATTTTGTGTTGAAGTCTAGCCAGTTGCAATGTTGAGTCAATGGCTGGTGCACAGCGTCACGTTTCAGTCACACACACACATAAATTCCTGTTCAGATTCTTTCTCGTTATAGTTTTACTACTAGATATTGAGTATAGCTCCCTGTGCACGACAGAAGAAACTTGTTGTCTATTTTATACATAGTGGGGTATAAAGTTTTGAAACAGTCTTTTCTTGAAAAAATATCACTCAGGGGATTTTTTGATACAGCATGCCAGGGCCTCAGAATAGAAACAAGGAGAGAAGTGACTTAAAAATTCTCCCCTCCCATTGTCCCTCAACTTGTCTCAAATCAAGAGTGAGTCGCGACAAGAAATGCTCCTCATGGAATCTGCATTTCCCTCCTTTCTTACAGGTTAACGAAACATGACATTGACTGTGAGGCTCCAAGTTCAATACGAGTGACATACGTGTTTCTAAATTTTTCATCTGATATAAATAATTTTTTTCCCATTCAACTTTTACCTTTAGGAGTTTCTCACGTCCCACTTTAGACCTCGAGAGCCCCTCCTCCCCTTCTCCCTCCTCAAATACGTTCCTTTAGGAGAAGATAAAATGACAAGACAAAAAGATAAACTATGTTGCTCAGTAGCCAATAATTCTGTACAGTAACTTCACTAAATGAAGGTGTGTGCCTCTGGGATGCGCTGCTCCGTTCTGACTGCCCAACTCAGCTGAGAAACAGAGGATGATCATTTAGGGTACACCAATATCATCATAAACTTAGTCATTTTCCCCAAAATTAAGAATAATTAATACTGAAATTCTCTTAGGAAAATCATTGCCCAACTCTTACAGAGAGAAAAACTAAAGCCCCCCAAAAAGTTCCATGACTCTGCAAGAGGCAAGTTAGGGTTTTATTTTCTGCTGGTACCTCTGTCATTTGAAATGTGAGCTGCCGTGAAGGAGTGGGCCTTTCTCCCGGGGACAGAGCGCACAGTGGGGGAGCACGCAGCTTTGAGAGGATACACGGTAACAAACCACCCGTACAGAGGCAGAATAAAACCTTCTCCAAGCTGTTACACAGGAGATTTCGCTTTGATGTTCAACAGGAAGTGAATGAATTTTTAGTCTTCAAACCTACGTGTATTATATTTTAGCATATAATTGGTTATTATTTAGTTCTGCTTTACAAACTTTCATTAGTTTCAATAAAGCCATTGGTACCTCATATCTATCATTAAGTGGTCTCTGAATAACCTTTATTTTCATATCGAAATTAAATATGTTTTAAAAATCTCGAATAGCTTTCTCCTTTATGAATGATTAGGAATGGTAATGGCAAAGTAAAGAGTTTGTAGACTTACACATACATTCATTAAAAAAAAATAGAGCTCAAGCAGAGTGCAAGCTCAGGCTGGGCTCCTCATTTATGTGGTCTCATTTTCAGTGTCATGGAGAAGGCAGGGAGCTAGGTAACACGGTGAGTAGAGGCCTAGAGGAAAAAACTTTCTGCTCTTAAAATAATGTGCTTACTTATAAGCTGCTTAACGGCAGCGAGTTCACAAAAAGCGTTTGTGTTTAAGTAACACCCCGAGTTCACACAAGCTTGCACAGTGGGTTTGCCCGTTTGCACACTTACTAAATCCTGACAATGCTCGCAGTTCTATGTGTGATGACCCAGTGTGCACAGAGCAACTCTCTTTTGTGCCAGATGGAAACAGTGACTCTGACAGACAAGAACACTTCAGTTAACTCTTAGTTAAACTCGAAATACACCATTGGGTCAGGAACATATGAATGCTTTTCCCACTCTCCTGATACAAACCTGAATAAAACGGCTTTATTTTTATTTCAAAAGTGGGCATTCCTCTAACCAGACAGCTTATATTTGAATGAAACACGAAGCACGTTACAAAGCCAAGGGGAAACAACATTGCTACGTTTAGGAATTTGATGCGTCTAAGAACAAGCGAGCAAGCTTCGTCTACTCTTTTTTTGCCATGTGCTCTCGTTAGTTACTGTTGGCTCTTATTTCAGAGACGAGCAAATACACGGCTTATTGCTCCAAAAAAGCACCACTGCCGGCATCTTCTCCCCCCTCATCTAGTCATTTCTGTGTCGGTCTCCCAATGGTAAGTCTCTCGGGGCCAGTAGCCTAGACAGTTGGCACCCCTCTGGAGGAAACGAGTGTGACTTCGTGATGGAGACGTGGTCACACTAGGTGACAAGGTTAAGAGGAAGCGATGTCCCCAGCACGCCACCCCAGCTCGCTCTGCTGGCATCTGAAGAGGTGGCCCAATCAGGAAATGAAGGCTCTTCTCAGAGCGTGGCAGCTTTCAACCAGCGTGACATGATGGTGGGTTGTAACCGCACTGGGTCTCCTGAGCTATGGAATCTGCTGCCCTCATCACTTCTGATATAGCAAAATACAGGAGAAAACACCAGCTGGGCACCCTTAAAAAATGAGCAACGAGCCAGATTGAAACGACAGAAGCGGTTTCAGCCAAGCTGTGTGCAGCCCCTGAAAAGGCTGGCACCTCAGCTTCACCTGGAATTTACAGGAGTACAGCCAGCGGCGGGGACCGCGGGGCTGGAGTCAGCACCTCAGGGCGCTGCCGACGCGGGAGAGAGGAGCCTGTCCCCGGCCCTGCACTCCACAAACATATTTGTGGTTGACATTTTTCAAACTTCAGGGAGATCCCTCTCGACAGGGCTTGCCTGTGTTGTCCAGACAAAAGGCGACCACAGATGAATGCCTGTGAGTTTTGTGTTATTTGCTGCTGGAATTGAGGCTCTTTGGTGTGTGGGGAGGACAGAAGCAGTGGAATAGCTTCGAAGAGAGAAAAGGAAAAGTAATTAATTTTTGAGTCTTTATTGCAGATGTCATGGACACAGTAGGTTCTTGAATAATAGAGGATTATTTCCCATAACCACTGAAAGCCCACTTCTTTTTTTGCTTCTCTTCATGTTGCGATTTGTGCTTCATGAGATACTCATGAAATAGCGTAGCGTATCAAGAGTTGCCCGTGGAAGGTGAAGAAGATTTTGAAACATTAAACAAGTCATGATAGAGTTAAATCTGCATATATGTAGGGGCGGCTGTAACACGAGAGAAGTGCCAGGACAATTCTTACTCAGCTAGATGGATTCCGCTATCATTTACAGAAGTGTGCTGGGATGGTAATTTACGTAATAAAATGAAGATGTTTTGTTATTTTATAAAATAATCACAATTTATGTCACACATGACCCATTATAATATTTGAATATAAGCATGATTTCTGAATCTAAGTGTTGCCTTAAAAATTTCATTAATAATCCCAGCTGATACTTCTTTATTAGAATGAAGTTTCTGCAAATAGAAATTAGTGAAAAAAAAAAAACCTGAAAACGACAATAACCCAAGAAAAATTACTAATATGATATTACTATCTTTAGAATAAAGATTTTGTGAAGATATTGATTACAGCAATATTTTAGTGATTTTGTTGAAATAGTCAAGAAAAGTAATATTTGAAATAAATAGAAAATAATTTGTGAGTTATACTTTATCTTATTACTTAGAAAATGCTGCTGATTCATGACTAATCCTTAGATTTATGCATTAATAATTAAGCTTAGTAGTCATTGATATTTTGATGACTTATATAAATAATATCTGATATAAGTAATATAAATAATATTTCATATAATCAATAGAAGTGATATTTATAAGTTTTATCCTGATACTTTTGAAGGTACATTTAATCAAGGTAGGAAGATAAACACAATAGAATGTTGTTCACTTAAGTTTTTAAGATTGATTTATGGCTTTTAAGTATTTAGACACGATACATGGAGCTCCGTCTGGCTTCTTCCTCCATAGCCTGGGAATGTTTCAGGGAATGTGTGTGTAAGAATGTATACACACTTGCAAAGCAGTTATCAAATAGTGGATCAGTGGATCTCCTGGTCTAGTCCATTAGTGGTACCTTAGCATCCTGGGTTTGTGAATGAGGTACAGCAAACACATGATACTGAGACAAGCACATGGTTGGGCCACCATCATTTGGAGGACCCAAGTCCAGAGCTCACGCTGACCTCTTCTCCCAGGCAGGATCAGGACTCCAGTCCTGGAGGCAGTCATTCTGTCAAGCATTGCTCAGTAATCCAACTTGGCTTTTAACTGGCTTCTCCAAGTGCTGTCAGCCTCAGCTATTCAGAGGCAGCCAATGACATCTAGTCCTTTGGTTTAAATCCTCCATAAATAGTCACACAAAACAAATATTCCATGGTAATACTGTGGTCTACATAGCTTTGCCTAAAACATACTTTATTTTTTCTATTGTCTGATTGGATTAGTTTTGATGCTTCCCTTTCCAGTTCAGTTAGTGGATGTTGCTGTATCTCTGGAATTTGCAAAAAAATAAATAAATAAATAAATAAAACCGCCTTTAAAAAATTACTGCAAAATGAAATAACAGTCAATGATTTGTTTCTGTCTTGACATTTCAAAAACAATTAATGTGCCCCAAATTTACTGAAGTCGTATAAATCAAATTTATCTGTAGTCACTTATTTGGAACACTGTTAAGAAAAATGGTTGACTGGGTCACAGCAGGACTCTCAGAAATCATAGGGGTTCTAAGAAATGAACAGGAAATAGAAATTACTTTAGATTTTATCTCTGCATCTCTGTCTACAAATTAATGTGAAGAGTCGCACTAAGGCTTCCCGGTGTCCAAGCATCTTCTGAAGCAGGCTGACGATGAGGATTGGTTTCCACGGTTACTCACTGGTGGTTACTACTGTCCTCTTTGCTATCTGAGCCATGACTACTTGAGCAAAGGGGATTAGAAAGGCAAGTGACCTTCTTGTGTATTTGTCAGACCACTGGACAGAATTGTCCCAAATCTGCCATTTTGGAGACAGTCAAGTTTATTGCTGAGAAGCTTGAATTCTCCGGGTAAAAGAACCTTCGGCTTCCCACTATTCATCACCAAACCAAGTGTCTTCAAAGATACTAAGCATTGAGGATACCCTGTTAGAAACAGTCTAAGATGCCCAGGAGAATAGTGGCATTTTAAATGTTGCATGTATTTCAATTACCAAGTGTGCACTGCGTGGAGTGATTTTGGACTCTCTAGCAGAGGCAATTGTTTTTGCCAATTTGCCAGAGGCTTCAAAATCTCTTAGCAGTGCCGTTAGGGGAGGTTTGGGAGAATTAATATGTAGATGAGCCATTAGAATGTTAAAGCAAGTGACCTTTTACTTCCTAACAGGATGAGGCAGCACCTGGAGCCGGAGGGCCTGTGGGAAAGCTGGCCCAGGTGGGGTGGTTCTGGCCAAGCTCCCCAGTGAAGATGAGGTGTTTTGAGAGGAATTCAGCAAAAGAAAAGCACACAATTTCACTTAGAGTCAATCCTGTACGCTGGGTGATTTAGACACATTAGTACGAAGTAGATAAACGTGGGGTGGACGCAAACAGCTGGTGGACTCGTGAAAGTTTCTTGGCTGAGCAGACTGCTCAAGGAGAGATCCACGAGGAGCAAAAACAATAGCCTGTGGGGGGCTCTGGCAGGATATTCGCGCTGCAGGTCTCCGCGCCAAGCTGGGGAAGCCTGTCTTCTTAGGACGACCCAGTTAGGAAGGAAGGTCCTGGGTCTGACGTCCTAAGACCCTTCCCTGACATTCTCTATCTTCATTCCACACAGACCAACAACACTGTTTATGTCATCCAAGTGAATGAATGTATTATTATATGATATCTTGGAGCAGTCAAAGACATCCATGAGCTTTAAATTTCCTTTCCCTATGTAATTAAAAATCAAATTTCATTATCATCTTCCTTTTTTCAAATAGTTAAGCTGAATTATTCTTTATTACTATCAAATCTATCCACACCATCTTGTACAATAATAGCAAGTAAGATAGCCTCATGATAAAGTTATATTTTAAAATCACATGCTTTAAAAAACTATGTTTAGACATTTTATTCTAAGTAGCTATTAAAAGAGAAATACGAAATAATGAATCCTTGTACTTTCAAGATTGAAATGATTTTCTTTAAAACTAAAACATCTATCTTTCGAATATTTTGTATAGACGTTTCATCTTATAGGGAAGATTTGCTGCAAAATACATAAACTCATGAAATTTAGAATATTTTAGAATCCCAGGTTTCTAATATTTTCCTAGGAAACAAACGTTATTCCAGATTTGTTTCAACACAGGGGTCCATTTTATTTTTACACCACGCACACAGTAAAGGAGCCTGCTGTACTGCAGGAGACACTTGTTATGGGCTGAATAATGTCCCCTCAAATTCACATGTTGATGTCCTAACCCCCCAGACCTCAGAATGTTACTATGTTTAAAGATAGGACCTTTAAAGAGGTGATTAAATTTAAATGAGGCTTCGAGGGTGGGCTTTAATCCAAAATGCCTGGTGTCCTTATAAGAAGGAGAAATCAGGACAGAGACACACAGAGGGATGACCATCTGAGGACACGGGGGGACAGCCATCTGCCAGCCAAGGAGAGAGACCTCAGGAAGAACCAGCCCTGCTGACACCTTGGTCTTGGGCGTTCAGCCTCCTCCAGAGCTCTGAGACAGCAGACTCCTGCTGTGTACGCCCCCGGTCCGCAGTGTTTTGTATCGGCCGCCCAAGCTGACTAATACAGCATTAGGCATCCTATGAGCAAGAGGGACACTGTTATTACTTTGCTTTTCACATTTCTGGATTCATGATTCCCGTATGCATCATCTTTATCTTATCTTTATCTGGCTTATCTGAACTTGAGCTTGTTCAGTGCCCTCATTTCAATTTGCAGAACTTCTTATGCATGAACCCAGTGAAAGAAAGGGCTCTAGGCAAACAAGCTTTATTCCTGTATTCCTCATCTTCAGGGGCAGGAATTCAGAATGAGAGAGCTTTGCAAATACTCTCTCCTTTGCGCGTCACTAGATGGTACCGACTCCTGACAAATCCACTAACAAGGGCGTCATAGTCAGTGGCGGCAACACACACACACACACACACACACACACACCCTCCCCTCTCTTCCTGGTACTGTGTTTCCTCCATTGCATTCTATTCCTATTACACTCGTGAGGAAACAAGCTGACAGCTACTGCAACGCTTTCTCCCGCTGCATGGGATCCCGTCTCCTCGTCGCGCCCCTCAGAGACAGGCTGACGCATTCTAGGCACTATTACTGAAATTCAACTAACGAGCCTGAAGTGGGCAGTGATGTTATTTATCAGAGGAGTTTATGGCCAATCGTTTGAATACCTCCAGACAGGATTAATTAATAGAGGAAAGTAAGTCATTCTACAGCTAATTAAAATTTAGACTAAAACATAACTCTTAGAATTCTTCCTTAACGGATGGCGCAGAGTAATTAACTGCTCAGCACGGTGATAGCTATACGCAGAGGCGCGTCCGCGGCAGCTCTGGGGGAACAAGGATGCTTAAGCGGAACGGAGCACTTGTGTTTGCTGATTTAGCGTGACTTGGAGGTCGCAGAGACAGAATCTACGGGAGAGGCAGGTGCCAAAGACAGATTCCGTGAGAGATCCTGGGGGCAGAGCGGAGGCTGGCAGATGGACCATTAACAGAAATCTGCCGTGAAGTGCTAAGACCCTGTCAGGGATGTTCCAAAGCGGCAACCCAGCTTCCGCCTAAACCTGGGGGTTGTCGGAGGCTCTGTGGCAAGTGGTGGGGGGCATGGTCCTGGTGGATGGCTTCCCTTTTGGTGCTGCTGCCTTTACTGGGCTATCCCGTTACCCAGGCTTCCCCTGGCAGCATCTTTAAGGCGTTACTCATACAAATCCAAACTTTATTTTCTGTCCAATTACTTACTAATTTGGGTTACTAACTTGGGCTGGATCTTTTTTTAAAGGTGGAATCCTTCAATTCTGTACTTGCTTTAACAGTGGCAGCGCTGGACCTATTCTTGTACAAAGATGCCCCCCCCCCCCCTTAGTGCTGCTTGTCTTATACAGAATGGTGTCACTTCCTACTGCTTGCTCTGTTAACAGCTGCTTCTCTTAAGGTCCACCCCCACCTAGACACCTGTGTGACCAGCTCTCTCCTCTCCTGCCTTCCCTGCCGCCACCACACTTACACATAAAACAGCAAACTCTTCGTTTACATCTCGGGAAACTAGATATAAAAATGGACAATGGCCAGGTGACAGATATAAAAATAGAACTTTGGCTCACAACCTGCAGCCACCTGCCCGGAAAACCAACCCCTTATCTCTGATAAACAGCCCAGGACGCCCGCGTGTGTAAGTCAGACTTGCAGGAAGCCAGGCTGCTATCCTGGGTGACAGTCCAGGAAGCTAGACGATAACTTCTGTACCCATCAGCCCCAAGTGGCGAGGACGTGATTAATAACGGACAGCTTCCCTAATTTCTGTTCCGGCTACCAATTTAGGAGGAACAAGAGAGAGCTAAATATGCTCCCCCACCCATCGCTGAGTCCCCCGCTTCTATTTACCCTTCTTACGGCTTCCCCAGGCCAGGGCTGCGCTACGCTCAGGCACCTGAAGTCTCCCCCTTTGCCCACTGTCAAGCTTTGCCACCCCTCTGCCTGCCTTTGAGTCTCTGCCAAGATGCCAGGAACGTGGCTGGCCGCCTGGCCGTCTCAAGCCCAGAATAGTCTTGCTTTACTCATTTGCTTAGTCATCATTTATTTCTACAACCTTTTCCTTCTCCGCCTTCTCCCTTTATTGTTACTGTTTGGAGCTCTTAAAACAAAAACAAGCCATCAAAGATATGGGCCCTGAGCCTTGCCTTCCATGGCTTTAATTCACTGTAGGCTCAAAATTTACTTTACTTAGCAATCGTTGCTACTGTCATTCTGCTTTCCAAGCCCCTCGTTCCCTTAGCTTTGTGTTAATCAGTGATGAATTTTGAGATGTTATGTTCTCCTAAACCAGGAAGGAAGCAGTGAAGAAGAAAAGGAGGCTTCACAGGTCAAGAATATAGGACCTGATGACTTTCTAGATGGGGGAGGGCGAGAAGGAAGAGTTAGAAGTCAAAGATGACTGTGATATTTTGAAGCCCAATGATAGGAATACAGTCATGCTCATAAAAAGCAAAGGTGGCCTGAAGGAAGGGGCTTGTGGCAGAGAATGCTCTCTGTCCACGAAATGCATGCCCTCCTCTCCTCTTGAGCACACAAACAGAACCCGTGTCCCAGCCGCCCTGCTCTAGGTATGGCCAGAGGACAATGTTCTGACCTTGGGACTGAACAGACATGCTAGGGGCCACTCTGGGCAGGGCCTCTAAAGCCAAGGTCCACTCCCCCTTCACTGGCTTGTCCTGGCCAAGATGGCCACGTGCACAGTGGCCTGAATGCCATGTGCTGAAGATGGAATTGATGACCTTGTGAGGAGAGCCATCAGCAAAAGGGAGCCACTCTCCCGGTCAGTCACCTGTTCCAGACATTCCAGACGCTAACACTCTGCATAACTCGGAGACACCTCGTGACAGCAGTCTAGCCTGCATTTTCTAACGCAGGCAAGCCCGGGTCGTATATTCTCAGGAGCTCAGATTAAACTGAACCACGTTACTTGAGTTCCCGTAGCGCTCCGGGCATTGTGTTAGACCCCAGTCTTGCTGGTGTTTTCTGCTGGCAACCAAATGCCACTGCGGCTCATCTTCCCCAGAGCCTAACTGCTCCCGTCGCCGCACAGAACCAGAGGAAGACCCGAACCCAGGCCAACCACGAGGAGCCCGCGAGGGGCCAGAACACACAACATTTATTTCAAAAATGTATTACTTTGTTTAGAGCAAGTTCACCGGGACTTCATTCGGAGACAGTTTACTCTTATTTGACACATAATTCTACGTAATTTGGTTCCTGCCCGTCGGACACCATTCAGAATTGGGGCCGGAGCCCCGGAACCACCACATTAAAATGAAACCAAAAGTCGGCCGCGCACCATCCCAGGTCATCAAGGAAAGCTTTCCCAAATTCTTCTGTTTCACGGAGCCTGGGCCACACGCCTTAGCAAAGTTCATTCAAAATGATTAAAACAAATGTAGGGACTTTGAATATTTCTTCATGTACCCAGAGACTCCTTTATGGAGAACTGCCTATTCTCTGGCAGAGCTGGATCCGTGGCCTGAACTCCCATTTCCTAGAACTGCTTATAAATGTGGGTAGAAACCAGGCCACTTACAAGGTGACCGTGGGGCTGTGGCCTCGCACCCGGGCGCGGCGCCCTGCAAATGCTCAGCCTGCAGCGCTGGGTGGTTGTCCCTGGTTGCTGCAGGTGCGAATATTGCCTCCCCAGCTAGCTCGCATCCTTTTTTGAAGGCAGGGACCATATACTGAAATTCTTTTTATTACCTCTACCACTTGGGACAGGGCTTTGCTTTTGGCAGGTATGTAGTAAATATCCATCGAATAAAAACTTGATGATATAATACAATAATTTACATACCATGTATTAAAGTATCTGAGACAGCGCCATTAAAAGTATCACATCTCTTGCAACTGTCTTTCCTTTACACGCTAAATGCCTTCAACATGTCGCCTTGAGGCTACCATTGCTACCATTGCTACCATTATACTTATTTACTGTTAAGATGGAAACACCTTCCTTTAAAAAGTATTATCTTGCAAAGTTCTCCTCTGCTAGATCTCAATTAAAGAGCTGAGAATATGACATCCTTTCCTTTCTCGAGATTAAAACGAATGACTCTAATTTATGGAGAATCTCATTACTCTCCCCATTCATTTTAATCTCGCCAAGGTAGGAGGATAATGTACCCATGACGGCAAAATCAATAGGCTTGCGTGCTGCCCCAACCTTGTCTTTCCATAATTAGATATTATCCATTATGGGTGTAATGAACACCGAAGACAGGGCAGAGCCCAGCCGCACTGCTTTTTTTCCCTCCAGTTCATCTCAATCTCTCATTTCCATGTATTTCTTAACCTCCTCTTTTATTCCTCAGCTAAGATCTTTTTTTCCTAAATCAGCATCATTCAAAAGAGAAATAAGGTTGTCTCAGTTTGTACATAACTACAAACTACTCAGCAGATCAACAGCGCTTTCCAAGACCACTCGTCTCCCTGCAGGGCACTTACCCTCTATGTACAGAAGGAGAAACTCGCCACGTGAGGCACCAGCTGGCAGGGGCTCTTAAAAGAGACCATCCTCCCAAGTTCAGAGAGTGGTAAAAGGACCATCTTTTGCCAGTTATAAAATTATTATAGTCATTATTAAAAAAATGAACCTATATCACAAAAACAGGAGACAACAGATCAAGGAAATAAAATTCATAATCACCCCTTCACTATCACAACCATTGTTACATATTGGTTACAGTTTTATGCCTGACATCTTAGTTATGCTGAGGCTAATTTTATGTGTGCTAAGTATATAAGTACGTATGTCTCTGATAATAGCAAGAAATCCGTCTATGAAGCCACCTAACTTTGGGAATCATTTGTTTTAGCGGCTAGTGTGCATTCCCTTAACCAAGACGGGTTCTGTGTCCCAGATGGTCGTTTAAGTTTTTCTGGGTCTCAGTCCAACTGTTAAGTGAGAGTAATAACCCCGCCTGTTCTACAGGGTTGCTAGAAAAAAGCAAAGTATACATCATACGGAGACATGCTGTGCAACCTGTACAGTGTCACAGAAATGCGACTTGTAGCCATAGTCCCCTTGTGTGCTCCAATTTTATCTGTTTTATTTGTCATACCTCATAAACCCAGATGCCTGCTACACAGTAACCCACAAGTTTCTATTCTCCAGCTGAAGGAATCCCAGTTACACTGTATTCTTGTCTGAGCCTCTGCCTTAGCCTCACTGCTTTTCAGCCCCTCTCTCTTCTCCTCCCGTAACCATCCATCCTCAGGCTCTGGTTGTACTGAAACCTGCAAAGCGCTCCCCTCCCCACTGCCATCAGCGTTCTCCAGCTTCCTCCACTCCAGCAGGCACAAACTGCACTTCCTCTTTGTCACTTTCCCTGCTGCTGGGAGAGGAGGTGACAGGTGCCCGTTGACATCATCGTTCGCGCAAATGCTATCATCCCGGCCACTCCCGCCAGCACATCATACAATTTATCCCACAGGCGTGTGATGCTAACGCTACTTAGACACGATGGAACTCTGTGCCTGTGCTTCCTACGTGGCTTGAATAAGAACAGCTCAGAGGAAGAGGCCACGTCTCTCTAAGTGGATCAAACCGGCCCAGGGCAGGGAAGGGGTCTGGAATTGCGGGGGGTGGTGCTGTGTGTGACGAACAGAAAGCTGGGTGACTCTGGTGATTGCTCTGACTGAGAATCTCAGTTTCCTGGTGCTTTAACAGTAAGACACGGCGCACCACCCAGAAAGTCCAAAACCTCTCATTTCTGACCTTGTATCTGAGCAAATTGCTTTTCCCTCCCGACGTACTCCCTGCATTTGATCCTGGTTGAAACTGACCCTGGCCTTCAACTTTTGCAAGGGTGTATTGAATTTCTATCTTCTTCCAAAAGGGCTGCAGGCTTCTCCTTCCTCCGTGAGCTATCATTAGTAACTGTCGCGAGCTCCTTCCACTCTGTCACCCTGCGCGTGGATGGGATCTGTGGCCGCCCTGACTGTGGACCCTTCAGTCAGGCCTGTCCAGAGTCGTGTGATGCACCGGTGGGCGGGGAGGTGCTCAGGAGCGCAGGCCACTTGAGACGCTTGCTCTGTCCCTCTCTCCCACCTCCAGTCCTGACTACACACCCAGCTCCTGGTCCGTTTTGCCTCAGAACTGCTCCCGCGGCTGCCCAGCCCGAGCAGCCGCCAGACCTGTAACTTTCTACGTCGCACTCTCAGCTTGAAGACGATTTTACACCTTCTTCACTACTTTCGCTCCGACCCAGCCTGGCCTTCAGGACCCCACTGCTGTGGGACTGGCTGCCCCGATGGTGTGCTTCCAGCCCAGCCTTGGGCCATGGAAGAGAAATGAGCCTCCGAAATAGTTCACAGCTGCCTCCAAGCAGCATCGGCCTTGGCCCTGAAACAGGCCCACGTCTCATCCACGTTGTGAAGCAGTTGCAGCTCTCCCGGGACACTCAGTAGCCAGTCCGTGAACACACTCAGCAGAGAGGACTGTCTATCTGTGTGACACTCGGTCTGTGTGTTCCGAATAGATTTTCTCTGTGGGTCACAGAACTGACAGGCTCACCAGGACCGAAGCTCCTGAACAGAGTCCCTCTGCCCGTGCTACAGTGCCCTCTGCTCCGTGGGAGGACGGTGGGCTGACAGTAGAGGGGACACCAGACGTCCATGGTGAGTGCGAGCCGAGTGGCCAAAAGAAATGCTCCAAGGTCCTGATTTGAGAAAATCGAGACGGCTGGTGGGATTCTGGGAAACAGCTGAAGGAACCTCCTGGCAGCTAGCAGAAGAGATTTCACTTTGGAAAGAGTTTGGAATTCTTTACATATATCAACAGGTCTTAAAACTGCATCTTTAGAAGCAAATAAAAACTATATATGTTATGTGTGTATATGCATGTGTATTTGTGTGTATGTGTATACATATATGTGTACGTGCGTATATATTTATGTGTATGTGTGTATATATGAATGTGTATATAGGTATGTGTGTATACATATGCTTATGTGTGTATGTGTGTACCTAAGTATGTATGTGTGTGTATGTATATTCTGTCCACGGTCTGTATAGACAGAAACAATCACGCAGCAGGAGGAGTGGTGAATAAGGGTCACGTCCATGCCCTGCAATTCACATGCTACTTCATTGTTTCTGTAAGAGCTTCTGCCTTGATGACACTTGTAGCCCATGGGACTATCTTCCCTTTCCTTGGCTCCTAGCTGAAATGACAAATCTCATGGAAATTCAAACATAGTTTCATGTACTCACTGTGGCTGAAACTTTGAGTTTAACAAGTTACCTTAAGAACAGCTCAACTCAGCTGTAAACAAGCATACGACTCTTTCTAATTACCCCTCAGATGTAAGCCGAGGGCCTTTTGTCTATCCACTTATTTATTCATTCATCAAATAGTTTTTGAGGGCCTCTCTGTTTGGGGCACAGTTCTAGGCAGTAGGGACACAACGGTGGAAAACCTTAGACAAAGTCCCTGCTCTCATGGCGCTCATAATCTGAGAAGGAGAAAAGAACAATAAACCAATAAATGTAAAGTCTGCCGGGTGCTGATAAAGACAGATAAACGTAAAGGAGGGGAAGGAGAATCAGGGGTGGCACAAAGATGGGAGCTGGATGACATATGGGGAAAGAGCCTCCAGCCAGGGGAACAGCAAGTGCAAGGGTCCTGGGGCAGAGCATGACTGGGAACAGGGGCCAGAGTAACAGGACCGAGAGGAGCAAAGGAGAGGCGATCAGGCAGCACGTGAGGACAGGAGGCAGATCCTGCAGAGCCTGGGAGGACTGTGTCTCGGCCACAGAGCCCATTCCGGGTGGCAGAAAGTAGTATGTTTTGATGGAACAACTCAGCCACGGAGGCTGCTCTGGCCTTCAATACGCTGACAAAGATTGTGTTCCTAATTTCAATCAAAACAGTGAGGAGTAGCCCGGATGGACCCTTGGTACATTTCTGCACACTTGAGTGTGGCTTGCTGGTGGCCCGAACTCAGATGTTCGTTACAGCTGAGCACTGCACTTCAGCCTCTAGTCGAAAAGACAAGGATTCTCAAATGTGGCGTCTGCGTTAAGTGACCCAGTCAAACACCCAGCGATGGCCTGGAAGCTGAAGGGGAGCGGGGACGTTCATGATTTGAAATAGCATTTATAGTACAATTCAGTGGAGAATGGCGAGGATTACAGAGGGAAAATCTCCGTAAACTGCTTTGCCGTCTTTAGGTGCGAAGCTATCACATAAATAGCATTACTGTGATTACTTTAAATATGCATTATTTACTTTACATTTGCATACAATTCCAGCTTCAGAATCATAACGATCTATTTTTGCATTCATTTCTGTCTTTATCCCTAGCAAAGGTACCTGCTTCCTGGGTCTGGCTGGTCCTACTGAGGACAGCGGGGGAGGGGTGGAGAGGAAGGGCATCGGGTCAGGCAGAGGAGACAAGGCCCAGAGCACAGCTGTCCGCATCACCTGTGATGGGCTGTATCTCCCACCACGGTACTGTGGGCCGCCACATCGCCCACCCTGCTCACAGAGGCTCACAGACACTCCCTACATCGTACCTGCTACCCCTGAAGGACTCAAAGCAAGAAAACAGCAGAAACAATTTTTAGCTTTAAAGAGATCATTCCAGGGGGAGGAGCAACTGAAGGAGTCAGGCTGAAGGCAGGAGGACCGATGGGGAGAGAAGGTGCTGGACTATGGCCAGGTGGCAGGTGGGCAGAGGACAGACTTGCCCCCAGGTGGAGAGGTAGATGCTTTAGGCTTAGAGACCGGTTCTGTGGGGGCACACGGAGGACAGGGAGAAACTAGGAAGTTATCTGCCCACTTTCTTGGTTTCCACTTCGGTGAGAAAGGAGCTAATCTCCGTTAGGCTCTAGCTTCCTGGACCACAGCGGTCCCCGATGCTCTGTACCTCCAGCTAGCCCATCGACACCACTCTCGCATGACAGCTTCCTTGACCCCATATCCTTGTCGGCCTGGACTTTGAAATCTGACGGAAATGGGTCCTAATAGCACTGTTTTGGCTCAGGCTGCCACAACAAATACCACACACTGAGCAGCTTAAACAACAGAAATAGATTCCCCACTGCCCTGGAGGATAAGAAGTGCAAGGTCAAAGGGCTGGTGATTCGGCTCCCAGTGGGGCTCTCTCCCCGGCTTGCAGACGGCCGCCTTCCTGCTGTGTGGGCTTTCCCTTAGCAGTGTGTGCTCGTGGAGGGGGACAGCTCTGGACTGTCTTCCTTTCCTTCTAAGGAACTAACCGTGTTATGAGAGCTCCAACCTCACGACCTCGTCTAAGCCTGATCACCTTGCAAAGCCCCACCTCCTAACACCGTCACACTAGGGGGTTAGGGCTCCAACACAGGAGTTTTGCGGGGACACAAGCATTCAGTCTCTAACAACTCATTAGCTATTTGGTCTTAGGCAAGTTATCAGCCTTCTCTGAGCCTGTTTCCTCAAGCATTTCATGGGAAAATAATATGACCCTCACATATTTGTTGCATGAATTAATTTCGGCAGTCTATTGGAAAGTCTTGTTCTGAGAAGGATCTTAATCAATGTCAGTGTCACTCAACATGTTTTATTAATGAATGAATTTATTTATCAGCATCCTGCCTCTTTGTTAATGTCCAGAAAATATTCACATGTGCATTCTCCAATAAAGCGATGCAAAGGCAAACCCATTTTAGAACTTATCTAAGGCAGTTTTCGGATGGTATCCAGGAGGTGTTGGTTTTGACCTTTGGTCAGTTCCCCAACTTAGTGCTCTCGTGATATCTCATCTCATTAAAACTAACAAGTCTCTTTCTTCCAGGACATGGATAAAGATTGATCATAGTCTAAAAGGAGATCCTTCATATAAATATATATATATATATATATTTTTTAAGCCAACTCTTCTCTTCAGTGAAGAGAACTTAATATTACTAGCAGCGTCTAACATTCCAGAAGGGTGACACTTAAACCTATTAACGACCAAAGCCTATTTTTAAATTCCTGGCATTTCCCAACCCCTACGGAGAGTCAGTGTGATATTTACAGAAGGAAATCTGCTCAGCTGCCTGTTTCCAAATCCCCATTTGTTTCAAACCAATTTTATTTTCAAAGAAAGCTGCATGTTTTGCATGAGCCGAGAGAACAAATTTAAAAGGTTGCCAAAGGCCACCTTCCATCAGATTTGAAAATCCTGACAGTTTCGTTTCTATTACTATTCAGAAAATGAAGGGCTGTCTCGGGTGCGGAGGGATTCAAAACAGAAGCTCTTTCAACTAAACCTTGTTGGAGCAACCCTCACACCTGAGAAAGGAAAACAATTTCTTCAGCGCCGTAGAGAGATGTAGAGCTTGTAAAGTGTCCCTGACATTACAAGACATGTTTTAAGTTTGATACGTGGAATGCTGGTGCTGATTAGACCTGTGGTACCTGGTTACGCCTAGAACGATAGGCCTTTGGAGAACTTTGGGCTCATCTGAGCTGAGCCACTCACTTTCGGGGGGGCGGGGATTTCAGTCCTGGAGAAACCCAGTGCTTTCCCAGAGCCACACGAGCAGTAACTCCCAGCATTAGAGCCCAGGTTCCTGACTTCCAGTTGACTATCCCTTCCTTTGTATCTTCTCTTTCCTCTCCATTTACCCCCTTTGATATAATACGGTTTCCCTGAAGTCTCACCTCCCTGGGTATAATGTCAGAGATGCCAAATGGTCTTTTCACACCTTTCAGAAAAGTAAATCCAGTACCTCTAAGGCAAAACAGACCCGTATTATTTATTTACTAGTTTAATTGAGGGCACAGTAGGTTATAGACTAGAAATGAAACACCATGAAGAATTTTAGGGGCAATTTGTCAAAGAGGGGAGGTAGCCGGACTAGCTGGAGAACGCAGGTTCCACGAAAGAGGCAGGCTGAAGGGTGACCAGTCATGGGGAGACAGCAGGGGTGCATCTGTCCATCTATCCTGCAAGGATTCACTGGGCACCACCTCGTGGGCTCACACTCTAGTAGGGGAGGTGGATGGCCAACAAGGTGCGTGAGTAACACAGAGAATCCGAGGTGTTGTAAGTGTGGAGAGGGGCACACACAGAGGGAAGGGCGACAGAAGTTTCCCCCGTCGGGTGAGGGGTTGTGTGCGCATGTGTGTTGCCGGGAATTTTAGACGGGTCGGCCAGGGCAGGCCTCAGTGTGATGCTATTAGAAAAAGCTCTGGAGGGAATCCAGTTAATTAAGTCTAATAGTGATGTCTCATTTCTGAGTGTAATATATTCAGTTAGAATTCAGAACTATTAATTAGTCTGACCCTTCAAATTCTACACTGAAAAGTGCCATAAAAATGACCAGATAGGTGGATCCATCATTACAGTGCAAGAGCCTTGGGAGAAAGAAATCACCGCCCTCAGCTCTCTCAATGTGTTTCAGCCTCATGCTCATCAGGGGGGTCATCACCCCCCCAAAGCCACTGTGCCTCCTCGGAGCTCGGGGTGCCTGAGGGCTGGGGAGGGCAGGCGCGCCCGGGCTGGCTGCCAGGTGCAGCCCTCCCCCCCTCAGCGGCTCTCAGAGCTCTGTAACCTTGGACAGACTGCATTAATTCTCTGCGCCCCTGTGTCCTTATCCACAATAGGTGGGTAAGGAATAAATCAATTAATATACTATTAGTAGCTACCATTCATACGGTATTAAACGGCTTAGTAAATGCCAGGCCAATGTTAAGTCCCTTCACACATTATCTAATTTAATGCTCATGAATAAAGCGGATATTATCCTCATCATTTCACAAATACGGAAGCCAAATGTTGGAAGGCTAAAGAATCTTCTCAAGAGGACCTGAACCCAGAATCACGGGCCCAGAGCCCCCAGGCAAGTTCACCGCTGCACTGCGTTTCCTGCCTGGGGGTCTCTCTGGGGGTGCACGTGCTCAGCCAACGCTGACTGCATCTTCTTGCACACCACGCACTGTTGTGTTGTAGGATACGGGGGCTTAAAGAATCTCAGGCATTTTCCAAATGTGAGTGCCCCTTTAAGCAGACTGTAATGTGTTTGCTGAACCATCTTTTTCTCGGAGGCCCAGAGAGGACCTGCCACTGAAGCAGGGAAGAGCCCAGCCATTCACCGCAGGTGAGCCCGCTCTCCTGGCGTTGGTACAGTTTATGCCAATAAAATGATGTTTGGGCTTAGTGAGTGAATCCACGCTTTATTTGTTCAATGTTTGTGGCACTTCTCTCTGTGATCTAGAAAAATATTAGAGGTAAAGACCAGAAAGGTCTGCAGTGACCCAAAACTTGGCTGTCAAACCCTGAACGTAAAGGACCAGGAAAGACGAACCATGCAGACTTCAGCTGATGGCAAACACTCCAACGAAGGGAGTGTCAGCAGAAGGGGCCCTGGCACTACAGGGCAGGGAAGAGGCGGGGCAGGAGAAGGGGAGGAAGAAAGGAGGAGATGGGCTCCGGAGTGAGGACGGAGGAGGAAAGAGTTTGGAGTATTTCCCCACAAGGCACCGGCTTCTTCCCCCAGTGACCTCACTGCAGCTCCAGGAGAGCCCTGAGCAAAGCTCCCCACGGAGCTGAGAAACAGGGGCCCCTCGGGTGAATCCCTTTCTGCCCCCAGGAATCCACGTAAAGGAGGTCAGCGCTTTTAGGCAAGGGTCTGTCACCGGCAGTCCAAACCCCCTTCCCAGAAGACATGGCCACCTGAGCCGCCGCCCAGTGCCTCGCCAGCCCCAGGGACAGGACGTTCCAGCGGCATTTCCAGCATGGCTGTCTTTATCCAAGTGTGAACACTTCCTTCAGTTTTAAAAAGGACCACTTGTTCCATGAGATTATAAGCAAGGCATTGAAAAAGAGCCATTTATAGATTTTCTAGAAAAAAGAAAAGCCCTTAGAGTTCGTACTCTGCCTTGTATGCTGGACTTCTTTAAAGCCTGCCCACGGCAGCTGTGTGCGGTGGAGACAAGCCTGCCCTTGGGGACAGGACGCGGACACTGGTTGTGCGGTTGGGAGAAGCAGTTCCAGTGTGTCCAAGATTTGGTCAGGGCCATCCTCACGGGGACGAACAAGTTAACGATTTTTCATATTTGGAGAACAAGAGGAGGGCTGTGAGAGCGGAGGGAGCTTGCCTCGGCTCTCTGCTTGCTTTATTTTGGGGGGCACAACACAGACAGAAGGAAGAAAGACTCCACTGAAAAATGTAATCTGTGTCAATGTCATGACTTCTCTGCCGGCAGCACTTTAACTCGATGACGAGAAAGAGACTCAGCACAAGTGGAGGAGGAAACACCACGTGTACGAGAGGACGCAGGAGGAACCGAGAGCCGCTCTCCAAACACAGCGCCGCGTGCGTCGCGAAGACAATGGCCCCCTCCCCTCCTGGCTTCGATCTTTTATGAGTAAAAAGTGACTTCCGCCTATGTTCAAGTTCATCATAAACCCTTGAGATATAAAACCCTTGGAACAAGATGCCATCTACACAGTGCCCAAGAGCAAACGCTCTGGGACCGCGCTGGTCCTTCATTCTGCATAATGCTCAGTCTGAAAAAATCACGGGGTTGAATATCAGTCTACTGGTATTTTAACTATTGCTATAAAAATAAACCCAGTAAAACTTGTACATGAAAGTTATCCCAAAAAAGTGTTTCCTTAGCATCCACATGATAAATGGTCTAAATCCATTGTCTTTGCTGAAGAGGCATCCAGGGGAAAAACATGGCGGCATGAGGTCACTGCTTGGCATCTGGCTCCCAAACTGGATAAAAGATTAGTGATAACATGTTAGTACCACTGAGCTGAGGGAGGAATAGAATATTTACACAGAGAGGAAAAGGCACAGCATATATAAAAGCAAATCAATCCTCAGGTCACCCATTTTTGCAGATTGTTTCTGCACACAAAACTCTTCCACAAAGCAGTTAAAATCAGACAGATTCATTTGACTTGCGGTTTTGCCACTGCCCCGGGCTTTCTGGCATCATACTCCTCTGGTTCTGGTTTTAGGAAATGTGGGGACCAGGTTAACCTGCATCCATCACCTGCCTGCATACAGTTACCCAGGAGAAGGAGCCTGGAGGCGTGAACTGCAGGAGTAGCCTGTGCACAGTTCACCTGGTCTCTGCTCTTTCTGATTCTGACTCACATTCATTCTCTGCTGTAGCTTCTGCCCCCGACCCTCCAGGCGGACACATAAATGCGAGGAGTCCCAGCTCCTCACCTCTGATGTCACCTCAGAGACTTCAGCAGGGCATCTCTTCCAAGCATGCTTCCCCACAGCCCAAGTGCTCAGTAATCAGTAATCAACACATTTTTGGGGGCGTAAACAACACCCGCCCTCACTTTCCTACAGCCCCTGAGGCAGCTTATCCTGGGAGCGGCCATTGGTGAGGGCAACCTTGGCGGTTTAAGCCTCAGACTGTGGACTGAGAATTCTTAGATTCCAGACTATTATTTGCAGCAACTCCTGATTTTCCATCTATGGAAAATTAGTCCACACTGTGCATCCTCCTATGCCATAGCCCCCTTGCTCAGACAACGACTCCTGTATTCAGCAGACACTTAATGTCTGCATTGTTCCAAGCACCAGCAGGCAAAACACAGCGGTAAAGCAAAACCAGTCCCGGCCTGGCGGGGGGCGTGGCTGAGATCCTGCAGGTTGGGGAAAACAGGAAAGTCAAGACAACGCGTGTACTCAGTTCTACATCTGCTTCTTCTTCTTCTTCTTCTTCTTTTTTTTTTTTTTTTTTTTGAATAGGAAATTTCAGCAGGCTTCTCCCACTGGATGCCAAGAATCTAACTGAAAGCAAGACGTCATGGACCCGTTTGCTTTTCCCCTCCTCGGTGTGCAGTTGCGGCTGCTCTGAACAGCTCTTTCTTAAATCACTGGGACGCACCAGAGCTCGTGAATCTAGCTGGGGATGCTTTCTACACATGCACACAATTTAAATCTGTTGGAAAAGGAATGACATTTTTACAAAGTTTTATCCATTCGAATCCAGTGCGGGACTTTCCTTCTGGATTTTCCTTCTGGGAGGAAAGTGACACTTTTGTAGAAATACAAGCCGCTGACATTCAGTTAATATAATACGCTGTGGGGAAAAAAACCCACCCTGACCAATAATGAAAATGGAACACGTACATGATACGAAACTTGGCCAGGTGCTGGAGCCAGGCAGCCTTGGGAAGAAGAAAGCTGATACCTTTTTTCAGAGACTGATAAACTACGTTGGAATGTTTTCTTCCTGATGGCTCAAGCCTGTGAAGCCCCTCAAGGCAAAGCAAACATCACCGCCGTTAGTGCATTTGAGAAGAGGCGAAGCGGCGATCGTTCTGATCCTCCTGGGCTGCTGTACTGAATGCAAACAGACAATCATGGACTTCCTTCCTGGCGTAGAGATTTTGGTTTTGACTTTTTAAAACTTTCGTGGATTTTTTTTTTTTAACTCAACAAGCTTACAAATCATTGATAAGAAGCAGCCACTCACTGTCTCCCAAAGCTGCGTAGGTTACAGGACGCCTTTTTTCCTAGCTCCATAATTATCTCATGCAATGGGATTCATGTCTAAACCAAGTCAGTAGGTTACAGCGCAACAAGACTACATTCCATATAAATCTTGCAGAAGAACCAGCGGCCACTTATATGCAATTTGAAATTCAACATCCCCTTTAGAATTCAGCAGCTGAACGCTGTCTCTGACTCCATTTATCTTGACCTTAAATGATTGTGGGTTATTGTCAGAGGTCTGGATGACACCAGAAAGTTGAATCATTGATGGGAGCAGGTAACAGAAAAGGATCTTATCCATCGTTACCGCCACACCCATTCCGTTCCTCTTCGTGTAGAGTTTGGAGGGCGTGTCTGGTTCCCTGTTGAATTGTTAGCGCTGCCCGCCGCAGTACGCTTGGTAAATGCCGGGGAACCTATGGATACACTGTTCTCCCAGAAACAAGGCTGACGTATGATGACCACTGAAAGTGGCAAAGTGCCAGTTTGCTGTCAACGTGCCTAATGACAAGGTCTGTACCACTTTAAAGGAAAGGACCATTCACTGAATTATTCAAAAATTACCCAGGGCTGGCTGGTGTGTACTGCGTCCTGCCTTCGTTTCTGCATTAATTGAGCTAAAACTGACATTCACAGCTGATGTGACCTTTTTATTCCATTTCAAACAAGATGATCACAAGTCAAAGGATGTATTAGATGTTAGAAAGTGAAGGTGGTAAAAGGCCATGGATTAAAAATCTTCTGAATTGAGGGGAATCCATAGCCAGCTGGGCCAGGCAGGACGCGCTAGATGAACTGAGGTGTCCAGCCCACACAGGTGATTCTGGACACCCCCAGGAATTAGGAAACTCAACCAACGCTCATAGAAAAGTTTCTCATGAAGCAGCGAATCAGGCATCCGGAGATATAGAATTAGGGCATCAAAGCCAGAATGTGAAACAAACAAACAGATAGGACAGATGACCCAATTTTGTACACGTTCCTTAGAATCCATGGCTTTATTTTCATAGTAAATGTGAGTCGTTGTGTCATGTTATTGCTGGAAGAGAGAGAATTTTGATTTTATGTGTGGAAACCAACCTGTTGCATCTTTCTAAAAAAAAAAATGTGTTCTTTGACTCACATGTAGCTACCTTTTGATGTCTCTAAAGTTCATCCTTAGTAACTTTCTAGTCAAACCATCAGAAACCTACGGCACTGTCTCTACAGAATTATGAAATTTTAAAATGACCTTGAAATATATATATTAACTTAAATGCCATTAAGATTTCAGTGAATGAGAAAAGGCTCATGCAACTTGCAAATGTTAGAAAAAAGGACATACTAACTTTTCAGGTAATTGCCCCCGATCCAGGAAGTTATTTTAAAAAAGCCTTAGTAAGCAGTTCCTTGGCATTGGGGGTTTTAAGTTCCCGACTCACAGCCGGGTATGTGAGAAGGCCTCAGGCCAAAGGAGGCCGCCTAACGGTGTTCAGTTCTGCACACAAACATAGCGCGCCAGCGTGGGCATAAAGAGTCCCGAGAGCTGACGCGCCGACTCAAGGACGCCAGCCCCAAAAGGGACACTAAGTGCCACGCAGCTACGTCACTGGCCGGCTGTGAGCGAAATCTTTCTGTTTCATCTCAATTAGGTCTTTGCGGACAGGGTTTGATGCCTCTTCAGACGATGCCTAGCGCAATGGAGTCGCCAGACAGGTGGAAAGAACCGAACCCCTTACGGGACAAGTCCCCGAAGCTTAAAACTCACGTGGCCGGTCGGAAATTGTGGACCCTCAAAACCACGTGAGCAGCACCACACAGCTGGGCAGGGATGGAATCAGCCCCCTGGGTGGACAGAGCCAGTCCTGAGAACCGGGAGTCCGGAGGGCCAACTGGGAGGTCACGCGAGGCTGGGCTCCGGCAGCTCTCCGACCACGTGTGGCTCAGACAGAGGAGAAAGCGAAGCCCGTCTGCAGACGGAGGGGCGACGTTGCCACGAACAGCAACAACACAGACACAGACATCCATATGCCCCCTCAGCAAGCGAAGCAGACGGAGGGTGAGAGACAGGTCACCGCTTCATCTCCTGTGACGTCTCCATTTCAGGTTTAGTGCCTCCTGTGCACTGGTTCTGTCCGCGTCCTTGAACAGCATGGCCTCCCACTTTGCCAGCCTGAGTGGCTTTCACTTTATTATTCACAAACAGTTCCCGACCAGAATCCGAGCCTCAAGAAAGCGGGAACATTGCCTGTTTTGACCATGACTTAAGAGTCATACGTTAGCAACCAGCAAAGATGGCTGAATGAATAGACTCCATAGAAACATAAATTCCACCAAAGGAACGTGGGAAGGATGCACGCTGAGGACAGAAGCGGAGCAAGTCCTTGAACACTGGGAGGCCTCAGAGGAGAAGGGGAAGATGCTTCAGGCAGATGAGGCACCAGCACAGTGTGTTTGATTTAAGCAGCATTCAGTGTGCACCCGCGCTCCAGCAATGCGGCAACGTGACTTCCCGGGCATTACTAACAGAGGACCTCGCTTTGCTGTTATGCCTCAAAGCCTTAACCACGCCCTGGAAATCCAGTCTCCCCTTCTCTGTGCCTCCATCGAGACTCGACAGTGAAGAGGGACGCATAAGGAGTGCCTTACAAGCTGGTATGAGACCACACTGCTCTAGGCCACCTACTCTGACACTCCAGCCTGCCCGCCTTGGGCACTGTCACGCTGTATACATTTTTCAAGTTTATAGGGACAGGGCAGAGTCTGGGAAAGGGAGAGAAAAAAAAGAAACAGAAAGCTTAGCTTATGTGGAGGAATATTAAGTTTGAAAATCTGCTGATACATACATTTACTTGTATAAGAGCATTTAAGTTATGTACATGCGATGCCCCTGTGCAGCATGCAAAAAAGGATAAATGAGGCAGAGAGACTACCGGAGGACTCGAAGAAGTAGAAAGTCTCTCTGTAAACACAGGGACTATTACTGTTATGTATTATTTTGATAAACAATAAAATATTGATTACTGAATTACGGACATGGAGGGAAAATCTGTGTGTAATGCAATTTGACACGTCTGCTAATTCTGAGCTATGATGCTAGTGGAAGCAATTGCATGTATGTAGGAATGTCAAACGGCAGAAATTAAACTTCAGAACCGAGGACGAATGCTCTTCTGTAGGGATGAATCAGCTCTTTAGAAAGCAGATCTAACATTGTGTGCCCATGACAAGGGAAGACTAAAGATACTGGAAACCTTCATGGGAAGGAGGCTTCCAGAGGCTCCCCTGGGTCCTTGGCTGGGTAACCGGGAAGAAGCCGCTCCACTGTGGTCGCTCAGAATAGCCCCATAGAGCTCATAAGAGAAAAGAACAGCTCTGTGAACTGCAGGAGAAGAAACCAGATCGTCCGTCTGGCAGAAAATGCAATGGGGCTGCAATGGGTGTCCCGGCACCAGCTCCCCAAGTGCTTAGTGACATCTCTGCAGCAAGAGGATACAAGGCAAGGGAGTCACACAGACACAGACAAGTACCATGTGATATCACTTACATGTGGAATCTTAAAAAAAGTGATACACATTCTATTCACAAACCAAAAACAGACTCAGGGACATAGAAACAAACTATGGTTACCAAATGGGAGAGGGTGGGAGACGGGTAAGTTGTGAGTATGGGGTATACAGATAAAATAGATAAACAACAAGGTCCTACTGTAGAGCACAAGGAACTATATTCAATATCTTGTAGTGACCTAAAATGGAAAAGAATATGAAAAAGAATATGTGTATCTATAACTGAACCACCATGCTGCACACCAGAAACTAACACAACCTTGTAAATCAACTGAGCTTTAGTTAAGAGAAAAGCACAGAGTGAGACCTCGAGGTCATCTAAGACACTCTGAGATGTGAAACATGTTCCACAGGGCTGGGGGTACCACGGACGCAAAACAGCTTGGAAAGAACTAATGCATAAAGCCATGAATTTGGGGGGTTGGGGTGAAATGTTTTGGACTGAATGTTTGGGGCCAAAATTCATATGTTAAAGCCCTAATTCCCAGTGTGGTCATGACTGGAGAGGGGTCTCTAGGAAGCAATTAAGATTAAATGAAGTCATAAGGGGGGGGGCCTCCGATAGGGTCTGAAGGGACTGATGTGTTTACAGTAAGAGGCAGCAGAGCTCTTGCTGAGTGTGTGCGTGCATGAGTGTGTGTGTGCGTGCACGTGCGTGTGCAACCATGTGTCTGCACACAGGAACACGTGCACGACAGAGGAAAGGCCATGCGAGGACACAGCAAGAAGGCGGCCATCTGAAAGCCAGGAAGAAAGTGCTTCCCAGCAGCTAAATTGCTGGCATCTTGATCCTAGACTTCCAGGGTCCAGAACCATGAGAATTAAGGCTTCCGGTTCCTGCTGTTGAAGGCCCCCAGTTCCTGGTACTTTGTTTCAGCAGCCAGGGTGGACTAATGCAGGGTCTAATATATTTTATTTAGCATCTTAAGAGTTTGATCTGTGTTTTTATATTTATTTTACAATTAAATGCAATGGTATTTGCAGAGGGGGTCTTTGAGAGGTGACTAGGTTAGATGAGGTCATGAGGGTGGGGCCCTCGTGATGAGATTAGTGCCCTTTTAAGCAGAGACACCAGAGAAGCTGCTCTTCCTCTCTGTGAACGCACAAAGAAGAGGCCACGTGGGCACACAGCAAGGTGGCCGCTGCCTACGAGCCAAGAGAAGAAGCCTCAGAGTGGGACGTGCTGCGGGCACCTTGATCTCAGGACCCCCTCACCCCCACCCCTGCCTCCAGAACCGTGAGAAGTAAATTTCTGTTGCTCCCGCCGCCCAGTCTGCAGTCTTCGCCCTGGCTGCCTGAGGTATGGCGCTCACTGCAGTTTATCTCAAGTAATGAATGCCTTTAAATAGAAATCTCTGGACACGTTTCTGACAACATCCAGAATAAATTTCAAGAACTAAAATTGCACGCGCGCTGCCTCTGCTGTCCACACCCACCGTCCTCTGGGGGCGTGGCTGACCCGAGCCTTGCTGCAGTGAGGCTGCACCCTCCTCCCCCTCACCAGCACTCTGAGTTATTATTTTTTAAATCGTTACCATTTTGAAAGTAGTAATGGCATCTTATTATTCTATTCGCATTCCCTTGATTATCAATGAATATTTTTAAAACATTTTTATTCAGTCTAAAGTCCTGTTCCTTTTTGAACTAAGTGACAAGGAATCTTGACTCTACACCTTCCTTCTTGCACTGTCTTGTTAAGTGTCTCATCTCATTTCCTGTCTCACAGGTGAGTCACGATGCCCTGTGGTCCAGCTTGGTTGCCGCGGAGACTTAGGAAGACGAGGGATGCTGACGTGGCAGGGGTAAGCCAGGACAAGGCTACTGCAGGCTGGCTCCCCCCCAGGCCCTCCGTCCGCATAAGCTACACACAGCAGAAGAAGAGACCACGGAGATGGTGATGCTGACTTCCCCTCCCCAGTGCAAGGAAGAAGAAAGGGGCACCAACCAGGACAAGAACAAAGCTGTGGCACCGTATGGGGGACTGCAAAGAGCTTCGCATGGAATTAAGTTGAAAGGAAGTAAGAACAAATATTTAATAAGGGAATAAATGGATGAATATAAGTTGCAGTTCTCTTTTGGCACTTCATAAATCATTTAAGATATGAAAGAGGTTTTTTTTTAATAGTAATATCTTCTAGAAGAGGTAAGAACTAGAAGTTCAGGACTCTCAGGTTTGTAAATGTATTTATAGCCGTAATTTGTTATTATTATTGTCACCACCGCTACTGTTGCTGTCACACACAGCTAGGAAGTTAGGCTCATGCTTCAAGTTTAATCTCTGTACTAATCACAGTAATTACATATTAACTATAGTAGCTATCATTTATTATCTGCAACATGTCAGATGTTAAGCACTTATAAACATTATCTCATTTGATTAAAAGCCAGCTCTGGAACTCTGAGATATCAAAGTGGGCCAGAAGTTGACGTAGTTGCATCAAGTTTCTTCAGCCAAATATGAAAAATAATGAAGGGTACTTGGGGTGAATAATCAGAACTCAGATATTCTGTTGTTCGGACTCTGGAAAGAAGAGGGTGTGAAGCCAAGCCAAACTCTGAGCAGGCCAGAAAGTCCCTGCCTAGGAAACAGAACACACATGCAGGGACACGGGCTCCCCCAGGGCACCCCAGGCCGGTCCCAGAAGGAACTGCGCTCCTGGGCTGGAGGGACTGCAGTGAAGACCAAGAAAGCCTGGCTTTTAAGGGCTTAAAAGAAAGAACTCTATTCACTCACAGCCGAAGTGCGTGTGTAGCTCTGCGAAGAGTGAGTGCAGAAGCCACGCGGGGACAACCAGGGCTGCTGCAGAGCAGGGAACACGGCCACCGAGTGCAGATCTCAGGACCCACTCAGAGACCCCCAGGAAAGGGGAGGGGCTGCTACGCACCCCCCAGGCAGGCAGGGACATACAAGGGGACATGCAGAGAATAGATATGAAAAACGCCCATTGGAATAGACAGTAGATCCTTGCCGGAAGAACGAATGGCTGCGTAAGCGAATGAGTGGGTTTGAAGTTCCAGTAACAAAAATAGGAAGAACTGAAGGCCAGACTCCACCAGACGCTCATGGGCTGAGGTCAGAACAAGGCTACGCATACCAGCTTTTGAATAAACTCCATTTCTTTAAGTACATGTTGGCACGGAAAGCGCGAAGCCTTTATCCTTAGGACGGGCTGGATGCTTGGGGCCTGCTGGTCGAGGACGCAGTCTGGCTGGAAGGTGGACTCACCCGCCACAGCAGAGGGTCAGGCGGCGCCCTGCAGGGCCGCCGGAGGGCCCTGCTTCTCCTGCGCGCCTGAGCGTGGCCGGGACAGAAGGGGCGCTCTCAGAGCGCAGCCGCTGTCCTCGCCGTGTGTCCTCGCCGTGTGTGTGTCCTCGCCGTGTGTGTGTCCTCGCCATGTGCAATTCAGTCCTTGCTTCATTTTGGAGCCGTGTGAGTCTTGAGAAACGTTGAGGTCATAAACTCAAAATTAACGTGTTGTCTAGCGAAATGACAATTTATTTGGAAAACGATTATTTTTAAAAGCAATTGGCTGCCAGAGACTTGAAGCTATCCCCTTGCCTGTGTGTCCTGGAGCTACTGCCTGGCCTCCCGGGCTCAGCTCCCCGTGGGGGAGCCCGCGGCTTAATTTTCTCTCCTCGCACCCTTTCTAGTCTGATGAGGCTCAAATAATTCTCGGCCAACTGACATCTTGATATTCCATTCCATTTAATCATGTTCTCTCTTTCTCTTCAACCCCTATTTTTAAATTTTCCTCACCTCAGGCCTACCCTTTGCAGCCTTCAAGTCCCCAGATCAAACAGCCTCCCAAACTTCTTCAGTCTTTCGTATCTCTGCCACGCCATCCTCCTCCGCTGTTGGTCAGGCTGCCCCAGATTTACCACCAGAAGTAATAAAGCCCTTCGCTCCAGTCTTTAAATATTTTTTCATATCTCTAAGAACACGGAGATTGCTTAGTATGTGAATGCTAGCCTTTCTGTCCAGTATCTTTCATTTTACATCTCATCTTGTTAAGATTTGGGGGGTTTAGAGCAGTTGTAGGCTCACAGCAAAATTGAGAGGAAGATGCAGAGATTTTGCACGTGCCCCCTCGGCCCCACACGCAGAGAGCCTCCCCGGTGGTCAGCATCACCCACCAGAGAGTGCATTTGTTACAAGTGGTAAATCTGCATTGACACATTGTAACTACCCAAGGGCCGTAGTTCACTTGGGCTTCACTCTTGGTGCTGTACGCTGTGGGAGTTGAGACGAATGCATAATGGCATGTACCCATCATTAGGATATCCTACAGAGTACTTTCACTGCCCTAAAAATCCTCTGTGCTCTGCATGTCCATGCCTCCCTTCACGCCAACCCCTGGCAACCACTGGTCTTCTTATTGTCTCTATAGGTTTGCCTTGTCTGGAATGTCATATCGTTGAAATTACACAGGACACAGCCTTTTCAGACTAGCGTCTTTCACTTAGCGATGTGCAATTAAGTTTTCTCCATGTCTCTTCATGGCTTGAAATCTCATTCCTTTTTAGTGCTGGATAACATTCCATTGTCTGGATGGATTTATTTATCCGTTCACCTACTGAAGGACATCTTGATTGCTTCCAAGTTTTGAAAATTATGAATAAAGTTGCAGTAAATAGCCCCGTGCAAGTTTTTGTGTGGACATATGTTTCCAATGCTTTGGGATAAATACCAAGGAGCTCCATCGCTGGGTCGTATGGTGAGGATGTTTAGTTTTGTAAAATAACCACCAAACTGTCTTCTAAAGTGGCTGTACCATTTCGCACTCTCACCAGCAATGAATGAGGGTCCCCGTCAGCACTGGATGTTGTCAGTGTTCTGGATGCGGCCATTCTAACAGGTGCGTAATGGTATCTCACTGCTGTTTTAATTTGCATTTCCCAAGTGACACGCTGTGAAGCATCTTTTCATATGCTTATTTGCCATCTGTATTTCTTCTTTAATGAGGTGTCTGTTAAGATCTTTAGCCCTTTTTTAAGTTGGGCTATTTGCCTTCTTATGTTTGAGATGTAAGTGTTCTTTGTATATTTCGAGCTGTATTTTTATGTATTTTTTTATGATACTTACTACTGAGGGTATATAATAAATGTGGTCCTTCTGGCCGACTCATGAGAAGTCACTGGAAGAGAAGGATCTGTTTAATTCAGCTCAAAGTTCACGCACCAAGACCAGGTCTCACACACGGCACCGGGCGCTAGGGGCAGGGGCACGGCCCCGACTTAAGGGCCTGACAGTTTAGAAGGGAGACAGAAACATATACACATTCAGTGAGATGTCCCACACGCAGCGACAGAAGGCAAGCAAGGGCTGCGGGCTCACAGGGCAGGGCTCCTGAATTAGCCGGGTGGTGTCAGAGGAGGCTGAGATCCGGGAAACAGCATTAGGGCAAATGTGAACAAGAAGAACTTTGAAGAAATGGTTTGCAGGAGCCACTGCTCTTGGGAGCTGCTTTGAAGTGTCAGGGACCAAGCAAGCCGTGTGAAGGAGGCCACCTTGGAAAGCAGAAGAATGGAATGGGACCTGGGTTCCACCCAGGCTGGAGACGCGATAGTGGGAAATCATCGCCTTCTTCCAGAAGGGGCACAGCTCGATATATAAATTTGGTAATTTTCCAAATTATTGAAGAAATGTGAGCATGGATGGGTTTCTAGCAGAGCAAACACCCAACAAGAGAGGAATTAAAGGGAGAAAGAGGAGTGCCGTGGAGACCAGGAGACCAGGGGGAGGGCAGGGAGGCACAGAAGCCAAGGGCCACGCAGGAAGCCGACCGAGTGCAGGAGACGCGCCAGGTCTCAGGCGCTGGACGGCAGCGGAAAGGCGCTGCTTGGTATTCAGCGAGCAGGAGGCGTTTCTGAATTGCTCTGGGCTGCAGGCCGGACGCCTTTTGCATGTAAAAAAGTATCATATGGCAGAGCCCAGCGTTTATTGCTATTGATCCGCTGCCATCCGCTTCTATCTGAACACGATTTGAGCTGTCACCCGTGACCAGACAACAAGATACTTCATGTACAAAGTGACACGAATCCATGATATCTCTACTGAACACGGAGCAGTGAAGCTAACGGTGCTTCTCCGGGTCCAACATCCCAAGATCCTATAAATACGTATTTCAGATGCCTCTGTAACAATATGCTATGTAATTGTAAAGGACAAAGAACATTAGAACTGGGCCCAAATTATTTTTCATATGGATTAATATGGAAAAAAGAAAACCTGCTGGTCAATCACGGAAACTGAAAGTTAACCTTAAAGTGGGCTCACTTAAAAGCATCGTAACTACCCGAGTGCTGGGGAAACATACAGATTCTGAAGTCAGACACATTTCGGATTGAGTCTCAACGCCACCATTTACTTATTTGCTACCTATGTGATCCCAGGTAAACGAGCATGTCCTCTGAACCTTATTTACTCATCCTTCAAATGGAACCAGCATAGCCTGGTTGCCAACATGCTTGGACCACATTTGAGATTTTAATTTATGTCGTTTTATTTTTCTGATTTAGTGGCAGCTGCTGACTGGGCACTGGGACTACTTCTCTCCTTTTTCTTTTAATAACAGAACCACCCCTTCCACTGGGGTTTCAGCTCCTGACTGCGTCTTCCTGGGCTTGAAGCTAAGCGTGGCCATAGGTATGCAGTTCAGGGCAAAGGGAGTGAGCAGAAGTGGTGTGTGTAACTCCAGGTCACCACCTCAGCCAGGCTTGCCCTGAATTCTGCTTCCCACTCCCTGCTGGCTGGAAGATGGTGGCTGAACCAGCAACCTTGGACCCAGAAATGGAAGCCCCATGCTAAGAAAGGTACTGTTGACCTCCCGGTGCACAGCTGTACATCGGGATGGGTGGCCTGCCTAGTTCTGGGTTGCTTTATGGGAGGGAGAGAGGGAGAGAGAAATTTCCATGCATTTAAGCTACAGTATTTGGGGGCTCCTTTCCTACTGGTTAATTCTCACTTTCATCTTTGTCCCATCCCCCAGATCACACTAGTTCACAGTATCTTTGCTGCAGAGGAAATATGTGACCAAGAGTTTTTCTACCCTTTGTTTTCTCAAAGCCTAATTCCTTAGAACTTGGAAGATTTTGGAAGGAAGCAAAAATAACAGAAATGGATTCTTTGGTAGAAAAACAAGTGTCTTGAAAAAGCAGCAGGAGAGTGAAGTTCTCAAGGACGTCCCCCGGCTCCCTCCCCACTGTCTCCCCATCCTCAGCCAAGGGTAAAAAAAATGTTTCTCCAGGGCTAGAAGGAAAAGGTGGAGAGTTCAAGTGGCCAAGATCGTGGCTTTAGGGTCTGGTTTTCTTGTAGCCCTTGGGGCAGGAAGTGGGACCCACAGAGAAGAGGCAGACAGCCCAGAAGACACAAGAAGACTTGGACATCCCGGGTGTGCCAGGAGCCGTGGCGTCTGCTGGCCTGGGAGGCCACTTCCCACCACGGAGGGGGAATTTCAGCAGATTCTTCTTTCATACAATCCCCAGGGCAGAGGCGCCCGCGGCCCACCCCCAGCTTTGGTGTTACGTGAGAGCTTGGACTGGGGGTGGCAGGGCCGGGGTCGCAGCATACATAACAGGGTAACTTTCTACCAGCCGGCAGCATGAGGAGGTCAGTGCTACAGACCTGGGAGTTACAGAAAAGACAGTGATTATTTCTTTCACATTCGAGTTTCTGGGCTAAGATTTTCACCAGATAAAATGAATTAACAAGCTGTAATACACGTCACACACGCTCATTCCCTTCCCTCCTCGTGTGGATCATTGCCTGTAAGCTAGCCCCTCCACTGCCAACCAAGGCACCAAAGCGACTGAGATACGGTCTCGGTTTCCTCCGAGAACTCAGCAAAGCGGGTTCAATGTTTTCTGTGAAGTGCTGTGGACTCGAGAAGGAGAAACACCACCTCTGCCTCTGAGAGTTCAAGACTAGACGTCAGAGTGACACCTGACCTAGACCTCGAGGTGGAAATGCATCTGAAGGGACACAGGAGAGAGTTCACTCCCCTGAGCACACACTTCTCAACCACAATCAGGTGAGAGGCGGCCACAAGCGTGGTTTTGAAGACCATCATCATTAAAAAGGCGGTGAGAGCACACTGACTGAGCAGCACTAGAGAGAGAGAGAGAGAGAGAAGGGCAGACCAGTGGTTAAAGCCTGGGTTGGTTTCCGAACAATCCTTACTCTCCTCCGTGAAAAAATGGCCTCGCTTCTGGTTTAGCGATAAAGAGAAACCATCCAGGTGGGAAGTCGGGGAAGGACAGATGCCAGGATCCAGAGGGGAAGGCCTGGAGCTCAGGGTGCTGGACGCAGCTGTGGTGGGAGTGGCTGGGCCAGAGAGGGGGAGGGAGGGAGGATGGAGGGCAGGTGGGAGTCACCGGCCCACCCAGGGCACGCTTGGATTTCAGCCGATCAGTGCTGGTCATGGACAGTGTGAAGACACGACTGGTTAGTCCTGCAACACGCGGTGACAAGAAGGGACGTGACGACACCCAAGGCCAGGGCCCTGTGCCGCCCACTCGGTCATCTCTCCTCTGGACAAGCAGGCTCGCGGGATTCCCGTGAGTCTGCATTTGGAAAGGTCTCCAGCCTGGTGTGGCCTGTGCTGAGGTCAGGTGGCACAAACCATCATTCATCAGGGTTAGTGTGACATCCTCACTCCTGTGGACCACGAGACACGAGGGCACAGGCCACTGGAAATCCAGGCAGCGGTGGACCGGTGCAGCCCCGCGTGGCCAGCTTTCCCCGGATTTCCCGCACAGAGGGAAGGGGAAGGGAAGACCAGTCCTCTCCCCCTGTTTAGCCTGCACCTGCCGGCCCGCACCTGGGTGGTGCTGTGCGGGTGTCTCCGCCCCTCCGCACTCCACGGCCCGGGGGCCGCAGACCTGGGCCCCTGCGCTTTGTGATCCGGCCACGACAGGTGCGATGCCCACACTGGCCTAGCGGGCCTCGGGTGAGGCAGGCTTTGGGGTTTGAAATCTGCTCAGGCGGCCACAGTTCTATTCCAAGAGGCCTGAGCCGGCTCACCACGGAGCCAAACTCAGTATGAGAAATCAAAACCCGCAGCTCAATCAGAGGCAATTTAATTAAAGCGAGTAGGTTATCTAGGCCCACAAGGCCTCGCCTATTTGTAACTTGGCAACCAGTAGCGGTGCGCGGTTCTGCCGGGTCCTTTGTCCTCCGTCCCCAGGAGTCCCCTTCCCCTCCCACTGCTGCGCGGCCGCGCCCCGGTCTGCCCTCAGGGTGTTCTTTGTTTTTAAACATGGACACTTCGTAGGTGAAGGAGAAGGGAGGCAGGGAGACGGCGGGTGTTGAGGGGGAAGTTGACGTTCTTATAGATGTACCAGCAAACGATTCCACGACACATAAAAGCGAACTTCTGTTAACTCGGTGAGCGTGACGGCTTTACTCACCACTGCCATCACCGCTGACGCACACACACCGTCACCACCTGCGAAGGGCTGCTCTGTTCTGAGCGCTGCCTCCCTTCCCTGACACAGGGAGGCAGGTGTCCTTAGCATCCAGTTGAGGCACCTGCGGTGGATGGAACAGTGAGTCCCCCCACCCAAAATTCCTGCCCACCAGGAACCTCATGATGTCACCTTACGTGGATATAAGACCTCGGCAGAAGTAACTGAAGGAAGGATGGAGGTGTGAGCCTCCTGGGTTACGGTGGGGCCTACAACCAACGGCAGGCAACATTATCAGGGACGGCGCACAGAGACGCCGGGGAGAGGCCACGTGAAGATGCAGGCAGAAAGTCGAGGATGCGTCTACAAGTCAAGGGACCCCAAGAATGCCAGGCACCCCCAGAAACTGGGAGAGAGGCTGGGAACGGATTCTCCTTCAGAGGCTTCGGAAGGGACCAAACGACCCTGCCATGACCTGGATTCCAGACGTGCGGCCTCCTAAACTATGAGAGAATAAGTTTCTGTCGTCTTAAGCCCCTCAGTTTTATGATCTGTCACAGCAGCCACCACAGGAGGCTATTACGGCAACTGAAACCCTCGTCCACGGACACTGAGAGCCCTGACGCAGAGTCCGTGTTCCTGTCACTCCGCTGAGATGCCTCCATGGCCAGGGGTCTGTGGATGCCCTGAGGGGGCCCCAGGGACACCACACCTGGTTCTCACAGTGCCTTTACTGCATCTGATTATTGTCCTCCTGGCGATAAGGCATTCAGCGTCCCCACTGGCTGCAGTACCCCTGCGTTTGCTTCACTGGCTGCCAGATTACAATGCCTGTTAAAATAAATATGCTTCAATTACCTTAGAATCACTCAACATTGCCACTGTTCCTCCTGATATAAAACTACTGGAGTGATACAAATTTTAACAAGTTCGAATTTGGAAGTAATAAGGTTTTGTGATATGTGTAATGTGGGGTGATTTCAGTAGAAGACATTTAGAAATGGCTGGTTCAGACTGAAGACATTCAAGTTTAGAGGCGGTCTTCAGACTCAGCCCCCGGGGTGTTTAATTTGGGGTGACTTTTGGGCCTCTTTGGTTTTTATCAACCATTTTCTTTTTCTTTTTCTTTTTTTCAGGTTTTTTTTGGGGGGAGTGAGGGTGGTAATTAGGTTTATTTATTTACTTCTTTTTTTTTTAAAAAGGAGGTACCGGGGATTGAACCTAGGACCTCATAAATGCTAAGCGTGTGCTCTACCACTTTGAGCTATACCCCCCCCTTATCAACCATTTTCATTCAAAATTCATGTTTTCAATGAAAAATATTCTCGAGGTAGCTGTAAGTGGACAAGGATGAAAACAAAGTATTTTTCCAAAGATCTGATTTTGCGTGCTCTAAATACAGTAAGAACTTTTTTTTTTTTTTGAGAAGAATATCGCAGCCTATGGGTTGGGTGCAAGCCTGACGGCATTTTTAGGTCTAAGGAGCCCCTGGCTGCTAAAATTACGTGAAATTGGGAGCGGCCTCTAGGTGGGTAATGGCGGCTTCTTCACTCCTGGGCCATGGGAATGACATCTTGGGAATACCTGTCTTGACCACTGTTTGCTAAATTCTGTGCGATGTTAATTTGGGCCTTAGGAGATCGATGATGGCGTTGCCTCTGGTGCTTGTCTGCTAGCTCCTTCTGGCTCTGACGCAGTTCCCTGGGTTCCCATTTAGGACAATTGTGGGAAAAGCTCATGAAAATGTGTCAGACATCACCATTTTGCAAGGTCCTGTAGAGTTGCAGGCAGGCATCTGCACACTTTGGGGCATATCCCCCTCCCAAAAACTCTATGACTGGGAAACAGGGCCCGCCTTGCAGTGCAATGTCACAGCCCTTGGCCCTGCACTCAGATGTGCCCTGCACGTATGGCATGCCCCCACCTCCTCAAAGAATCTGCTTTCTTCCGGAGCCTGTGGACTGCAGGCCTGAGGGTACATCCTTCTCCCAGAGCAGCTGATTGGACCAAATGCTGCTCCTGACCTGGAAGGGAGTCATCGACAGTCTGGCCAGAACTGTGTCCTGGTGAACATAAGGATGGCTTGGAGCAGACTCCCCTCTGGGGAGCGTGGAGTGGAACCAGAGACTAAGTCAGTAGCAGGACCCAAACCAGCAGACACGCAGGAATACAGGGGGATTTCGTTCTCGGTGGAACACTGGAGGGACAGCCCATGAACTACTGCTCTGGGACCAGTGAACATCCTGTACTTCCTGCCCTTTCTGAGGCCAGGTCCGTGAGACAGCTCTGTGTCCTTACAATGAATTTCCCTTTCCAACTTAGTGACTCTAATTTATAATCAATTACCTGGATCAAAACACAGAGTGAAAAGTGAGCCGTGAACAGAACTTTCCCCGAACCAGTCTGCCCAGCCTTCCCTACACCTACCTCCTCTCCCAAAGCTGCACCGTCCCCCTTCCCACCCAAGCCCTACTCAGAGAGGGCAGAAAAGACACCGATGGACACAGCCTGAGAAGGATGCGGTCTCAGAGATGGCTGCAAGAGACAGAGCATCACACAGAGCCGGAAGGCAGAGCATGGGGCGAGGCGGGGGTGGGGAGAGAGAGAAGAGCTGAAAATGCCCGAAGTGGAGAGAACCAGGCCCCAGGAGGCGGGCCACGCTGTGGTCGGCTCATGGACGCGCACTGGCTGATCCCTGTAATGGGTGATCTGACTGGATCCAAAGGTTCCCAGGTTAAACATGGTCTCTGGGGGTGTCTGTGAGGTCATTTTGGCTGAGATTAGCATGTCAATGAGCGGACTCAGCAAAGCTGGTTTTCCCTTCCCAGTGGGGGTGGGCATCACCCAATCCACTGAGGGCCTGAATAGACTAGAAAGATGGGGGAAGGAGAAGTTCGCACTTTTCTCTGCCTACTTGGGTTCTCTGCTCTTGGAAGGAGATTACACCATTGGCTGCCCTGGTCTCAGGGGAGGTTTTGGACGGGGAAGGTCTTTGGACTCAGACTGGAACTAAACGTGGGCTTTCCTGTGTCTCCGACCGTGGGACTTCTCAGCCTCCGGAGTTGCATGAGCCAACTCCTCACAATAAATCTCTTCCTGTACATAATACACCCTGTTGATTCCCTTTTCCTGGAAGCTCTAACTAATACAATCCTTTTCCTCCTTATTGGGAATGCCTGCAAATGAGACAGGAGGCAGAGAGGGCCAAACACATGCATTCTCAACGCGACAGACGCCACCACCCTAAGATTCTGATATATTGTTATTACTGTTCTTTTTTATTTTTTCATTTAGCTCATAAGTAATTTTTAAAGTATGGGTTTTGCACATAACAAAACCCTCTTATGGGACAAAGTCAAGCTTAGCCACGAGTCTCTATATGTTCATAAACATGAAAACATTTGGTCATTCACCTGATGTTTCCAAAAAAGCCTCATGCACGCCAAACGTGAGGGGGACTGACCACCATTTTCATTTTTCCTGTCTTTCTGATGTCTTGGGGCAAAGCATCAGAATGACGGTGGAGTGTAATTCATCTTTGCACGCTTTCCAGGAGAGAAGCACGGTCTCCAGGCTGGGAACATGCAGCTGCTGCGCATCCAAACCACAGCTGGCAGGTGGGCGTCAATGAGCACTTCCCAGCGGTGAACCCGGCTAATGGCCTCTTCCTGGCACTCGGTCAAGCATCACTAATGACCAGAAGGTCCCTGCCCACACCAAAAGTGAGGTTCCACTTTCGTATTTAAGAGCTATCCTGAGGTCCCTCCCTCTGGCTACAAGAGCTGGGGGACTTGGATGCACAGCCTACTAGGCAATGACTTTTGAGAGGCAATAAGTGATCGGTGGTCAGGAATGACAAGCTTGGGAAGGGATTCAATTCTGAACCAACACGCCTTGTCAGGAAGACATCAAACGGGAAAGGACAAAACGTCTTTCTTTCATGAGCCCATCCATCAGTTTGATAGGGAAGTCAATATCGAGTATTAGTGAAACTCCCAGCTACACTAAACGGATCTGAAATGATAACCGGCCCTCGGGGCTGGAATTCTGCAGGTGATTATGCTGGAGTTAAGAATCTCAAGCTGACTTCGCTCCCTGCTCCTCACATACACAGAGGGGTAGGAACTCTTTCAAACTAGATCAACTGGGTGGAACGCGTAGGGTCGATGAAGCCCTCTGCTCTGCAGGTGGGGCTTCCACGTGGACCCGTGTCCATGCTCCTCTGCATTTTCCCCTCAGCAATTTCTGGGGAGCACTAGGAGCCCACATAGCAGACTTGTGAGATCACGTCCATCTGCCAAGACCAGGGATCCCAAGCCTCATCATTCCTTTGCCAAAAAATAAGAATTGGCATGATTGATGGCGCACCCTCCTCCTTCTCTTGGCTAACCTCAATCTGAACTCCACTTGAGTCAGGGTGGGAGGGGTAGGTGGGCTGGAGGAGCACAAAGCAAAACCAAAGGGATGGAAAACGCCCATGTAAGTTGAATCAGTGGGTCCTTCGCAGCTGAATGAGGTGGGAAGGCAAATTCTCTCTTAAGATGCCAGCAGTGGTTTTATTTTCCCCTCCGACTGAAATCGTGAAATGTATATCTTCATCATTCTGTCCCGTTCACTCAGGACGTTCTCTGCTTCCCCAATTTATAGACGTCAAGCTACCCAGGTGTGAAGAAAGAACAGCCTCAGTTTCATAGTTTGATTTATTCATCATCTTCCAATGGGAAAACTTTTGCCTATAATCCTCGATATTTTAATTCAAGTTTCTGCAACAGAAAACCAGATTTAAAGGAACAGAGCTATCACCTTTGATTAGGTAACTCAATCAGTCAACAATATAGTCTTTAGGACTGGAAGAAACCTCATCATCGTTTATTTCAAAGTCTTCATTGTAAAGAGGAGAAAACCAAGGCCTGTGAAGAGGTCAGGGACATGGCATCTGCCTCTTAAGTAACACTGTCAGTGCTCAGACGTGGTCAGACCGGGCAGCTGCTGGTGGGAGGAGAGGCGAGGGCAGAGGGGCCAGTGCGTGCTGCGTGGGGCTCCACAGGGCTGGACAGCGCCTGCTGATGTAGGAACGGTGTCACCCGTCCAAGGAGCAAGGAGATAAAGCTGGCCAATGGTCAGAGATTTTCACAAAAGTGCTGTTTCCCATGTGAAAGGTTGTCTGAGATTGCCATGCCTACTGCCCAGGGCTAAACTATAATAATGGCTCCGCCGACGGAGATTCAACAAATGTCTTTACTAGGAGAAATAAATACATGAGTTCCCTCCCTAAGTTTTTTCTAGTTTTGATTTTTTTTTCTAATTGCTTTATTTACTGCTCTATCATATCCAAAATTCCGGGAAACCACTGCCTTAAGCTATAACAAGTCACTGGAGATTTTTAAATCAGAGAGTAACATGAACAGGGAAGTAATTTGGGGAAATTAATTGTTCTTCGGTGCATAGTATCGACTTTAGTGGGAAGAAAATGGAGTCAGGAAGCCTGTTTAGAAAATTGCAACACAATCAGCACAGAGTGAGAGCAATGAGGTGGGGGACGGGGGTGGGGGGGGGTGCTGGGGCCGAGACAAACAGAATGAGGCAATGGAGAGGCAAGGGGCAAAGAGGACTGTGAGATTTTGAGCCCGGCCACCAAAATTTACATAGGGACCAGGAAGACCTGGAGAACTTGGGAGGAAAACAACCCACCGGATTAATTTTGTGATAGCTGCATTTGGTTTGAGGATGTGGGAGACGCATAATGCAGATGGTCCAGTTGTAATTTGGCGATGCAAGAAGGAGATTCTGTAGGCAGGCTGAGCGAATCCTATGGGAAACCCACAAGAATGTGGTAGCCACAAGAATGGAGAGGAAAAGAGACACACAGAGGACCAAGGGCTGGAGAGGGTAATATGTCCTTCATAGAAGAAAGTGGTGGAGACAGAGAGGATCAGTCCAAGAGAGAGAAGAAACCCAGCAAGGAAGGAGACTTTCATTAGGAGGGAAATGGTGTTCAAGTCCTTCCTTCCTTCTTATCTCCCTCTCTCCTTTCCTCTTTCTCCATTTCATCCATCTATCCATCATCCATCCTCCATCCATCCAACTATTTATTGAGCACTTACTACATTCCAGACCCTGAACTTGGCTCCAGATAAGCCAAAGGCTGAAGTCTAGGCAGGGAGAAGGCTGAGACAAACAAAGGAAAGATCAGGGTCCAAGGAAAGGTGGAACGCAGGGTCCACCAGCCCAGTCTCCCCGCGCCCTCTTTACTTCATGCTTTTTTTGCTCATGACCTCTGGTCATGCCCAGGCGCACTGTCAGAGTGCTGAGTGGAAATCCACATAATGTGGACAGTGACACCAACCGCCAACCCAATGGGAGTGTAGGGCAGGCTTGCATTGTTGCCTACATTGCAGGCAGAATAAATCAAAGCAAGGACCATCAGGATTCTCATCCCAGGTGGGTAAGCTCAGCTTGGAAACCTGGCCACGGACACCTGACGGGACCCATCCGACCAGGGGCAGCAGTCGCTGCCTGCGCCTTTGCAAAGACTTCACTTCATCCTTTAAACAGAAAAATGCCTTAGTGGCGAGATACCAAAATTTCTGGCTGAAGTGAAGGGATTCCTTTTTAACTAAACATTACTCAAGTGGAAGAAAGCCCCATGACCAGTGCTGTTTAGAGACAACCTTTTGTTTCAATAAATTCCTGGATCCAGAATCACAGTTCGAACCAGAAATAGAAGTGTGTGTGTGTACCTATATACATACATGCATGCGCATACACCAGATACATATGTACACATACATGCATTTTAGCAAATATTTACTGAAACACACAACTTGAAAATAAACGAGATGACGGCCCCTGTGGTGGGCTGTGAGGCCAGAGGCGCGGGGCTCCTGTGTGAGAAACAACTGGGGGCGGATATTAGGTTAGAGTCAGTCTCCTCGTTTTGGAGACGAGGGGACGGCCTTATTAAATTCTTTTAGTTGTTACATGTTTTAAGTGATTTCTTCAATTAAATTGCAAATAAGAACATTACATTGATTTTTTTTTTTCCTTTGTGGGGATTTTAACTGTTGGATTTAATTATTCCATTTATATTTCACACATGTGCCCCAGGCTTCTGAGAAATGAGAGCGCTGGTCATAAGTCACATAAATAACACACAGTAAATAAAACACATTCTCAAACGACTTTACGTTAAAATTTGACTTTCCTTAAAAATTATCGTTTCCTGTAGGTTCATCCTCTTTAGATAAACAGCAGTTATTTTTGGTTCTTTTTGACATTTAATATTTATAGCAAACTATTTTTAGAGAGTGTGTTGTAGAGCTATATTCATAGATGTGGATGCCTCCCGTCTCCTGTCTTTGACTCTCTCGGTCAGGTCTCTCGGTCAGGACCTGAGCTGCACCGTCAGGTCATGCAGGAGCGTGGAGGGCCCAGGACTGCACAAGCTGAATCCACAAGTTGTCACCCTGCCTTTCCACCCTCTCCCTCCCCTGTGTCCTCAGGGTCCTCAGGCTGTTTGTGCAGAAGTGCCACCAAACTGCCCCCTGTAACTGTGAGCCAAGCAGCTCAACCAGGGCCCTTCCAAGGCTTACGGGTTCAGGCAACAAATTTTGTTCCCACACTTTAAGGACGCAACATTGATCAAAAGTGGAGAGAGTGTGGGTCAGACAGACCCAGTTGGCGTGCTGACTCGGGACCTCAGCCATTGGTTGTTTTGGCCCAGGTGTCCACGTGGGCCACGGTCGCCAGTGGACGCTGAGTGGGGAGCCATGGTACAGGACAGAGTTGCCCTGTCCACATGGACACACGGAGCCCAGGACCTTGGCCATTTCCACTCTTACAGCTCTGATCGCTGAATGCTCCTGTATTGCTTCACCTCTCACACAACAAAACCAGTGTCCTTATTTTAAAAAAAGCAAATAATCTAAAACACTTGAGATAAATAAACCAAAACACTCGAGACAAATAAACTAAACGCTTGAGACTCGTGACGGTACATTTCACGCGGAGTGTCTAGTTTCCCTTTCCGGTTGGTGCCTGTTTCCAATATTCTCTAGAAAACAATGACAGTTGTCAGCCCCACGCAATGCAATGTCGTTCATTCTAACAGTCACTGCACTGGAACGACTGACGTGCACATGTTCACATGGGTGTTTGCTGCAATGTGACGGATCCTGCACAGTTCAGTGCAGAGTCCACGCCACGCAAAATGCAATTTCCAAATATTGCAGTTGTGCGTGCAACACGAATGATTATCTGGAAATAACCACTGAACTTGTAGAATTCGTCATTATCTTTTTTACAAAACTAAGTTGTCAACTGAAACACTGTACCTTACAGAAATCAAAAATAGCCAGGCGAGGAAGTGAGACAGTCACGCAGGCCTGTGAAATCCAGAGTGCGCACAGGCACACGGTGTGACTTACGTTGCACAAATGCTGAGACAGACACACTCACTGGGAGGGGTGACGGGAAGCACAGGGGACACCCAGCCAGGAGGATGAGGGAACAGCAAGTCTTACGCTGCATTTTATTCCAAATATGTGTGATGTGCTAAGTTTTTTAGTTATTTTATTTAACTCACTGCTGTGATTCTTTTTGCCAAAATCAGGATGTGTATTGATCTTAATATCATCAACGGTAGTTAATATCAGAAAACAACTAAGTCTTAATTAAAAAAAAGATTGTATAGCCCCTTCAGTACCTCTGAAATCGTATACAGTAAATGTTATTACTCGCCACCAATGTTTCTATAGAATGAGAAATGCCATAATGCAATATTCAGACAATCTAATGTTGCATTTCCCAAAATGTTTACCACAGAATAATAAACCTTATGATTCTCTGTAGGAAGAAAGAAGGACGCCTGGTTACCCGAGTTCAGGAGGAGCGGCACGGGCTGCAGCCTAGCTCGGAGACTCTCCAGTGCGCCTGAGAAATGACACCCTCGTGTTGATTTAACCCAGGACTCCCCCAGCCCGTTCTCTTTCCCATAAGCCTGAATGTTATATTTTCATGAAATCAGAGTTCTTAGAGCTTACTTTGGGGAGTGCTATTTTAAAAGGATTGTATGGCCCAAATCAGTCATGGAGAGTCAAGAATAATCAAAAGTAAATGACACAATTGAGATGGAACAAAATCACATGACACGGTCACTGAGTTAGTTCTGTCCACTGCACAAGAGCCAAGGATCTTTTCTTTAAATTTTCTTCTCCAACATGTTAGTTGGCAAATTTTGGAACTGACACTATGGAAATTTCATCTAGAAAAGTAAACTTACTTTCGAGACACAAGTAAGATTATCCATATCCTTTATTTGAGGACCATCCATTTTCTTTATTCGAAGATTTGCTAAATTGGACTCAGTTAATGGGAACTAATTTTAGAAGGAAAGAAATTTAGTATTTCTGGGCATTATGAGGACTATCACAAAATGAAAAGAAATAGGATACTCAGTGCTTGAGAGAACAAAAGGATAAAACTGTTAGAGAAAGGAGAGAAAAATGAAGGGGGGAAGCAAGGAGAAAGAAGAAAATTCAAAAGTAAGAAACATAAATAAATCTAGTGAAGCAATGCGCTTTCCGTCTCACTAAATAGAATGTAAGTACATTTAAATACATACATTTTTGGAAATGTCAGTTGTTTCTTTCGTTGTTATCTCCCTCTCCTTTGATTTCTTTCCTTTTTTACTGGCTGAAGTGGATCTCGCAAAAGGAGTAAAGAGTTTAGTGGAGGCTCAAGAACCTTAACCTCATCACATCCCACGTTGAACTCTCTTCTCGCACCACGACACCTGCTACCCTCCAAAGACAGGGAATCGCGTGTGCCCAGCTGCCCGCGACAGGACTCTAGCCTCCACCCTGAGCGTCTTTCTGTCCCTTATCTCTGTGTTAAATCAACAAACAACTCAAGCAACTGCACAAGGAAGGCTGGAGCAAAGGTGAACAACCACGGCATATGTTTCATTCTAATTACCGTGAACAATTTAGAGGAATTTCAGCAACTTCCTGGATGTGCACTGGAAGAATTTAAGCTACTTTCTAGAAATGTGGAATAAAAGAAATGCCATCACTTACTTTACAAATTTGGACACAATCCTATATTATACTACTTTCTTGTGTGTCAAATGTCTTGACTTTATTTGGATTATAAACCCCTCGAGGGGAGCATCACGCCTTATTTCTGACTTACAAATTTCCATACTGCCTCATCTATTACTGAACACAGAGTGGTACTTTAAATACTTTTTGGATAAATGGATTAATAATAATACTAACACAAAATCAGAGGACAAAAGAGGGCTTCCATGGGAGACCTGTTAGTCATACGAAGGACTGGAGGAGTGAAGGGTTTGTGAGAGAAATACTCTCTCACCCAGCCAACACCGCAGCCTGGATGTCCCTGCTAATTCTTTGAAGACTGGGGGTCACACTGACGTGTGTGTGGTGGTCGTCCATTGGGCCTGCTGCCCAGCCTTACCTGTGGCAGCGGCGTCCCAGCTTTCCCTTGAGTAAGTAAGGGCGCCTCCGCTCGGTGTGGAGGCTCACGCCCAGCAAGGCGCTCTCTCCTCTGCTGGACGAGGGTGGGGCATGAGGTTCAAGTTCAGCCAGCTTTTCTAGGACTCTGAACTTTGAGTGGAGATGACTGAACCTCATGGTGTTGCCCTAAAGAAAGTCCCCTGTGTCCACGACCTCCACCCCTGAAGCTGCCTGGCTTCGGCCCTTTCTGTGGTGTGAATGACTTCATCTTCCTCAAAATGCAAAGTGCTCTCCTTTAAATAAAATCAATATTTTAGGCAGGATCAGGTAAATGAAATAGGCAAAGAGTCACAATGCCCTCGAGAAACAGAGAAGATGGGCTGCAGGTAAGGAGAGGTCTGTCCACACTGGACTATTAACGCTAATGGTAGCCGCTCTGATGCAGCCTGCGCCCCAGGCAGGGCACGTGGGAAATACTCACACTCATCCTCACGATTAAGTAAACATCCTCCTTTTAAAGAGTATAAATTGAAGATCAGAGCTGAGGTTAAGTAACTAGCTCCAGATCGGCCAGTTGGTAAGCGGTGAAGCTAGAACCCGCTTCTCGGCGCGCAGGAGAGAGGCCGGACGGAGCCCCTGGGGGAAGGACGGCGAGCTCGCGGCGGCGGCACTCAGAGCCCAGACCGACCCGGCACGGGAGCGGACACGTGCGGGGTTCAGTGGGGCGCGCCAGCCCGGCAGCGGCCCGGGTCCGGGGGGCTCCGCGGCCACAGCGGGCCCCGCCCGCGCCCCCCCCCCCCGCCCCCGCGCCCCCACCCCCGCGCCGGGCCGCACCGCCAGGGCTCCGGAGCCGCCGACTGCAGCGCGCGGCGCGGGCGGCGGCGCGGCTCTATTCTTTTAAGCATTTTTTGAATTGTTTTCTATCCCAAGAAAATTAAATATTTATGATCACGTTTGCTGGCTCTGCAGCATTTGCTTAGGACGCTTGACGTCCAGGAAGGCTCACGTGCTTCCTCTCCCGTGTGGCCCCTAACGGAACATTTCGGAGTCTTCGCCTTTGTCACACTTGACCGCTTGTTTATTCTATTCATCTGATTACACAAGCCAAGGTTCGGAATCTGTTGTTTTCAGGGCTCTCCTAAGTTTTTGATCTAACGTATTAAGAACCCAGTCATTTGGAGGGAAAGACAGATGTCAAATTAGATGCCTGGACTTTGAAAAACCTCTAGCATTTCCTACTTAAGCAACGGATTGGCTATGGGCATACATTCCCGCATTTTATGGACGGACATGCTCTTACTTATTTTTTTTTTTAATTCTTATTTTAGTAGTATCTATTTGTTGCTTGCATATGAACTTTAAGATGCAAGTTTCTGTAATTATTAGGAACCTTACAGGGACCTGCTTTAAAGGGCTGCTGTGAGACTGCAATGAGATAATTCATTAAGCTCTCCTTCCATACCCAAGCTCATGCACCGAGTGCCAGTCACTGCTAGGCATGGAGCAACGGAGGGCTTGTAAAGGCGGGAACATGGCCCCAGCCACTGGGAACTTGGGGCCTTACAGGGATCTAAGGCAAATACGTGTAGAAACGTCAAAGAGACCAGAATGAACACCACTGAGGCCCGCTCCCGCCACCAACCGCAGCCTGCTGTGTCACCTCGGAGCCCAGTCACACAGGAGCTGCGTGACCCAAGCCTTTGCCAAGAACAAACCTCCACTCTCAGCATGAACTGCAAACATCCGGAGTTAAGCGGGAAGAGCCTATTCTGAATGGGAAGGAACCAGGGATCCAAGGCTGGACTGTGAACGGATCAGCTGTCATTTACTGTTTAAGGGCCCAGCAGCAGTGCTCTGACGAGCCCCTCAGATATCACTGCCATGTCCTGCTGTCACTCAGAGATGGTGGGAACTGACCACCCGAAGACTCGGGGAAAGGCTTACAGACGTCCAGGCTCTGACAAGGGACACATGCCTCTCCGTCTTGGCAGGGTTCATGCCAGAATAAAGGCCTCTGTCTAAAGGGGGAAAAAAAAGACTGCTTCTAGAATTTGATATGAGGTGGATCTTAGAGTCTTTCATTTGATTAAATCTCTTTCTGAACCTGGAGGTGTTTGGAATACCTGCTCTTGTGTGTGTCTCCGACGCAGGGGAGGTTCCTGGAGGCGCTAACGTCCCCGCAACGAGCCAGGTAAGGACGAGCCAGGTAAGGGTTCGCAGCAGACAAGGGGGTGCCCCTTTCACGGAAGTGTAACAACGCCTCAGAAAGTGTGGAATCGTTATCTATTGTTTGTTCAAACTTACATCTCTTTCAAAGAACCTGATAACTCGTTATTAAAGGTGCCTTATAAATAAAAATGGAAATGTTCTGTATGAAGGTTTGTATCACGAAGAAAAACAAAAATCTATGGATCCACTAATACTGGAACTATTTTAAAATCAGTTTTCAGAAGAGATTGAAAGTCTTCCAATTTCTTATGACTGAAAAGGTACAGGTTGCAATGATTTTGATGTGAGTGCTTCCCCTTTCGTTTTAGTTCTAGCGGTGATTTCTGTGCACTTTTAACACTAAAATCCAGGCAGAACAAACATGTGTGAGACAGAATCTCAGTCTCCTCTGACGTACAGATAACTCCCACTTAAAGTTTAGGTCATGTCACCTCAACAGCGCTCATAAGGAGTTCAGTTTCTTGATAAAAGCAAATTGAAGGTCCTCTGTTTCCTAAATAAAATGTCCTTCGGATTTAAATGATAATAACCACATATCACATGACATCGTTGAATCGCCTGGTACAAAAACAGGCTTTCACGACAGAGAAGTGAAGTCAAGACGGAGCCCGCCCCTGGAGCTACGCGGCCCTGCGTGGACGATCATGCTTTCTCGGCTTCCTTTGCTCGCATCTAGAGTAAGTGGTGTAACGTGCGGCTCACTGGTTCTTATGAGAGCAAGTGGGACGCTTGTTCAGTGGTGCCCCCCAGTCCCCTTCCTCTGTCTCTGATTGCCTTTCGAGAGAGAAAGTTTGAAAAAACATCTAAAGAAAAATGAAGGAGAGTCAGGGGGAAGAGTTAGAAAAGATCACCTATTCTGATTGTCATTCGTTTTTGTCATTCAGGTGCAGAATAGAACAAAGCCTTCTTGTGTGTTCATCACGGACCCCGTGACTTTGCCCCCAGCCAGAGGTAAGCACTGCCCTAAGGTTTGTGTTTGTGATTTCATTGTCTTTGCAGACAGTCTTCTGAGGCTATGCTACGTAGCTATCTATTTACACAGCTATCTAATTATCTATCTATCTATCTATCTATCTATCTATCTATCTATCTATCTATCTATCTTCTAATCTACTTGGTTTTGCCCTGTATCCTTTTCATCTCTATGAACAAACAGTATCATACTTATGAAGACTTCTGCAACTGGCTTGTGTCTACAATTCATTTGTTTACAGTTGTAGATGACTCGTTTTTTATTGCTGAGTAATATTCCATCGTTTGAATATACCACAAAAATGCAAGGGTATTTCTGGGTTAGAGACTCAGGAAAGGAGTAGCTAGGTCAAAGAGTATTCACATATTCAATTTTATGAAATAATGCCAAGTGATTTTCTGATATGGTGATACCAATTTACACTCCCACTGGCAGTATGTGAGCAGATCTTATAGTTTCAAATCTCCTCCAATACTTGGTATTACCAGAATTCTAACTTTTCATCAATCTATAATGCAAAATGGGATGATGCTGCAGTTTTAATTTGGATTTCTCAAGCGGCAAATATAGTTTAGCATATTTTCATATGTTTACTAGTCATTAACTTACCTTTCCTGTGAAAGGATTATTCGTGTCTTTTTGCATAGTTCTTCTGAACTTTTTTTGTGAAAGGTATTTATTTGTAATTCTAATCCTTTATTGTTTTATGTGAGAAAAATATCTTATTCCATATCAAGGCTTGTTTTTCCATTATATTTATAGTAATTTTATTAACAGAAATTTCTAATTTTAATGTTGTTGACTCCTTAACATTTTATGGTTTTTATTGTTTTGTTTAAAACTCATCAGTCTTTTTACAGATAATGCTTTTTATTGCATTGTTTAAAAAAATATTTCCCTACCCTAGGTTCACAGAGATATTCCCCTACAGACCATTAAAATCTTTGTCTTAAATATTTAGGCTTTTAGCCCATGTGGAATTTATTTATTTTTGTATGCTATTATGTAGGATCCAATTTCAACTTTTCCATATTAATAAATGACTCAGCACCATTTATTGAACAGTTAGTTCTCACCAGTTGTTTACAATGCCATCTGTATCATAATCAAGTGACCACAAATATGTAGGTCTTGTTCTGGGCTCTCAGTTCCATTCTGTAGTCTGTCTGTCTGTCCCTGCACCGACACCATACACTTTCTTGATTACAATAGCTTTATTGTAAGTCTTGCTATCAGGTACTTCATCAGGAGAGTTTTGGCTATGCTTTCCCCTTCCATGTGCATTTTAGAATCATTTTGCCAAGTTCCTGTGAAAGTACTTGATGGATTTTGATTTGACTTTCCTTAATCAATCTGTACAGATCAATATCAGAGCATTGATAATGTGTGGTTTTTAATCCTCCTATCCATGAATATGGTATATATCTATACTTATTTTGTTCTCCCTTTAAAAATTTCCAACAACTTATAAAATTTTTCCATGAAGGCCTTGATTTTTTTGTTACATGTATTTTTCTTTAGTATTTTAGATTCTACTGTAAATGATGTTTTGGGGGGGATAAGAGGAGAATAGTTTTCAGTGTAGACAGTTGTGCCGTTTACAGGAAAACACTATGGTTTTTTTTTCCTTTTCAATCCTTCCTAATTATTTTTCTTGAATTATTTTCTTGAAATTATTTTTATTGTATTAGTGAATACCTCAAAATCAGTTCTGAATAAAGTGAGCATTAGTGAGCACTTTTGTCTTCTTGCTCTTGATTTTAGAGGAAATACTTCTAATGGCTCACTACAAAGAGTAGTGATTGTTACAGGTTTTGGGTAGATAGCCTTTATCAATTTAAGGAAGTATATTCTTGTCCTAGTTTCTAAGGGCTTATTTTTAAAACTATGATAAGGTGTTGGGTGGTATCATTTTTCTATACCTAGTAAGATGTAGTTTTTAAACTTTTTGTTTGTTATTATGGTGAGTTATATTTGTAAATTTTTTAATGGTAAACTATTCTTGCATTCTTAATATTAATCCAGATTGATCATGGCTGGATTCAGTTTGCTAGTATTTTTAGTAATTTTACATCTGTATCCACAAAGGTGATTGTTCAGTAATTTTTATTTTTTATACTGATATTTTTCAGTTTTCACATCATAATATAAATTAGGAGGTGTTCCTTTTTTTATTCTTTGGGGAAAAATTAATTTTTAATTCTTTGGAGTGAAGTAAATCTTACTTGTTTAATCCAGAAAAAGACTTACTATGCTACCTGCACTAAGTAACTTCGTTAGGCCAGATTAAATTATACAGTCTCAGCGTTTGGGTAAGTTCTGACCTCAACAGTGAGCCCTAAGGGGGTCCCCGAATGTAGGAGATGCATGAGGAGTTCTTGTCTATCCTGTGCTGATGGGATATTCCTCACCAGTTGGATGAAGAGTATGAGCAAAGCAAGTAAATTTGGCCTGGGCTTTAGGAAGTGTTTTTGTAGTATACGCTAAACTCGAATCAGTTTAAGAGGCATATGATAAAGATGTTAGAATTCACCATACAGGAAATATTAACTGACAGTAGAATCAGAATTTACTATCCTATTTTGCTAAAGACACATAGCCTTGAGGAATAGTTTCCTTTTGTGCACAGCTCTAAAACGTGCATTTCATAAATCAGAATTCTCTGACATCAAGAGAGGTAACTTGCTCAATAAATGATGTTTTGGTTTGTTTTGCTACTAGCCCCAGATGCAAGCGGGAGCCTCCTTTACAAATAGAAGTGGGGGGTCAGCTTTTCTTCCCCTTACTTCTCCACCCGGAGGAGAAGGAAACTTCAGGGTCAGTGCAGCCCTGCCCACTTCCACTCCCTGAACTGAGAATTACACCACAGATTACCACGGCCAGGGCAGGGAAGCAAAACCTCAGCGAGATTGAGGGACTTGCCTAAACGGTACTATTTTTATTTTGAAAACACCATCACACCTCGATATATTTTTGCCGACATCTATGTGTTTGTGTGAAAACGATCAGTAACAGCTGGGCCTTTAGGACGAGTTAATCTTTTCATTCATTATTTATTCTTCATCAACTTGTATCAAGTATTCACTATAGTCAAGGTATTGAGCCGAGTATAATGTAGGCAACATAAATAAAATATTCCACTAAGTGAGCATCTATTAAGTCCCTTTAAGGTCCAGGCACCGTGTTACACATGGTGAACATTATGAACATCACTGCCTCGGATGCCCTTAGAAACAATATTGTCCTCAACATGCTGACAGTCTATCACTTTTACTCACAATCAGCAAACCAAATCCTTTTGAAATACGTGCTGAGTTGTACTTTGGTTACTTAATTTTCTATTTTTCTTTGTCTGAGCTGCTCTTATATTGACAGCTCTGTTTCCAGACTCAGCAAACAAATGTGTAGCGGTAGATGCCACACAGAAGACCCCCTGGCAGGGAAGATGTCTGACCCTGTTGCGCAGGAAGTCCTCTCATGGTCTGATTTCACTATTGATGGAAGGTAGGAGTTGGAGGGATAGGTCAACCGTAGTCAGTTTGGACCTCTACCAGCAAATGACCCCTACCGAAGTGTGCTTAAAATGCCCCTTCATTGCCACATTTGTGTAGAATGCACAACGTCACAAAAGACAGACAGTACGTCAAAGGACACACGGGGCTGACAAGACACTTGAAGAGGACTTTGGCCAGTGAGAGCTGCACGGCCAAGCAAGCAGCTCGTGCTCTCCAGCATGCACGACAGCCAGGCAGCCAGCACTACGTGGAGCGATGCAAAAAAGAGCGCCTCTCAGTAGGAATCAATGGACAGTGACGACCCAAAGATGCAAAGACACAGAACCATCCCCTAATAGTAACAAAGGCTCTGGTGTGAGAAAATGGTAGATCTCAGCTCAGACTTTGGGAGCAATCACTGAGAAAAGAATCAGCAAAACTTGAAAAAAAAAGTTTTTATCAATTATTACTAAAAAAGAACTGTACATTTTTTACCCATGCTCTACTGGATGTTCCTTACTGTTCTGTATGTGTGTTTATACCTAATGTATAATCAATAATAAATTATTCTTGTCCTACTGTGTGCAATCATTATCAGCCAACTGTGTTTCGGTTTTTAGTATTCTTTAATACTGCGACCTGCTTCAGCTATGGCTATAAACTGACATAAGAACAGGGTGAACACCACCATACAATTTGATCAAACGTCTATTACTCAGAAGAGAGAAAAACTAGGACTGCGTCATCTTTACAGAATGCTACTTTAATGAGATTTACTTCTGGCTGAATTACATAGAGAGGGTCAACCCTAGCCTTGGATTTTAAGACCAAAACAACAAGGCAATGGAGAATACAGTAAAGAACTATCCTTCCGTGTCTAAACCTGAAGCCAATAGGCTAATATCCGACCCGGGACGGCATAGCTCAGACACAACTATAAAGGGTGCCGCTTGACCTCAGTGGGTGAGGAAGCACAAACCCTCCACCCCGCCAGCTTTACTGAGATACAACGGACACGGAGGTGCAACCCTTTTAAAGACAGAGGCTGGTGTCCACATTCTTCCACAGGGAGTCATCCAATAAAACTGCCTAACTGCTGGTTATTTTAAAAAGTTATTTTAGAAACTGAAATGAACATAGTAACCTACTATGGTGAAGAGCCCACGTGGGTCCTTCGTGTTCGTGTTGCCTTCCTATCCTGGGACGTTCCCGGAGGCACCTGTCCAAGGGGTTGTGCACCAAATCTTATCTATGCAACAACCTAATTGATTTCCAAGCCATCAAATTTTTGGCATAGGCAATCAAATTTCCCTCTTCTTTTAAAGAGATGTGCAAATAACAAAATGGCAATGTTCAGAGCTTCAGAATAAATAAACGTAGACATGCTCTGAATGACGTCTGGATATGTAGGCCCTTCTAATGAAGTTGCCTCTGACCGATTCATAATTTAATAATTTAGCTTGAATCCCTGAGACATTTCCAGTTTTACCTCTTCTTCTGATTACTTGCGAACTTGTTATTTTATTCCCGGAAGACAGCGAAAGAACACGGGAGGGCGCCTAGGACTGTCACTGAGAATACCTTACAGTCACCACGCTAGTTAATCTTGATCACAGTTACGTGTGACAGGTTTGTCAAAGGAAACGCCAACGGCAAGAGCAGACCAAAAGCCGGAGCAGGGGGAGACACAAGACTCGAAGAGGTGAGCTCTGTGTTTCTTGGCCTGATCTCCGACAGGAGTTCATCGTTCCACCTTCGGGCAAGTGGCTGGATCTTCCCATAACCAGGTCTGCGAGGAAACAAGTGCTACCAAAGATTCTGTGCTCAGACACTCACGTCTAGGGAAAGAAATGTGCACATAAAAGCGGAGAAAGACGTGGGTTCCGCGCTGGCCCTGCCGTTTACATCTTCCCAGCAGGAGCTCAGGCCGCTCCCCGCCTCTGGGGCTGTGGGTGCCCCCCTGAGAGCTGAGCTGTGCGGTGAAGGGCGAGCAGGAGGGGCCCCTCAGCCTGCGGAGCAGCAGCAGCAGCTGCGTCCAGGCATGCACCCGAGCTAACTGCAGCTCTGCGGCCCCTTCCCCGCTTAGAGGCTTTCAGAGAAGAGCGGCCATTCCCCCCCCCCCCCCCTCCGCCGCGCGGGGCAGGCGCTCCAGGAGCGTGGGTTTGTCCGCCAGGCCTGTGTTCCTAGCGGCAGCGCCGTGAGGCTCACGGGAGTCAGAGCTGCGTTTTTGCTGATTAAGCAGGCGGCTCCCGCGGGGCGGGCCGGCTCCCCGCAGAAGCGGCCTCTCACGCCCGACCTTGGTGTCTTTCGTGCTATTTACCTTCTTTCTGTGATAATTACATGCAACTTCTTTCACCACTTCCAATCAAAATCTTTACTCCTGACCATGAAAAACAAACCAAAAAAGGCCTCCAAAATTGTGTTTTTCATTAGAAATGGACCTTTTTTACGAAATCATAACTATCAAAAATCGAATGCCTCCTAAGGTGACTGAGCCAGCTTTTCTGTGACAATCTTTGTGGCCCATCCGGCAGCGTCTCTTTCAGAGGCTGGGTCTCTTCATCACAGCGGTGGGCTTGTCTCAGCTCTGGCTCAAGACAGACACACAGGAGACACACAGGAACAAACCCGCCGAGTCGTCGTCGTGTGCTGTGGACGGCGGGAGTTTCACGGCCTTCATTCGCTCTGTTTATGTGTCATCAGAAGACGTGTCACATGAAGTCCTCATCGTGAGATGCTCCAGAGACCAGTCACTTAATCTGGCACCTGCTCTTTTCATCAAATACAGATACTTTATATTGTGGAGGTACCCCTTCCTTACAATTATTGAATATACTGTTTTGCAAAAGAATGGAAATAAAACAGCATTGACTTCTCTTGGTCAAACTCTTTACTAACAATTTTTCAAAAGAAGCTGGAGGACACATTCTTGGTCCAGTAGCCCCGAAGGAGGTACCCCCGCACTTCTTTTTTCTGAATTTGCTGTTTCCACTTTGCTGACATCCTAAGCACATTGGTTCGTTTATTCCACCAGTCTTTATTGAGCCTTTCAGCACGAAAGTAGAATAGAAGGAACATTCCCCGCTTCTGAATTTGAGTCTGATTTTATAACCACAAGTGCACAGTCTAACCAACCATCCTAAGTTTAAAACAAAATAAAACACCGGAAGCTGCAAGCGTGTATGAAAATTCTGAAATGCGATCAACTAGGCAGGAAAGCTTTGTTCTCCTTAAAAAAAGAAAAGAAAGGAAACGTAAGAAACATAAGAGGCTGGCTAATTGTCATCTCCTTTACTCAAAATAATAATTTTTTTTTTTTTTTTTTTTTTTGCTGTTTCTGATTTAGGAAATGCAAGAAAGTATAGAATCAAATGCATGTTCTTCACTTTTCCAGCCGTGCTGGCATTAATCAGAACGCTCAGGAGAGCCTCTAGACAGCTGCCTTCGCAGCTAGTTAGGGTGGCAGTCAGGAGAGCGGTGACACCCAACACACGTGCTCCGAACAAGCACCTAGCGCGGCCCCCGGGTGGGCCCGACCAGCCTTCCCCCATCCCCAAGGCCGCCCTGTGGAAAGTTGTCTCAGTTTGTTTATTTACCTTTGAAAACAGCGAGATGTATCATTGATGCCTTCTTGCTGTCCTCCACTGTGCCATCTCTGTTACCACTAGAAACTAAGTGAAGAAAATGCTCGTCTACATTTGTATGAGGTGCCCCCAGGACGAGAGGGCGCACACGCAAGATTCCAGCTCAAAATCTACTTTCCGGGAATCGTCCCCTCTTTACCCAACTCCAAATTCTATTCTTTCCCTACTCCCTGTGCCCTCAGATAAATATTATTCAGCTTTTAATGCCACTTCACCTCACGCTGTGATTTGTCGCTCAAGAACGGAATTCGTTGCGTCTACACATCACTTCCAGCAAATCAAATGTTCCAGAAAGGCAGGGATCTTGCTGTCACTTAAAATAAGGCCACGCATCTTCGCAGTCCCTATGCCTAGTGACATTCTCTGTACACAGTTGCCAAAGGCGTTCTTGCTGGGACTTGGGTTTTCCTGACTGCTGGAAACTCCCCTGAGTCCTTCCTTCCAGCGCAGTGCTTCTCAGTCTTGGCTACACGTTTGAGTTACCTGGGGAGTCTGAAAGACACCAGTGCCTGCGCCCCTCACTGGAAGACTGTGAGTTAACTAGTCTGGGTGTGGCCCGGACTTTTCTGCTTCCCCAGGTCTTCCGTCTTCAGCCAAGGCTGAGAATCACTGCTCCAGCTGCCATCTTCCCCAAACTTCCCCAAAAGAATAATGTGGAAACTTAAGAACTTCACAGCTTAGCAAGATTATCCCATCAATTTCATCCAGTGGGTCTGAGATGGAGTCACCTCATATACACTCTAACCACCCCATCCAGGAACTGTCATCATCAGACAGTTTGAAGAGGCAGAAAAGGCGGCTCACAGCTGCCCTGAGCGTAATGAGGTGCACTATTGCCGGCTTCCACCCATGAGTGCCCAGGGGCCGCAGACACGAGGCGGGCTAGGGTGCAGTTTGGGTGGTGAGGGAGGCAGGGAAGGGGAGGACCGCATGGTATGAGTCCAAAGCCAAGTCACAGATTTTGGAAGCAAGGGCAATGGCTGGCAGGCTTCATGTCTGCTTTGCTATTACAGACAATGTCACGGTTGGTGTCAACTGTGATCTGCACTCTACATGCTTGTCATTTCATCAAACACCCTGGTAGCTATTCTACGCCAAGCTTCTTGCCCCACATTTTGCTAAGCTACACATGGAACAAGGCCCCAGTGAAGTGGTCTCATCCGTCATCTCAAATGCCTGCACCCTCGGGAATCCGCTCCAGCTGGGGCTGGATTCAGAGGCTGTCCCTGAAGGTGCGAGTGGGCACAGCCACTCTGCAGACTGCAGTGATTCTGGAAATTGCTATCTCTAATGGCTGCTCTGGCTGGCTTTTTAAAAAAGAGGGTTTGCATTTGAGTTTAGAAATGGCCTCATTTCTTTTTTTAAATCTTCGTCTTCAGTGATGATACATTTTGGTCTGTCCTTTGCTTAGAGCGCAGAATTAAATCTTACCCAAATGGAGGCACTACACCTTGAAGGGATTACAAGTGTGTTGAGATCCCTGGACACGTAGCAGAGAAGAACAAACCTGACTCTATATTGATCTGTTCCTTTAGCTCTAACCCCGGGCTCTGTTTCCTGGGCTGAGTCATGCTGGCTCTGCACCTTTTGAAAAGAATGTTGCCTAGAGCCTGAAACATACAAGGCAGCCCACTCTCAACGTGCTGACCTTTAAAGTTATAACACTTTCCCATTTATACAGAGATGAAAAGTTGCAGAACAGAGAATAACATCTGTCTTATTGGAGGTTTGTAGGAACATTGTGACCAGACCTACCTAGACAGCTGCAAGAAGAAAGAATTCCAGCACTGAGAAGTTTGCAACCACCAGCCACATGCCCTCCCCTCTTATTATAAAAGAAGCTTGAATTCCAAGTCAGGGAAGATGGTTCTCTTGAGACACTAGCCCACCATCTTCTCATTCGCTGGCTTTCCAAATAAAATCACTACTCCTTTCCCTAACAGTTCATCTCTCCATTTCTTGGCCTGTCATGCAGCGAGCGGTAACAACTTGGACTTGGTAACAGATGAGGCTTCGGAGCTGCAGGAGAGCCCAGGCTCCTGGCCCCCAGCCATAATGCTGGTCATTTCCAGGTGGGCTGTGATGTCAAAACATTGGAAATGCTGCTTAAAGAGCCTTCCTGGTGAGTAAAATGCTGAGCCATGAACGTAACGTACTCGAGAAACAAAAAGACCACGTCACTGGTGAATCTTGAAATGCTCATTGTTGCTCCGGAATCATCCGGACGGCACCGAGGGTGAATTCACAGTCTGGGAAGGGGCCCCTTGGCGAGGGTCCTCCCGTCTAGAAAGTGCACCACGTAGCCCTTTCCTATAAACCTCCTAAGGCAACTCTCCCTCCGCCACAGTAGCCACGCCACTCAGGTTCTATAAATCATTTCACTCCAAGGCCTGGAGCCAGTTGGTTTAATGAATATTAAACTTTGTGTCCCTTATGCCCCTGGCTGATTACAGATTCGCTAACTTTTAAGAGGCAAGGCCAAGCTATCGAGTACCCTTCAAATTCGGAGCCAATTCCCTTGTTAGGGTTCCGTCCTTATTGGAATCTGAATGGCTGCTGGCACTGTGTCTCCCTCTTCACAATGTTGCCTAAATGAGAGCATTCTTGAGCAGGGGACCATGCCTTAAAGCAGGTAACAAGAAGCAAAACTAATGTCGAAGCTGCCATTTTGTAAATAAAGAAATTATGTCTAGAAGAATGGTGCTCCTTTGTAATATTAAGAAGCTGTCTGATTTAATAACACATTTCCCAAACAACGTAGAGAGAGGCCCTATTTGGACACTAAGGTATTGATTAGAAACAGTCTCTTCCTATAAATGTCTGACTGTGGAAGCAGCAAGAGGCCGGACAAACCCAACGGCCGATTTCAGGGCCTCTCCAGAGCCGCCGGAATGTTGGCTTTCCACTGGGCCACTGGGCCATGCGGTCACCCCTCACTTCACAGAACACTGGAAAATTCCAGAATCAGATCTAAAGGCTCTTTCCTTCTCTCTCATGATTACAAAGCTCCCCCATGTCTGCCTGTCTGTCTGTCTGGCAAGCTCTCCTACAGGCAGGGGGAGGGGTGAAACTGGAGGGGGGAGGGGGCTGCCCGCTGCAAAGCAGCTGTGTCCTCCCTGGTGAATTGTAAAACTTCTCCACGCCTCAATTTTCCCAGAAATGTTATGAGGAAAACGACATATTTTAAATTACCCTGGAGTCCAGGAAGGACAGAGATGTATAGCCGTAACATAGCTCTCTCCTTACTGCCCGGGGTAAACTGAGTTTGCGTTATTCCAGCATGAGCCCTGTCACCACGCTGACTGTTAGCACAGAAACATCCCAGGGACGTGACCGTGTTCCAGGGGTGCCGTCTTCTCAGCTCAGCCGCAGCCACAATGTGTGTGAGCGCCTCTGATCCGCCGGCGCGGGCCTAGGGGCTGCAGATGGACACGGAGGAGACACGGAAGGCACTGGTCTTGATTTCTCCCTGACTCTCAGGTAGGAGACAGAACGTCAACCTAGTTCATTTGATTCGCTTTTAGATTCTCATTTGTGTCATTATCTGTGCCGGGGCCAATATCTACCCTTTAACAAAAAAACCACGCAAATGACAGAAACAACAAATTCCCTGAAGAGAATCTACAATGTTCTGCTGAGAGGAAACGTTCACTCAGATCGTAGCAGTGCCTCAGTGTTAGTTAAGGTAAACTAGAAGGGTGTTTTAGTTACATTCAGCTGGCTTACTGTTAACTAGGATTCAGTACTGGTACAGCTTAGAGCAGCTGTTTACAAATATTTAGTTTGTCTTAGTTTGTTACCTTATGTTTAACCTGTTTAGCTGTCATTAAGACATTACAAACACTTGTTTCTGCTGAAAGATGCCCCAGAAGTCAAGGAGGTGTAGACCCGGGGTAGACCCAACCAAGGTACAAACAGCCTCTCTCCGTTATAACTTTCATAAACAAGGCTTTCTTTTTTCCAGTAGTAAAAATGATGCTAACTCACACAGCTGTGTCAACAGAACATTGCAAACCTGATTATTAGAGAATAACCTGATTTGTTGGATAAATAAAATGTTTTTATTTTTAACCTACTCCTAAAATGTCTGGGGAAAAAAAAACAAAACATGATCACTTCTATTTCCAAAATCATTTACTGGAATCATTTTTACATTTAACTTCCCCAGAAAATAGATCAAATGTAAGCTTAAGATTGCCTAAAACACTTACCAAAGGTTCCGCATATTTCACTGCACTTGTAACAGTTTTTCTAGCTGCCTTTGTGCTCACCACCTCTTGCTGGATGACAGCACAGACATACCCACCTGCTACCGTGTACCTACGTGAGTGATGCAGTGACTAGGAGGGGCTGGGAGCTGAGGGTTCCGGAATCGGTCAGTACCTGGTTCTAAACTTGCCAGCTGCGTGACCTCAGACAAGCAGCTTACCCTCAGGGTCCGCATCTAAAGGGGGGGAGGAAACGGCGGCACCAACCTCAGAAGGATGAGGAGAGGCCGCAGGACAGCGCAGATGAAGCGCCGGGCACAGCGCTCCTCACACAGAAGCCGCGATAAACGTTTGCGGTCAGTATCAAGCAGCTATTTTGTATCTAGTCCAACAGCAAATTGGCCGCTGATCCGACTAGAGGAGCTTTGGTTTGTTTGTCTGCTTTCTCCAGCGTTGCTGGTATGTAGCTGCCGTGAGGAGGGCCGGCCTCCCCGAGGGGCCCCCGGATCAAGTCCAGGGACCTTGTGCGCTGGTCCTGCAACGTCCTAACTCTCCGACTACGTGCAGGTGATCCATGTTCCGGAGCTTCTGTTCCCTCACCTGCACAATGGGGACACAGTTTATAGAGGAGTTTGTGAAGATGAAACAAAGTAACTATATGCAAGGGAATTATGGGAATTGTATGGCACCTAAGAGATGTAAGTTACCATTAACGAGTATTCTAAATAAAAAGAGTGATGAACTGATGGCAACGGCCCGTCACTTAGTGCCCACCACGAGGCAGACGCCGTGCCGAGCACTTCAGACGTGCCATCGCCTGTCCCTGCGTGTAACAAGGGGGACTGGGCAGTTCTGCAATCTATGAACAGCTGGATTGCTGATTTTAACCTCTCTTCTCTTACCTTATTATTATTGTTTCTTAAAAAAATCAAAGTCTGATCCAGTCCACTGTGGCTCTGGGAAATGCCTTTGAACTTCTGTCATTGTGCTATTATCTCTAGCGCAGTAATGGGCCATTTTATAATGTACATCACTATGTACGAAGGACTACTACAGATGTGTTTATGGCCTTAATCTTGTTGCCTGAGACTGAGACGAGTTCTTAATAGCTTCTTTAAATGTGAGCTGAATACTTCATTTGCTTTTTGTAACTGCTTTACTTGCCCTTTCCAACTGCAGGAAGCTGATTCAATGGCTATATTATCAATTTGCTAAATTTAAGGTCAAATTATATTTTTTGAAGACATCAGAATACGTAGTAACTCTCATCATAAAACAGAGAGAGTTGTGGTATATTTGTTGCATTTGTCCAAATGTTTGAAAAGAACTCTGGGCCGCCACCTACATTTATGAGTTGGATTTGGTACAGCTATTAAAGTGCTGTTCAAATTGTAATGATTATTCATTTATTATGACAGATATTAGCATATTTTTCAAACAAAATCAGTGTTTTACCATAATTTTCTAATTGATGACAAATGTACTCAAAAGTGGAATCCACTCCTTCATTTACATGAAGGCACCTACTGGGTTGTGTCTCCATGAATATGTACTTGTATGTCATATATTTATATATAATGTTATAGTAAAATATATTATTGATTATATCTTGATTTAAAGCCTCAATAATTTAATCTTTATTATCAGTTTCATTTTTATTGACTTTTGATCATCTATTCTATACCCCGTGAAAAAGGTCACTGAAATTCAGGAAGTTGTGTCTGGAGGTGACATCGAAGTACAAGCTACCGAGGCAGAGGGGACGAGAGCTGACATCACTGCCATGATCAGTCATCACTCTGATAGAAGCGCTCTCGGGGCAGCGCAGAGGAAACCCCGTCCTGGGAGTACGTCTGGGCAGAGAACTTTCACTCGTCATGTCTTAGTTGCTGTTTCGGCATCAGTGGCAGTCATGACGGAAATGGGCTGGTTCTTCGTGAAGACACACCAAGGAAACCAAATCCTGATACTGTCAATTAGGCAAGACCTCTGACCCAGGGAAACGCTTTATTCGGCCAGTGTAGACTCTCTTAGGTTGGGCATTTCAGGCATTTACTTTCTCTGACAGTCTCAGGATTCTTAGGGCCACCATAAAATTAGGAAGAGCTTTAGCGGAAATTTCTTACTGTAGTTTTAATCTGGGATCTTAGTCATAAAACTTCATGAGTAAAAAATTTGGCTGGAGCCCCTGTTTCCGTGTTGGACAGATTCCATTTAAAAATTTAAAATACACAGCTCATAAGGAGCTTATTGTCTCTGTTCACTTGATTACACTAAAATTGTCACAAAGTGAATGCCTTTTGTCCATAAAGTAACAAAAACCGAATTTTTGCAAGAAGCTCATTGATGGTTGCTGTGGCTAAAGACACTTCTCACTAAATGTTATTGATACACTAGCAACATATACCTACTATGAAGGTGTATGGATACACCCCTTTAAAAAAGTCCCAGAGCATAAGAAATTCAGATTATAAATATATGAAAATGACTCAATGATCGAACTGAGTCCTCAAGAATTGTGGCAATCTTAAACTTTATCGCCCTAAAACGCCAGTGGTATTTGCACAGCACCTCAAAAGCAATGTCAGCTACCGAGTCTAGGGTTCTCCCTACTGAGATCCATAAGTAATCGATTATAAAAAGAGAAGACAGATGGCTTTTCCCTCCACGTATCTACCCTCTAGTCAGGGTTGTGTTTCTAGTTACTTTCCTTGCATCCATCAGTTGTACCAGGAATGGCTGTAGACGAAGCAGCACAGAAGCCTTCTACAGACCCTGCGCCAGAGAGGCTCTGCCAGCTCCTCGCCCAGCATGAAACCACACCTACTGGGCGCACACCCGAAACGCACAGAGAAGGAGACGGCCACCCCTCCTTCCTGCCTTCCTATCCTGTCTTGAAGATTCTAACACCTTCTCCCTCTTTCCAATCCATTCTTGTTCTTTTAATAGAAATCTAGATATTAACGGGTTTTTTTCCTGAGTCTGTCTTTTATTCAACACATTCAATTGTTTCCTAATTATTTTCCAGCAGGTAAATTACTTACGTAAATTATGTCTTTATCCCCACATGGTGTTTGCTCTTGCAAACCCATAATCTGGTGAGATTTTTAAGGTTGTAAGAAAATAATACAGTGTTTTTAAGATGCTCAGTTATAAGCTTTGGAAACACAAATTTAGAATCCTTCATGAAAGCACAACGACATGATCATGTGGGGGTTAATATATTCACTACAAAGGAGAAGGGAGAAACTGCTTCTTATTAAGAGATTACCATGCACCAGGCACTGAAGAGCCTCATAAGGCCTTTTGGGGCCCAGAGAGGGGGAATGCTTCGCCTCAGGCTGCACCGTCAGCACGTGGCAGAGCCCAGTGCCAGCGCAGTGCTCTCCAGGACCAGTGGCTGCCCCCCTGCCTCACCTGCTGCTTCCCTGACAGCTCCGCTGGCAGCATGAGGACCGCACCCTCAGCTCCAAGAAACAGAAAAGAGAAGCTCTCCAGCGGGGTCTGGACAAGCTTGGACTGCATCCCTTGGTACCATCAAGCAGTGGACGGTAAACCAGCGGCTCAGCTGACACACCTGGAGAGATTTATAAAACCATAGATTCCAGAGCCACACGGCCTGAGATTCTGATCTGGCAGGTTTGGGGGTTGGAGCTTCAGTACTGGTAGAATGTAAGCAGACTTGGAAGTGGTTTTGATAGGCAGGCTCATTTAGAGACCATGCTCAGGATCTTAAACAGTAGTCTTCCAGTATTTCTTTGTGTACTCAAAAGAATTTTGAAGACGAGACACCTTCCCTGGCATTTAAAAGGAGAAGTATAATATTTTTTATTGTAAGCTTTAAAAATCATAAAAAGATGTAAAGTTGATGTCATTTTCAGTTTCAACTGTTATGTCATCCTTTAAAATCTTTGCGATGGAATCTAAGTATCTGAGCAATTTGATAGCCAAAACTGTCCATTTAAAAAATATATGGAAAATACGGAACCACAAAAGACCCTGCCAAGTAGCCAAAGCAGTCTTGAGAAAGGAGAGCAAAGCTAGAGGCACCATGATCCCTGATTTCAAACTACATTACAAAGTGGTAGGGATCAAAACATTGGTGCTGACATAAAAACAGACACACAGATCAACGGAACAGAATAGAGAGCCCGGGAAGAAAATGTGTCAACTCATGTACAACAACAGAGCCAAAAATACACAGTGGGGAAAGGACTGTCTCTTCAGTAAATGGTGTTGGGAAAACTGGGCAGACATGTGCAAAAGAATGAAACTGGACCCCTATCTTATGCCATACACAAAGACCTGAAGCCATAAAACTCCAAGAAGAAAACACAGGCAGTAAGTCCATTGACACTGATCCAGGCAATGATTTTTTGGACTTGACACCAAAAGGCAACAAAAGCAAATATAAACAAACAAGACAACACCAAATGAAAAAGCTTCTGCACAGCAAAGGAAACCATCAACAAAATGAAAAGGAACCCTACCACAGGAGAAAATATTTTGCAAATCATATATCTTGTTAGGGGTTAATATCCAAAATACATAAAGAACTCATGCAACTCAAAAGCATGAAAACAAACAATCTGATTAAAAATGGGCAGAAGAACTAAACAGACATTTTTCGAAAGAAGACATAAAGATGGCCAAAGGTACATGAAAAGATGCTCAACATCACCACTCCTCAGGTAAATGCAAATCAAAACCACAATGAGATATCACCTCACACCTGTTAGAATGGCCTTTATCACAAAGACAAGAACTAGCAAGTGCTGGTGAGGATGTGGAGGAAAGGGGAAATTTGTGCAATGTTGGTGGGAATTTAAAATGGTGCATCCACTAAAGAAAACAGCATGGTGGTTCCTCGAAAAAATTGAAAATAGAACTGACATGTGATCCAGCAATTCTACTTCCGGGTGTTTATTTATCTGTAGGAAAGTTAAACACTAACTCAAAATTTTATCTGCATCCCCATGTTCTCTGTAGCATTATTTATAACAGCCAAGACATGGAAGCAACTTGTATCTATCAGCAAATGGATGGATAAAGAAAATACGGGATGTATATACACAATGAAATATTATTCAGCCATAAAAAAGAAGGAAATCTTGCCATTTGCGTAAACATGGATGGAACTTGAGGGTATTATGCCAAGTGAATAAAGTCAGACAGAGAAGGACAAATATCTTATCATCTCTCTTATAAGTGGAATCTAAAAACAGAAACAAAAAACAAAAAAACTCATAGATATAAAGGACAGAGTGGTGGTTGCCAGAGGCAGGAGTGGGTGGAAATAGGTGAAGAAGGTCAAAAGGTACAAACTTCCAGTTACAAAGTAAATAAGTACCAGCATGTAATTACAGTGTGGTGACTGTCATTAGTAATACTGTGTTGTATATTTGAAAGTTGCTGAGACAGTAAATCTTGAAAGTCCTCATCACAAGAAGAACAAAATTTGTAACTCTTTGTGGTTCTCCTTTCACAGGATACACACATATCAAGTCATTATGTTGTACACCTAAAACCAACATAACATGCCAATTATATCTCAATAAAAATGTAAACATTATATTTACATATTTTTTACATAAACAACTAGACTTTTTCTATAATTCTTTTTTCTCCATGAATTTTTAATTTCCATTTCAATTCCCTTATTAAACTTTAGGCTAATATAATTTAGTGTATTTTTATTTTGAAAATTTAATTGATCATGCGTTAGACTTTTCTAACACAAAAATTATGTATATAAAAGAAAATGAAAAAAAGGATGTGACTGTAGATCCTTAAAGTGTTAAAAAAACATCTTTTTTGTTTTCATTACATTATTAGTGTACAACTGATCAAAAACATAAATCTACTATAGTTTTGATAATTATTAACATTGAGACAAATTTGAGGATAAATGCCTCTAGTATTAGATGGATAACTGCTGTGTTTCAATTAGTTCATGTACCTGAGTTTGAAAATTATTTATCGCTGGAATGGACAAGAGTCAGCATCAACTCTGTCCCTTTTTTCCCTCGTTTTAGAATCAAGTACTAAAAACGTTCACAGAAATAGGGTGGGAATGGAAGGAACTTCCTTGCAGTGATCTACCCAACTCATTGTATTCTTTCCAAGTCATATGTCCCAAATCACACAGTCATCAGTCATGAAATATAATTTGTAATCATCCATCACCTGACAACAAAGCACTGGAGGCTGGCTAGTTTGTAAAAGGGTTTGTTAGCCGTAACTGTTCCCTATTCTTCAGTATCACTGACTTCTTTCAACAACAGTGTTGGAGGTATACCTTTGACACCTGGGAGGTGTCAGGGCTCCACGGCTGTGAATCGTATTAGGGTTTCAAGTGGGTATGTCTGTCTTCCATAAGTTGGAAAAGACTGACTGTGAGAGGGGTGGGAGAAAGGGACAGCTGTGTGATTAATTTGGGCACAGCGCACAGAGATGTAGATGACCTGAAAGCTCTCTGAGCCCACGTACCCTATAGAAAGCCATCCTGTTTCTCCAGAGGTATGTTTGTGCCATATTTATAGAGACTGCTGCCTTGACGTGTGCTGACAACCTCTCTACAGCAGGCTGGTGCCTTAGGGTGGGGAGAACGGCTGCCAACAACTGTGATGTACGGGGTCTGAGGCCCCCTAAATCTGAATCCCTCACAGGGAGAAGGGATGCCTGCTGCCCTGGCTTGCGAAGTCCTCTAAGCGGGTCAGCCCTGAGACGCTACGTGGCTCCCCAGTCCTTCCTCAAGGAGGAAGGCTTTCCCTGAAGCATCCAGAGAGAGTGCCCAGGCACCTCGTGGTCATTCGGGGTTACCGGGAGCTGACTGAAAATACTTGACAGCTTGTGCAGGGCGGAAGACCAGTCGTTTCAGTGGCTGCGGCGGACACTGTCAGCGTGCAGAACAGCGAGACCACTCAATCTGGATTAAGGAAACACTCTTTCTCTGGGACATCAGGAAATCTGACGGGCATTTAGTTACTCTGCAGATCCTGAACACAGGTGAGTGCTGCAAGGTGTCCAGGGCACAGGCTGAAAGGCAGCTGGAAGAGGTACCTGGCCAGGGAGCCCTGCGGCCTGGGCTAAACGCAGGGCCGGCGGGGGCAGGGCCCCACGGGAAGCGGGCACAGGCCGGCAAGGAGCCGGTGGAGGAATCACGTCTCAGCTGCTGGTGTCTGAGCTCGGGGAGCGGCTGGCCGGATGGACAGAAGCAGTGTCTGTCCATAACCGTCTCATATTCAGAGCCCCAGACACCAGCAGGAGACCTGGGGAGCCCCAGCCCTGGGGGGCGCCGGGGTCCTCCTACCCCACGGCTTCTAAGGAAATCACACACGTGCTCCTGTCTTTCCCTGGAGCTCCTTGGGCTCTGCGCTTTCCAGCCTGGGCACCCCAGTTCCTGCAGACCAGCAGTCACCACAGGAGGGAACCCCAGCAACACGTTTCTGGGGAAGGGAAGTCCCGTAGGGGACCTCAGTTGCTGGACCCTAGGATGTGACCGAGGGGCTCACAGGAAGACCTGGTCAGGGAAGCAAGCCTGAGGCGGAGCGGAGGTCAGGGCACGGAGGGACTGACCCGTGGGTGCTGTCCCCACAATTGTGTGAGCGGAGCAAAATGCACCTGTGCCTGCAGGAGGGGTCCGGGGAGGGGGTGAAAAGCATCCGTGAGATTAACCACCACAGAGTGGTTGGAGCCAGAAAGAGACTGGGGAGCAGAAATGATGAAGGTATCCGTCTCAGGCGGCAGTGTGGGGCCGACGGGGGAAACGAGAGGGCAGTGACACCCCTGCCCAACCCGATCAGACCCTGCATCCCAAGACCTGGGTACAGTGTCCTTTGATAGGATCGCTCCAGCTCCGCGGCACCCCTTTGTCGTGGGAAGAGGACAGCAGGGGAAGGATGGAGGGGAGGGACAAGGAGGGCCTCCGCGGTGGGGTGGGGGTGGCACCGCCGCTCCGAGCGCCCCGCCCCTCGGGGTGGCTCCCTCACTGACGCTCCCAGCGCGGCCCCACGGCCCCCCTGCAACCCCGCGCCCGCCCGCGCACCAGCCTGGCTGCGCACCAGGCTTCCCTCCGTTGGGGCTCGTCAGTGTCAGTCCTTGCTTGCCCCCACCCCTCAAGAGCTCCCAGGAACCTAACTAGAGCAAAGACGCCAAGTAAAGAAACAATCCCCTTTAAAATAGCACCCGAAATAATAAAATACCTAGGAGTAAATCTAACCAAGGAAGTGAAAGACTTATACACAGAAAACTATAAACCACTGATGAAGGAAGTTAAAGAAGACTTCAAAAAATGGAAGGATATCCCACGCTCCTGGAACGGAAGAATCAATGTTGTTAAAATGGTCAGGCTGCCCAAGGCAATCTACAGATTTAATGCAATCCCTATCAAGTTATCCAGGACATATTTCACAGAACTAGAACAAATCATAATAAATTTCATATGGAACCATCAAAGACCTAGAATTGCCAAAGCATTACCAAAGAGAAAGAAATAGGCTGGAGGAATAAGTCTCCCAGACTTCAGACAATACTACAGAGCTACAGTAATCAAGACAGCATGGTACTGGTACAAAAACAAACATATGGACCAGTGGAACAGAACAGAGAGCCCAGAAATGAACCCACAAACTTCTGGTCAACTCATCTTCGACAAAGGAGGCAAGAATATACAATGGAATAAAGACAGTCTCTTCAGCAAATGGTGTTGGGAAAACTGGATAGCAGCATGTAAAGCAATGAAGCTAGAACACTCCCTTACACCATACACAAAAATCAACTCAAAATGGATCAAAGACTTAAACATAAGACAAGACACAATAAACCTCCTAGAAGAAAATATAGGCAAAACTATCTGACATACATCTCAAACATGCTCTCCTAGGGCAGTCTACCCAAGCAATAGAAATAAAAACAAGAATAAACAAACGGGACCTAATGAAACTTACAAGCTTCTGCACAGCAAAAGAAACTGTAAGTAAAACAAAACGACAACCTACGGAATGGGAGAAAATTTTTGCAAACAATGAAACCACAGAGGCTTGATCTCCAGAATATATAAGCAGCTCGTAAGACTTAATAAGAAACAACCAAACAACCAATCCAAAAATGGGCAGACCTAAACAAGCAATTCTCCAAGGAAGAAACACAAATGATCAATAGGCACATGAAAAAATGCTCTATATCACTAATTACCAGAAATGCAAATCAAAACGTACAATGAAGTATCACCTCACACCAGCCAGAATGACCATCATTCAAAAGTCCACAAATGACAAATGCTGGAGAGGCTGTGGAGAAAAGGGAACCCTCCTACACTGCTGGTGGGAATGCAGTTTGGTGCAGCCACTGTGAAAAACAGTATGGAGATTCCTCAAAAGACTAGGAATAGACGTACAGTGTGACCCAGGAATACTGCTCCTGGGCATATATCCAGAAGGAACCCTACTTCAGGATGACACCTGCACCCCAATGTTCATAGCAGCATTATTTACAATAGCCAAGACATGGAAACAGCCTAAATGTCCAACAACAGATGACTGGATAAAGAAGAGGTGGTATATTCATACAATGGAATACTACTTAGCCATAAAAACCGACAACATAATGCCATTTGCAGCAACATGGATGCTCCTGGAGGATGTCATTCTAAGTGAAGTAGGCCAGAAAGAGAAAGGAAAATGCCATATGAGATTGCTCATATGTGGAATCTAAACAAACAAACTAACAAAGCATAAATACAAAATAGAAACAGACTCATAGACATCGAAAACAGACTCATAGACATAGAATACAAACTTGTGGTTGCCAAGGGGGCGGGGGGGTGGGAATGACTGGGATTTCAAAATGTAGAATAGATAAACAAGATTGTACTGTATAGCACAGGGAAATATATACAAGATCTTACTGTAGCTCACAGTGGAAAAAAATGTGACAATGAATATATGTATATTCACGTATAACTGAAAAATTGTGCTCTACACTGGAATTTGACACAACATTGTAAAATGACTATAACTCAACAAAAAATGTAAAGAAAAAAGTTGAGCAGAGCAATCCCTGAGTGTTCGCTTTTGTTCAATGTACTTGCACGATTCCGCTATTACGTTGTTATATAACCGATAGCAGAAGAACCTAGCATTCCACCCCATAGCCTGCCTCAGTAACCCAGAGTCCCCAGTTATGGACGTGGCTCTATTTTTCAGACTAAGTTGGATCCAGTGGGACAGACTTGGATTTTCCTTTTTGTGCCTAAATGCATAAAAACAAATACATAAAATTTAGATAAATAAAGTATACATTGATCATTTTAAACGACTAATCAAACTACAAATCACTTGAAAGTACCCAAAATTTGATATATAAGCACTCAAGTCACCATTTTTTAATATTTTGATAAAAAAAAAAAAAAACACCTAACTTAGAGAGTTTATGTTACAAATCACTTCGGACTGTAATTCTTTGCGGAATGGATAGCACAGGGATTTCAACAAAGGCGTTAAGGAGCTTTGCAAGAGTTATATTTAAAAAACATCTGGAACTGGAACCATGGCCTCACCCTACGTGTCACAGTGTGTGTTTACATAATGCTTGAATGACTTACTGGTAACCATTAACTTGGACACTAAGCTGTGCTCACTGGACCCTTGTAACAGACGCTCATGGAAAGAGGAGGACCCGCAGACAGCAGGTCACGGTCTTCGGGGAAAGGGAGGTCCTAGCAGTTGAAGGGCTAACGGTCTTACGGCAGAGATCTGGTTTTAAATAAAGCCCAAGTGGCTAAGTCAGAACATATACCCGGAACAAACATCAGCTGTAGAAAGCTGGCCACTACACCGTCCTGTCTGCGAGCTGCATCCCAGGACGGTCGCAGGACGTGGGAGTGGGGAGGCGCGGTCCCAGCAGGTGGCGAAGCCCGCAGCCTGGCGTGGCGGAGGGAGCGGGTGGAGGTCTTCACAGAGGCTCGGTGTCTGGAAGCCTCTGGGGAGCGCACAGGGCAGGATGCAGACAGACGCCGTGGCAGCCCGCCTCTTCACCCGGCTGTAAAGGACAGGAGGGGATCTTTCCACAGAGCCAGCGACTAAGGCAAACTCGATTACAGATCTTCAGGAAGACCAGGGAAGCCCTCCTCATTCTAGTCCTACGGGGCTTCCTCAGGGCCGGACGTTTATGTAACAGTGGTTTTCGGCCCCAAAGCCCTGTCCTCTCAATTTCAGTGAACAGTGGCAGCCCTTTGCGGACAAACAAAAGGGCTGATGCTTATCGGTGAGTCTATCTAAGATGAAGTACTGGCAGAGAGAGGGAAAGATTGCTCCTGTTTCGTGTTGTTTCAAAGATGGAAAGAGCCCCGTTTTCAGTAACTTCAAAAACACGCGTTCTCAGATTCGTCGAGGCTGCGTGTCACACGTGCGTTTCCATAAAGCAAAGCCCCTCTGGGTTCTGGCACTTGGCTCTTTTTGCCATGGATCCAGAACATAACCAACTTCAAAAATATTTGAAGACCTATCCAGTTTCAGCATGTCACACGTGATTTTTCAGAAATTATTATGCCTTTTTTATTGTAGTTGATTTACAATGTTGTGTGAGTTGCTGGTGTCCAGCATAGTGATCCAGCTACACGTGTGTATACGGGAAGATTCTTTTCCATTACAGTTTATTACAAGATATTGAATGTAGCTCCCTGTGCTCTGCAGCAGGACCTTGTTGTATATAGTTGTGTGTATCTGCAAACCCCAAACTCCTAATTTGTCCCTCCCCCACCTTGCATGCTGATAACCATGTTTGCTTTCTGTCTGTGAGTCTGTTTGTGTTTTGTAAATCAATTCATTTGGGCCAATTTTTTAGATTCTACACATAAGTGGTATCCTACGATGTTTGTCTTTCTTTGCTAAGTCACGTATATGATCATCTCCAGCTCCATCCATAGTATTACACACTTTTATTCTCTTATGTTTATCTAAGCCTGCATAGCTGTGTCTCCTAAACGTTAATGACCATGGGAGTCCGCTGAGTCCTTCTTAAAAATGTAACCCCAGAGGCCCACCTCCCGGGCCCTCTGACTCACTAGTTCACGAGCAGGCCCAGGAATCTGGATTTGCAGAGAGTCCCCCGGGGTGAGATTAGGCAGAATTTGGGAAACACTGTGATAAAGATTTGTTGCATTAAACAAAGGCGGCTTTTCCTGTCTCATACCTTTTGAAAAGAAGTATTTACTTTCTTCATCACGGAGCTGCGGCCACTGGCAAGGGCTCTTCCCTTACTACAAGCCTTCGAAGCCCGGTAACTATTTCCCCCTTATCACCGGGCACAGGGAATTCTACCTGGTGAGAGAGATGCTTGACGGCGCCCCTTGCTGCGAGGGCAGGCCTTCCAGCCCGCTCCTGCCCCCACGCCCTCGCGGAAAGGCAGATGCACAAACCGCCACACAGCACACACCTTCTCAGGCTCCGTTCACAAACACGGCCCGGCAGACAGCTGTCTCACAAGGCCCAGATCAAAGCCAGTCTGTTCCAGGTGGATGTGGAATCCACGGGGTCTGGCGGCACGCTCTCTCTCCCCACCCCTCTGTGCCTACCATGGGATGAACAAACACACAGAATTACCCGGGAGCTGAGAGGCATACGGCGTCCCCAGACAGAGACAGGCAGAAATCAGCAGCCTCGAGGTCTATCTGAAATGTACATGTTTTCACGAAACAGAACTTTTTTTTTTCTCAATGCCATTTTCTCTGAAGAAAAATTCTTCTGTCACGTTGTACCAGCTAAAATAAGGCCGTGATGGCCTAGAAAGTCAGATTCCTGGGAAAAGAAAACTACTCTGCTCCATTCACACGTCTAACAGGGTCTCAGAAGACCCCTTAATATTCACGGGCTCATGCTCTGAGAACTCTGAGAATCCTTAAACTCAGTCAAGAACCTTCTGTTAGGGATTTCCTCCCACTGCTGTAGTTCTTCCCCGTGTGTTTACTACGGCCCTGTCCATTCTGGCTGCCATGACACAAATACCACAAGCTGGGTAGTTTATAAAGAGCAGAAGCTCATTTCTCGCACTTCTGGGAGCGGGAAGCCTGAGGTCGGGAGTGGCAGGCAGGCTTCCCGCCGTGTCCTCACGCAGTCCAAGGGGTTGGGAAGCGCTCTGGAAACTTCGTTTTACAAGGGCAGTAATCTCATTCATAAGGGCTCCCCCCTCCCTACTTCAGCATCTCCCAAAGCCCCACCTACTAATACCAGCACCTTTGGGGCTTCGAATTTTAACATCTGAAGTTTAGCGGGGCACAAACGTTCAGACCACAGCAACTCTGTTTCCCGAGTTCCCTGCTATCAATAGCAGGCGTTTCTGTCTTTCTGTCGTCTCCCACTAGACAAGAGACCCTGAGTGTCTTGACATGGGGGTGGCCGTCTAGGTTCCTCCACAGAAGCACTGCAGCCAAGGATTCAGATCCGTGCTGTGGAGCAGTTCAGGTGAGCCACTGTCCTTCGCACAGCTAGTCTCTAGGTTGAAACTGAGAATCTCAAATTCACGTATGCCAAGTGTTCCTTCATTAAATTGTGCATGACAGACATACATTCCCGTAAATGGAAACAAACATTCTCTATGGATTAGGGACTGTTACGTAAATGACAGTCTTCAGAGAAAAAAAAAAAAAAAAGCACAGCTAAGAGGGTTTATCTTTCATCATAATTACTTCTTTAGTAATCGTAGCTCATCTAATTGCTTGTTCCCCAGATACTGGCCCCTTATGACTACATAATTACTGATTACAAATATAACGGTCTATTATTTCATTACTATTATTATTTTAATCTTGGGAGCATAATTTCCTTCAAGAAAAGCAGGATATATCCTGAAACACATCTGAGGGTGAAAAAAGTGTATGCTCTGTATAAAACAAGTCACTGCAGATTATCTCAGATGGATCACCCCAACTGGGATTTTTAAAGCCAAATCTTGTTTTTAAATTCTTACTGATACTGCCATTGCTTTGGCTTAATTAAGCACCTCGTTAACATAAATGGGGTTCATGTAAACACAAATAAGCGATTATGTTTTGAAGGTAGAGCTTGTGAGTATTCTGATCTTTTGCATTTTTCTGAGAGGTAAGACAGTCCATTGGCAGCAAGGATGGGAAAATTGGGTTGCAGTTGACCCTTGAACAATGAGGGGCTAAGGCTGTTGATCCTCATGCAGTTGAAAATCTAAGTGTAAGTTATAGCTGGCCCTCTGTATTCACAGCTCCTCTGTATCCACAGTCTTGCATCCAGGGTGTCAACCAACTGCAGATTGTATGCTGTGATATTTACTACTGAAAAAACCCTGCGTATAAGTAGACCCACTTATACCGAAGTTCAAACCCGTGTTATTCAAGGGTCAACTGTATTGAGTTTGCAGTTTGCTTTTATCACACTCTTTGGTGTAAGCTGAATGTCTAGAACTTTAGAGAGACCCTTTTGATGTAACTCTGAAGCATTTCCAAAAGAAATATAAAGATTTTGGTAACTACTAACCATTTTTGATGGTCAACTTCATGCTTTGTTCCATTAACAACTTCACTGGCTTTTTCTGAGCCTACAGAGCTCTAGTTCACAAGAACTGAGCCTGACTTGGCGATGTGAAGGGCTGAGTAGGCAAAGATGGCAAGGCAGTTAGCCGTCACTCAGCCTCCCTAGGTCAGGCTCCTGCATTCTCTTCTGGGGAACCGCTACTGTCCATCAAAATAATCTGTTGGTTCAGCGACAGCCACGATGCCTGTCATTCTCTAACGAGAACTATTTTAACTAGGTACTTTTTCACCTAACCAGAGACAGTGATGGCAAGCCCTTAAGAGTCTAGAGCTCTGAAATTCCAAATAACATTTAGATTGTTACAGCCGTTTTCCACCAATCACTCTAAATCTCATACCAATACGTATGCCAGCAAGGGTGCTCATTACCTTCTAAATCATCTTACTGTTATTGAAAGGAATTCAAACTGTCGTTATTTGCTGTTTGTGTCCACCCAGAGGATACGAAAAACAGCTTCATGAAAGGAAACGTGCGTAGACTGGATGCGTGAAGAAGTTAAAGGAAGAATACAGAGCAGAAGGCGACCTTTCCCACGGAAGTACCGCCTCACTGCCACTAGGCAGAAGTGGGATTTCAAACCCAAACACATCAATACGGGAAAAAATTTCTCAAAGTTATTTACATAGTGATAGATGGGCTTGGTTTCAAAGGGGTTTGCGAATGAGATTGCCTCAAGCAGTAAAAACAGAATCCCCGTATTTCTCTGACCCTTTTTCATCAAGTTAAGCTGTTAAAAAATAAATCTGCTTTGTGTCACTGCTTAACAACCCAATGTCTCAGATCAGCTCATATGCAAAAACTTTTGTTTGTGGGTTTGCTTTTTTTTTTTTTTACCATTTTAAATTAAATTTCAAATTATATAAGATTAGATAAGCTATAATTAATGATTGGCATTCATTACTGAATATTAAGATATTGATAGTCACAGCTTTTTGGAGTTAGGTAATTCTTCAGTTTTAAATTACTATGCTGTTTCTAATAATGGTTTATCCCTAAAAAGGGGGAAAATAGAAATATTCCTGAGGAGATTTCTGTTATCTAAACACGACACATATCCCGATTAGAAGACAGGAGAGCTGAGGTTAATGCTGGAGAAATACTGCCCCGGAGACTGTACAGGTGAGTGGTAAGCACCACAGACATCACTGAGGTCACCACCACCTCTATTTAACACGTACTCAACAGTGATGTCTGACATAGCTCAGAGATTTAAAAGTCGTTTTTATTTTCCAAAAAGAAGCACCAGTGTAATTGTACAGACACACATGACTAGGAAAGAGAACCGTAAACACAGACACAATTCCCAGTGTGGAAAGGCAGTGTTCGCAGGTGCCCAGAAAGACAGAAGCAATACTCTGCTGCCAAGAGCTTCAGGGGCCCACGATTCCTACGCACAAGAGAGGCCGAAGGGCAGAGCAGCACAAAGTGCTATCAGCGACGTGCGGGCAACAGCAGAAGCATAGAAGTTCAGTTCTCGGAAATACCTTGTGATGCATCTGGTTTCCCCTTGGAAGTGTGGAGAGTGCCACTTCCACTCTTACAACAAGGAAAATGCTGAACAAACAGCAAATTAACAACTTTTATTAAGCCCATGAGAAATCAGGTTGAAGAGCAACCAACCGAGGTGAAACCTGGGGAAGAAAGGCATCTGCAGAGAGCAGCAGCTCCCAAGCATCTAACTGCTTGGAAGGAACGCTGCTGAACACCCTGTATGAACTGGTAAGAAGGTTCAGCTAAAAATGTTTTTGATGAACTGCTGAAGGTTAAATGTAGGTTATTGAGGTGGGGAAAGGGGGGGAACCCTTGGGGATGCCAGACAGGGGGATTCACGTTCCTTGTAGGATTCTTCCCCACGAACCCTAGCAGGCACCCAAGCAGGTGTGACGGGAATCTGGGGAAAGTTCCCTTGATGGAGCTGGGTGGGGGTGGGAGGAGGGAGGAAGAGTAACCATCCTAAATGTGCACACACCTAGCAGAGATTTCAAATCACACAAGGCAAAACTAATAGCATTAAAGAGAGAGAGACCAATCCACAACTGTTGTCAGAGACTGCAGTAACTGACAGAACAAGTCAGCAGAAAATAAGCAGAGGTGTAGGTGAGCAGAACAACACTGCCTGCCAGCCGGACTTGGTTGATGTTTATAGAACGTCCTATCCAACAACTGCATAGTACACATTCTTCTTAAGTGCCCAGGAGCACTCACCATAACAGACCGTATTCTGGGGCATAGAACAAACCTTGACTAATGTAGAGCACTAGAAACCACATACAGTATGTGCTCAGATCATAATGGGGTTACACTCTAAATCAGTAACCAGAAGATATAAGAAAAATGTCCAAACATTTAGAAATTAAACAGCATGCTTGTTAATAACCCATGAATCAAAGAGGAACTATCAGGAAAATTTTTAAGGACTTTGAAGGGAAATGAAAATACATCATATAAAAAATTGTGGAGTACAGCTAAAGCAGCACTTGGAGGTCAGTTCATAGCACTAATGCTTACAATAAAAAAAAGGAGAAAGGTCTCATATATTTAACTTAAGTTTCCACTAGAAAAAACTAGAAGAAAAAGATCAATTTAAACCCAAAGCAAGCAGAAGAGAGGCAATAACGAACATTACAGAAGAAATAAATGAAATTGAAAATAGAAAAATTATAAGAAAATGCATAAAATCAAAAGCTAGTTTTAGATAGAATTGATAGAACTCTGATCAGACTGGCTAAGAAAAAAGACTGAAAATCCAAATGATCAATATTGAGAATAAAATAGGAGAGATCAGTATTAACCCTATAGACAGTAAAAGGATCACTGGATACTATGAATAACTCTATCCTCTTAAACTGGACAACTTAGGTGAAATCATAAATTCCTGAAGGATACAAATGACCAAAAGTCATTCAAGAAAAAACAGACAACATGAAGAATCCTACATCTATTAAAGAGATGGGATTAAAGTTAAAATCTTTCACAAAAGAATCTAGTCCCAGATAGCTCCGCTGACTTACAGCTAAAAAGTGGGTTTAGCAAGGTCACAGGATACAAGGGCAATGTGTTTCCAAATGCCAGCATTCAGCGATTGGACAAAAACACACACACCCCAAAACAAAAACAAAACAAAACACCACCATCCACAATAGCAACAAAAAGTGAGCACAGAAGTAAGCAATCACATGTGAGAAGAAACTATGTTCAGGAATTTTATGCTGAAAACTATAAAATGCACATTAAAAAATTTTAAGTCTTGAATAAATGGAAAAAGATATCATATTCCTGGTTGGGAGACTCTATGCGGTTAACATCTCAATTTCATTCCCAGTTGATCTATAGATTGTACACAACCCCAATCAAAATCGCAGCAAGTTTTTTTTTTTTTCTTTAGTAGATATTGACAAGCTGATTCTAAAATGTATATGAAAGGGAAAGGACCTAGAATAACCAAACCAACATTTAAAAGGAAGAACAAACTTGAAGGACTCACATTACACTATTGAATAACTTCCTACAAATGTACAGTAACTAAAGCTGTGTGCATGTGTTATTAGTGAAATCACAGACACACAGATCTATGGAACAGAAAACAGAGCCCAGAAACGGATGCATACAAATATAGTGAATTGATTTTTGACAAAGGTGTAAAAGAAATTCAATGAAAAAGAAAAATCTTTTCAACCAATGGAAAAATTAGACATCCATATGCAAAAATTAAACCTCAACTGCTTACCTCATACCTTATACAAACATTAACTCAATATTTGAAAATGAAATGAAATGAAAAACATAAAACTCTAAAACTTCTGGAAGAAAATCTGTGATCCTTTACTTTTTCAGTTTTAGAAATACACCAAAAGCATAAATCCACAAAATAATAAGATGATGATAATTTGGACTTTATCAAAATTCAGTAAGTTTTTGCTCTGTGAAACAGACTGTTAAGAGAATCAAAAGACAAGCCACATACAAGAAGAAAATATTTGCAAATCACGTATCTGATAAAGACCTCCTTTCCAAAATATACAAAGAACTCTTGAACTTGAACAATCAGAAGACAGTTGATAAAAATGGGAAAAAGATCTGAGTAGACACTTCACCAAAAAAAGAATTATGTGTGGCAAATAAGCATATGGAAAAATTCTCAACATTTTTAGTCATCTAGGAAATGCAAATTAAAACCACAATGAGATGGCCCTACTGAAGGGTCCAGGACCAAAATGAAACACATGGAGAGAAAGAAGCAACAATTTTAAACCCAACTAATTAATCCTCACAAAGCACGATCTGGAGAATAAAGATGCTTATTCAACAATCAAGCCTAAGAACTAGAAGAACAGCACTGGAAGCCAGAGTAGGGACAATAAATAAGACTTGGTCCCTTTCCTTGGAATTGCACATTTACGATATTGAGATACAGGAGGAACTTGGATCCATTCATAGAAGACCTGCTAATAAGACTTTAAGTCCCCATTTACTTTAAGGTTGCTATTCAATGAGTTCATCAATCAATTTGCATTAATATCAAATATCTACATCATCCATCAATATTACTCTTCAGTAAGTTTGTTGTGATCTGTGTCGTATTTGAGAGCAAATGGTAGACAAGGAAGCCTGAAGAGGGAGAAACAATGACACAAAAATACAAGATATTTTTGTACAAACATGCACATACTTAAAAAAATGACTCCTAAGTTCCTTTGGCCACATTGACAACCCTGAGCTATCACAGCACAGGAGGTGCACAGCGAATGAGTTACCTCTTACATGAGGTAGGCAGGTCGCCTCCATTAGAGCCCTGAAATCTGCATGTTCATTTTCCTTACCAAAGACTTCAGTGCACCAGCTGCGTATCTAATTCACACTCATCCATATACAGGGTTGTACTTAAACCATTTCAGGTAAACCATTCACACACCACCCCAGGCAGCTATGCCTACATAGATAGTCCCTGATGGATTAACAGTCAACAAATGCACACGTGATGCCACCGATGGCCTTCATAAAGCAACTTCTGACTCATGAATCTTTTCAACTATCCAATCTAACGTGATTTAGTTCATTTGAACCAGTCTTTAATTCAAATAGAGAGGTTTATAATCCATGTGTTGGCATCAAGATTCAGCTCATTATGCATAGAATTATAATAATACTGTGTTTAAACATCACTGCACAAAAAGAATGACTGTAATCAACACCTTCTAGGATAACACTGGATGATTCCAGTTTCTGCTAGAAGAGGAAGAAACTCTTCTATAAAGGCTTCTTAGAAATTTCCAATTTTCATTGAAAAGAAACTATGATGATATTTAAGTTACCAGTTATTTTTATTATAATATGATATTAATGGAAAGAACACAAAAGACAAACAAAAAAGGGTAAAATTGAGACTTCCTGCAATAACCCATTACACCAGCCACAACTTGCTGTTTATCACAGTCCATTTTGAACCACTGCTGCGGATCCAGGAAGCCAGGGCAAAGCTGTATTATTACCTAGGCAACGGAAACAGACTTGCACATTTTCTAGTGAAAAGCGTAGAGAATAAATGCCCCACCTTGAGCTAGGCACGACGTTGACATTCTCAGATGTGAATGCAAAGCTAAAACTTACTCCCTCAATCTTTACAATGAGTTGATTAATAAACCAGATTTTATAAATGCAATCATGTGTAGGCTACCAATTATTTCCTAATGATCAGAAGCATAACACAAAAGCAATTAATCAGTAGAAATCCACAGATAGAGAGCAATCTGAAAATATGAGAGACGACCTGTTTGGTGGGAAGAGGGGTGCAAAATGATACCCCTCTGGCTAAAACTGGAGAACTTTAGGACTGAAAGGGATTTTTGAGAAGCCTTGCAAGTCAGCACTGGCATACACCAGGCACTCACTCAGCGAGTGTAAGAGACTAGGTGGGGTGTCCTCATGCTTCTGTCATCGGACAGGGTTGTACTTAAACCATTTCAGGTAAACTCATCTCTCTTATTCTAAAGTTCCTAAGGTAGACATTCCAAATACCATCTGCTAGTTGAATTCACAGTTAATATTGCCAGGATTTTTTCTTCTGACAAACTCCAGTATTCTATCTCTCTACACCAACCTCTGGTTCCATCATCTCTAGCTCATTCTGATGCATTTAACTCACTTCCTCTTGTCTAATTTTTCAAGAAAGATAAGGAGCATTTTCTCACTGTCCCTCATACTTTCCCGCTACTCAGGGTAAATCCACTTTCCTCCCCACATTCCACTCACAAGAAGCGAAAAAGTGAACATTCTGACATCTTTGCTACGTAGAAGAGGAGGACTGAATTATTCTGTGGGGGAGGCTGAGGTTGTTGGGGTCACAATAAGAACCAATGATAAGAGCCTGAAGCAAGAAGGGTGGGCAGCAGGGGCTGTTTTCCTCTCTGTGGATCAGAACTCTTAGACATGGTGGAGTTTTTAAAGGTTTTTCTTTTTTTTTTATTGAAGTATAGTTGATTCACAATGTTGTGTTAGTTTCCGGTATATAGCATAGTGATTCAGTTATACATATATAAATTCTTTCTCATTATAGGTTACTACAAGGTATTGAATATAGTTCCCTGTGCTATACAGTAGGACCTCGTTGTTTACCTATTTTATATATATAGTAATTTGAATCTGCTAATCCCAAACTCCTAATTTATCCTCCCCACTTTCCTCTTTGGTAAGTTTGTTTTCTATGTCTCTGAGTCTGTTTCTGTTTTGTAAATAAGTTCATTTGTGCCATTTTTTTAAAGATTCCTCATATAAGTGATATCACATGGTATTTTTATTTCTCTTTCTGACTTATCTCACTTAGTATGATAACCTCTAGGTCCATCCATGTTGCTGCAAATGGCATTATTTCATTCTTTTTTATAGGCTGAATAGTATTCCATTGTGGGTGTGTGTGTGTGTGTGTGCGTGCATGTGTGTGTATTTATATTTATATATATATATAAAATACACATTTTCTTTATCCAGTCATCTGCTGCTTCCATGTCTTGACTACTGTAAACACTGCTGCTTTGAACATTGCAGTGCAGGTATCTTTTTGAATTAGCTGTTTTCTCCAGATATATGCCCAGCAGTGGGTTTGCTGGATCATATAATAATTCTATTTTTAGTTTTTTAAGGAATTACCATACTGTTTTCCACAGTGGATGCTAAGGCTTTTTCTATTTCCTAGTCTTTAAGTTGTGTATGAGGAGACAAAGATCAAAAGAAGTGAGACTAACTCATTCAGGTCACCGTGACCACTGCGTGCCCCGCGGGGGCTGGAACGCAGGCTCTCTGGTGGTTAGCAGGGCTGTCCCCACCGCAGGACTACACACCCCGGGCAGGCATTTCACCAGGGGAGCACTGAGAGTAGGACAGAAGCGGCCCTCGGCGGGTCAGGGTCAGGAGACCTGTGTTAGTAACGATGTGCACAGCTCTGTTGCGGGGGACGCCAGTAAGAGCAGGCCAGGCACTGCACTAAATGCTTGATGTCCGATTCCTTTTAAACTTCACAACAGCTCGATGAATTAGGTTATGTCACCATTTCCATTTTACAGACGAGGAAATTGAGGCACTAAGTTTAAATGGCAAACCCAAGATCGCACAGTCGTTGCCATAGCTTGTCCTTGAAACTGACCCGACTGGCCACTTGACCTCTCTCGAACACTACGGCCATGTAGGCTGTGAAATGAACGTAAGGGGTAACACTCTCTGCTTTGTGGCAATTTTCCTAGAAGGCGTCCGGTGCCTTTTACTTCTGTGCATTTGTGCCCAAAGGCACGGTCTGTGCGACCTCGGTGCAACCAGAAGACACTTCAGAAACTGCTGACAGTGGTTCCTCTTCCTGAGAAATCACTGCTATTAGAGAGCTTTCTTTTCATCCTTGACGAGACAATTCTGGAGCACCTCTGTGAGGCAGTGGGTGTCTTGGCCAGGCGCTGGTCCTTGGCTGCCCACTCAGCGCTAGCCAGTGACATTTGAAGAGGGGGACTGGAGTTAAACAGGGAAGCTGTGGACATCACATTTGCTAAAAATCTGCTTTCAAAGGATGAAGAAAAACAACGAGAAATGCAAAATAAATCAGAACCAACTCGAAGCCCCCAGCAGCCAGGCTATGACACCAAAACCTCCGGGAAAGAAGCAGTGTGACATTTGTAACTTCAGAACGGTGGCATCTCTTGGGTTGGTGTCAGTGTCATACCTACAAGGAATGACAAAGAGAACACACCTTTTCCCAGCAGGAGAGACTTCCTGGGACTCACAGGTCACAGGCTCGCTGCGACCCCAGAGCTAGCTCAAGCCAGGAGGAACACCTTTCAAAGCCAACAGGTCGGGCATGCGTATACTTTAGGAGGAGTGCGTCCGGTAGGAGAGAGAGTCAAAGGTGGGCAAAGATCCTCTTCCTGTTAGTGGCTGCTCTGCCTGATTCAGGCTCTGGCTGCACCTGCTGTGCTGGAGATGGCCCCCTTGGTGGGGGAGCCTTACTTAACGGCATTACTAGGTAGCCTTTCAAACGTAAGGGACAGTCAAGGAGAAATATGCTCTCTAATAGTTACAGAGGGTAGACCACTGACATTTATGGATTTAACATCCCTGTTGGTGGTTACTTGAAAATTGTTAGGCAATTACATCTGCTATTCTGTAATTTGGCTGAGCACAAGTTTGCCTCATGCACACAGAGATGGATGCTGGCACGTAGAAGCAATCTAGCCAGGGACTGAGATGACCAACCCACTACCATCCTCCTTGGCTCACGCATCCCATGAAATCATCGCATCATTATCTACTTGTGAAAGACACAAAGAACTGGAAGACAACGGCCAACCAGCAGGAGAAAAATTCAATAGATGCCAAAAGTTTGCCAAGGTGTGCAGTGGACAGGAGACACAGGATTCCCAACAGAAATGAGTTCAGATCAAAGTCAGAAGCCCACCCATATTGGAAAATTCAGGTAATTACAGAGCTCTAGAGAGAAAACCCTTCTGAATGTCAGTGCCTACCAAAAGTTGAATGGATTTCTTTCAGAAAGAATGGCTTCACGCGGTGTTTCCAAACCTGACAATCAGAATGAATAGGAGTCTTTCCTCCAGATGCACAGGCACACTCATACGCCAGCCCCCAGCCCGAGTGCAGGATGGACTCTGAGTTTAAATGTGGCTCTTCCACAGGCAGTGGTCCAGGGACCGCAAAAGGATGCAGAGCTGGCAGGGTTAGAGCCATTGTGAGCCCTTTCAGTCATGAGACCTAATCTGTCTACACTGAGATGATAATCCCCAACTCAGGATGCAATATTTATAGAATACGTACTTCTGAGCTCCTTGGAAAATGATGCGACCTAAGTTTTATACGCCAGAGATAAACATTAGCGGCTGTGCACGATTTGTTCTTTAGTTCTGACAGTATGGATTTGTGTTTTGTCACAGGCCACCTGCATCTCTATGATTTACTTTATTAGGCAACCCAGAAAGAGGATGTACACTTATCTCAAGCTTTACAAGGGAGTCTCGACGTTACATTTGTCGACTACAGAGAGAAAAAAATCTCACGTGTGTGGATGTTAATAAATTAATTCTACAGAGTGTGAAGTAATAGTCCAGTGCTTTAACCCATTTCCCCCAGGGAGGGGTCCTGTGCCCCCAAACACCTAAATGTGCACTTTCCCTAAAACGTGTGGACCACTTAGATAATTGATAATATACTTACTTCATTTACTTACTACTTGTTCTGAATATTTGTACACACTGGTATGTGAGTTCTTATCTACAAGGGGAAGACTCAAAGGCAGATCATTCTTTATAAGCAGAACCTACAATAAAGCTTAATTAAGCATAATGCTCTATTTCTGTTCTGACAGTATTGATGTTCTTTGATGTCTCTGTTCCCATGACAAAAGGTCTGGCCAGTAAGAAAGCTGAACTTCTGAATGTGATGCTTTCTTTATGGACCCCACATCCAGATAGAACTCTGAACATGTAGTAAGCGTTTTAAAAAGACTTCTTGAGTCATTGAATGACCAAGCATAAATCTTGATTATTTCAGGAGGAATTTTTAATAACAAAACTGGACATTTAAAAAAGTAGTCAGCGTTCTTGGTCAGGTAGCTGCATCCCTTAACTGTGGTTCCAACCCTTTGGAAGCCAGAGTTCATATTATTCTCATATTATTCATAATCTGCCTAAATTGACTCCATGGCAACCAAAGTATTGGATGCAAAACTGCTTTCTGACAAGGCCAATTCCTATCATAGCTTTAAGTTACAAGCCTTAGGGTCTCATAAAAATGTCTTAAAAGCCTCTTCAACTATCAGGTGAAATTTGGTTTTAAATCTCTTAATTATTCACAGCAGACCACCATTTCCTGGGTTTTCTAACAGATCTCAGACGGATGATAATCATGTTCAAAGTGCTGTCTTTGGGTGTATTCTGAGCCAAATGCAACAGCATTTTATTACGTGTTAGTTTGAATTATACTAGTTGACATTAACATGTAGGTACCTGTAAAATTCTGAAGTCTCCTAACGTTACTTTCTTCCAGGTCACCACTCAAAGAAAGAGTGCCTTGGTCATATCTCTCTGATTGTCTTCTCATCTGAGGCGGAACTAAAGACTCCTGTCGGACCCTGGGGCACAGCCTGAGCCAGACAGGTCATGATGTGGGGTCGTTGGTGGAGGCACCATGCCCATCTCAGGCCACTCTGCGGGAGATGCTTCCAGCACTGCCGAATCAGCCCCACCTCAAACCTCCTGGATGAGATAATCCCTGAGTTATCTGTAACTGGTACACGATTATCCTGTCAGCTGGGAAAGACTCCTGACAGTTACTACTCCATCCAGCTGCTAAACGGAGTTTCAGCTAAGTCCCCCGGCTTCCAATCTTTACCATGTACTGCCCAGCACCTTAGGACGAGGAGCCGTTTAGTCATGGAAGGATGGTAGTAGGAGTTAACCTAAAATCACAGGATAGTGGCTTTATTATTTTTTTTTTTCTGAAGAAAATGTTCAATTAGACATCTGCTAAATGCCAGAGCAGTGAGAGGCACTGGACACTCAAAGGCACAGAGGCGGTCTCCCTGCCTCTGCTCTACTGCAAGCAACCTCCTTCGTTCCTTGGAAGAAATTCAGTGCAGGATACAAAGGCGCATGTTTCACCCTTCTTTTACGTGGATGTAAGATCCACTTATTCTCGGGCTTGTACTGTAAACAGAAACGGACCTACAAAGCCAGGTGGCTTGATGTCTTAGGATAATGGGTTTATGCAAGGAATCTAGAAGTCATTTTTTTTCATTTTTCTGACATGAAAAAGAAAACCTATATTGGATTAAATATCTGTGTAATTAATTGGCAAGGCAAGCATGTTTGAGAAAGGCTTTGGTGCCTGGTCCTATAATCATGCCTTAGTTCAACAAACATTTTTCCATGATGTGCTGGGTACTATGCTAGGCAGTGGGTTGCAGAGATGAGGGAACCTAGAAGGATGAAAGTCAACTCCTCTGAGAAGAGACCAGAAAAGGTGGTCTAAGAACAACCCAGAAAGGCAGTCCAAGAAGAGAGGGCAGCACAATTGAAGGCACAAAGCATGAAACAACGTCACACGTTTTAAAGCTACGCACGTTTTTATATTGATGGGCATGGAGGACAAGACAATAGAGTTAGGGGAATATTCAGAATTTCGGCTGGAGAAGCAAAGCGGGACAAAGTCACACGGATAACGACCACAGGCAGCACCCGCGCAGTTTTCTGAGCCCGTGCGCTGCTCCAGGGTCTATCTTCGTGCGCATGCGCCAGCCCGCCCGGGCGCAGCCTCCCGGCTGGGCGGGGCGAGACCTGCCCGCCGAGCGCGCCGCGCACGCGCAGGGGCTGGGCGGCCGTACAGCCCGCAGCCCGGGGCCTGGGACGGCGTGCGAGGCCGGAAGCATCTGCTCCCGCTGCAGAACTCTGGAGGAAACCCTGACATCTTTCCCTGTTGCCGTGATGAATAAGTGCGCCCCACAGACGAAAAGAGAACAACCACATGCAGTCAATCAACAAACCAGAAAACAGGCTCGACCCAGCTAGGTCTGGTTCCCCAAGTCAATCACACCTTGAACATTTTCCCATCAATTGCTGATACCCTAACAGAGCCGTTTCAGCCCTGGCTTTTCCGTTGGTGATGTCTGAAAATGTGTCCCGTACTTCGTGGATATGCTAATCATACGAGAAAATGACAGTTTTTCTTTATGAACAAACTGCGAACTTGATAAATTTGGCAACTGTGTGTTTGTGTGAGAGAGAGAGAGAGAGAGAGGAACAACTGTGCTATTTTAAATTTGTCTAATAGCACTTTTGGACTTCTGCACGTTGTTTCTTTTCTAAATCTTTCGACTGAGTATTTTTTAGTTATAAGAAAGGGAAACTTAAAAAATATATATATATGCATTTTGTTTCTATAAAGAAACTCAGAAAGGGTGCAGAAGGAATATAGAAACTGTTGTCCATTCAGCAGAAGAGCAACTGTTTGGGTGGGGCCAGTGTGGGAGTGAGACTTATCACACTGGTTTAACTTTTGAATGATAGAAATATATTACTTACTTAAAAATAAAATTTTAAATCCTATAAGGTTGCATACTATTATCTCCATTTTAGAGACGAGGAAACTGAAGCAGAGAAAAAGGGAGTCATTGCCTAAGACCCTGATCCTGTAAGAGAAGGGAACTGTTGAAGAATTTCAATGATGGGCGTGTGTATGTTATGAAGACCCCCTTGGGGACAGAGGGAGGAGGGAAGAGGATGGGCTGGGAATGGAGACCAGGAGTCCAGCCTGGGAGCAATGGCAGTAGCTCAGGTGAGGGGCCGGGAGGGCCTGAACTCAGGAGGTACAGATGGAGAAGAGGGAACGTAGCTGAGGGATGTCAGGAGGCGACATACACTGAGCTTGCCACCTGATTGGCAGGTGGTGGGAAGGAAGGGTGAGGGCGATTCCTGGGTCTGGGGCTGAAGAGTGCACAGATTGTAGTGTCCCAAACGGAGGTAGGGAAAACAAAGCACCACTGAGAGCAGAGCTCTCAACTCATTAGGAACTGTGCAGGGGTACAAGTCACAGCTGGAAGTAAGGAACGGGGAGACCTGCGTAAAACGACATGGAGGCCCTGATAACTAGGTGCAAGGACCCAGCCAACCTCTGAGTGAGACCTATGTTGTCCCGTCTTGCACGTGGATGTATGGAGACCCTGAGCTGCTGAGAGACCTGCAGAAGGCCTGTGGCTGGGCATTAGCTGGGACTGCAGCCCAGGCTTGCCTGGCCCCAAGTCCCGTTGCCTTTCCTTCTTCCCACACCGCTTTCCTTCAGATGCTGGAACAGACGCTGGACGCGGTTTCTGTCGAGTGCGTCACAGACAGACTCAGCACTAGCACCTCGACAACAGGCTTGAACTGCCCGGGGTGGGGGGACTTTTATCCCCCGTCAGGACTCCTGAAAATCGTCTTCACGGCTTCCCGAGCTGCCTTCTCACTGTGTGGTGTATGCAGGTGGAGGAACTTTGGTCCACTTTTCTGCCCTTCACTGAAGAAATACAATCTATGAAGTAAATACCTTGGCTATTTCAGTTAATATCAATTTCTAGAAGGTACTTAATAAGCTGGTGCCAAAAATACCACAGAAGAAGTGACAGAAAATTATTAGGTGACACCTCCAGGGAGCAGAACTCACTGCTTAAGAAGGAAGGGCTGAGAGATGTTGACCTTCTGAGGTCTGACAGGCAGACCAGGAGGCGAGCCCCACCCTTTGCTGTTACCACGCACTTGCCAATATCTGAAAAGTCAGAGGGGGATTTCAGTCCAGAAACTCTAACCGTGGGGGGAAAGCGGCAGCCCTGACACGTCTGCGCAGAGATGGTCTCCACGCCTTCCAGAATAAAATGGGTGCGGCCAGTTGATACTTTACAAGGTGATGGACGCGTACGTCTCAAAGGTACCTGTGTCTGACCCTCCTGTGGTCGCATCTCGCTCTGACTCTCTCTCTGCCTCCCTCTTCTGCTTTTAAGGACTTGCGTGGTTGCCCTGGACCCGTCTGGATGATCTAGGGCACGCTCCTTCCTTCCATGTCCGCTGATGGGCCACTTTAATTCCCCTTGGAAGCCTCCTTTGCTTGCGGCCCAACGCATCCCAGGGACTGGGCTGTGGCGATCTTTGGGGGCCATCATCCTACCTGCCAGTGTCTGACACACCTGACCAGCTCATCGTGTGTCATCCACGAGCAGTAGGTTTGGAATATGCTGTAACCTTGTGGCTAAAGGATATGAACATAAAGAAAGAGTATGAGATGGAGATGCACTTAGAGAAAGACATCTACTGCCTGCTTTGTTAGCGTGTAAGGCAGTAAGTGACTTCCGTAAGCCAAGAAACACGCGACATTATAAAGTGGCAGATTAATAAAAGTTAAACTGAGTGTAAGAGGATGTCAGCTCACTTCGGTTATTTTTACCAGAATTAATATTGGTTTGGAAGAGAGTAAGAACTCCTTTTTATTTGGGATTTCTTGGCTGTACAAACAGCCTTTACTCAAGGTCTAAAACAAATTTCTGATTGGTAGATATTTCCATTGTGGCTTTACAATTTTAAGTTTGTATTTAGTTGAAGAAACAGCTTAATATCACTTTATCTGAAAATCAATAGAGTTTAGATGGGTGGAACACAGAGAAAAATGAATTATTTTTGCATACTGGTGCTTCTGACAAAGGGGGTAGGTTGTCCCAGCCCTGACTGCCCATTCAGTCACAATGGCTTTGTGGAAGGACCAGCCCCAGTGCCGGACTCTTGTCCTTCTGGTATTATGTTGGAACTGGGACTTAAAACACACAGGACCTTGAGAAAGTAACGAGTCGGCGCCCCTCCGCAACCCTGAATTGATGGCTTTCATGTTGGCTTTGGCATTTACTGTCCAGATTCAATCTTCTCAAAGGGATGAAACCACTGGTGGGAATTATTACCATTCCGCCTGCCCTACCACCCTCCTCCCTGTGGTCTCTCTCCAAACAGGCTGGTTAGAAAGCACCGCTGGCAGGAAGAGCTCGGGGCCTTCCCCAGCACCGAGGCCGTGGGGATAAGATGAGCTTTGCATTTTAGGCTACAAGAGGGCATTAGCAAATGGCACCAAGGGTAAGAACTTTGAATCGTGTCCGTCTTTCAAAGAGCACGTGTTAAAAGCCTGTTTACTTTTCAGAATTTAGTAGACAACGAGTGTCTTGAAAGAATAAAAACTAGAATCAAAATTATTTTAAAGGAAAATGATTTGAAAAAACCTATTTGTATCTGAAATGCTCATTGAGAAGGAATCTATCAAATACGAAGTGGATTTTCCCCAGGCCTGCCGTTTGCTAGGACTGTACCAAGGGGTGGTGGTTACGCTGTTAACTAGATACAGACAGGCTGGTAGCATCAGAGGGTCTGTTCAGTGGATAGACTTCAGAATTCATCGCCATGTCCTGGTTTGTAAAATAAAGACCCAGAGCCCTGCAATTTCTTGCTTATATGGAAGGAGAAGAGTATGATGAGCAACGACACACTGAGAAGGTGATTTGGAAATGTTCCCAAAGTATAAGGATGATCTGAAAGAATTTCTACCTTGATTTGGGCAGGAGGAGACACACGGATAGGCATGTGAATTACAAACAGCAGAGTGAACCGGAACTGGGGCGCACAGACGAGATGACACGGGGCAAGCAGACTGCGGGGCGCCCGTTCCTCCCCCGGTGCAGACCAGCACCGTTTACTTAACGACCTCAGAGCACTGTTTCCAGAGTGACTCTCCTGCCTCCACAGAAGAAAGCACAGGAAATAGGAAGTGTACAGAAGTGGGAAAATGGATGTGTTTAAAAATCATTATGAAGTAACAACCTCTCAGCTGCTTCCGTAATTTAGAGTGAAATAGCACAGGATGAAGGATTCGGTATTTATCGCTTGTCTCCCAGTTCCCATCCTCCCTCTGTACCCTTGATCAGAGACACCACCGCAGACGGAACCAAACAAGCAATGCAGATGCAAACAGCTTTTCCATTCAAGGTCTCAGTTGTTCAGAAACAAAGAAAAGGGGACGTTTGGCCAATAGAAGATTTACAGTTTTGGGCAGTAATGAGAAATGAATATTTCACTGGGCTATCATTTAGAGCAGCATGTTTTCTATATGGTTTTTGCCTCTTTAAACAATGGGTATTGTTTTTAAAGAGGCTAGAGCTTACCAAATGTCACGGCTGTGTTATATTCGACTATGCAGTTACCCAAAAGTACCTACACTTATCAGAATGTGATTCCCAATTCCTCACCTTACTCGACCTATCAGCTTCATTTTACAGTGGGTCGCTCCCTCCTCCTTGAAATTCTGCTTTAAGTAATTTCCTAGATTTCACATGGGGTCCTTTTACCTCCCTGGTCACCCCTTCCCTGGCTCCTGTGCTGCTGGAATAAAAACTTACAGGTTACCAGGGGGAGAAGGGGTGAGAAGGGATAAATTGGGAGTTTGAGATTTGCAGATGCTAACTACTATGTACAAAATAAATAAACAACCAGTTTCTATTGTACAGCACAGGGAATTGTATTCAATATCCTGTAGTAACCTCTAATGAAAAAGAATATGAGGAGGAATATATGTGTGCATACGTATGACTAGAACATGATGCTATGCACTAGAAATTGACACAACATGTTATAAACTGACTATACTTCAATCAATAAATAAATAAACTCAGAATTTAAAAAAAAAGATATCCAGCATTGTTGGGAAGTATGATGTACCACATAATGGATTTTACAAATAAATAAAGTACTTCAAAAAAAAAAAAAAAAACAAAACACCTTCTACAGGCAAACACGGCAGAGGCAGCTGGACTGGCTGATGATTTATTGCTGATGCAACGTGAGTCAGGGCCACAGCTGGGCCTCCCCAGCACTTCGCTCATCCCGTCCCCAGCTCGCTTGCCTGACGGAGAGCCAGTTCCGCACTTCACTACACGTATGCATTTTCCCTGCCTCCCCGTTAACTTTGTTCAAAGTAATGCCCCAAGTCATTTCTGAATACCTCGCCCTTGACCCTGAGTGGGACAGACAGACCAAAAGCAAAGGTAAAAAGTGTCCTGGCTCATTTTATTTGTGCTTAAAAGTAGTTACTTTCTCTCAGACACATAAACACTGACATCCTCTTTTTCCACAAATTTCTTTGACTCTCAACTACCATATTTTATGAGCTCTCGGATGAAGACAGGTCCCTTTAACTCTGAAATGCCTCTTCATTGACATCGATTATGACACCAAAATTAGTTTTTTTGACATTGAGAATTCAGTGACTGTTTTGCTGATTATTTTCAGTTTTTGGAGTTCCTTTTCTTTTTTTTAGCATACTTTATGATATTTGCAAGTTTAGTACTGCCAAAATTTTATATAAACTACTCAAGCAAAAATATCTTGTTTGCTGGTGCTGATGATTAATGTTTTATAACACTGAGAAAATTAAAAATATATAATTGCCATGAATACTAATGGTGCATAATGTATATGAAGGTCATTACATGGTCAAGGGAAGATCTTTAAATAGCTGGCAAGTTGATTAGCCCTGATTCCTCTTTTGTCTTCCTGCACATGGATTCATTAATGCACCTCTAACATGTCATTAGTCTCACATTGAGAGGGTCTTACAGATCAGCACTCTAATTTCAAATAAAGACCAGTTAAGCCGTTTCATATCTTCATCCAAAAAGGAACCACCGGGAAAAAGAAGCACGGTGGATTCTCTGTCTCACCTCCTCCGGGACCTGACCATCGCACTTCCCAGGGCCGTCCTCCATGCCACCAGCCCGTAATTCCACAGATTTTGCCTTTGACGCAAAATGAACACCTTGTATGCAAGTGAATTCGAAGGACCGATCCTGAAGGACACTGGAGGGGTTGGGGTGGGTCAGGGAGTCGTCTCTGGGGAATCGGGAAGCGGAGTACACCACTGCTGGGCAAGGAAAATGGCCCTGATTTTCCGCCTGAGCACTGAGGACTGTATATCAACTTCGTTAGGAGGATCTGGAATAAAACCCAAAAATGTTTCTAAAAAGGCAACGGTACATATACATGGATATGCATTTCTCCATCGGATTCCTCACTCCATTTTAAAGAGCATTTATACAGCATTTACACTTATGTATAATAATGCTAATTATTTAACATCGTTGCCTGATCTTTGAATCAAAAGTCATAGAACCCACGGGGACAAACCAGGAATCCTGGGAAGTCTCCACTGAAGAGGAATTCTATTTGGAGCCACGCAGGTCCCCCAGAAACAGGAGCTTCCCCCCTTTTGTCATTTGCTCCTGTATTTTCTCCCTCAGGCCCAGAGGGTCCTCACTGTCTCCCCTGCAGCCCTGAATTCAATACAACCTATTTAAAGGAAAGACTCTGAAAGCCACTTAAATGCAAGCGGCTACGGTAAGCCAAAGTCTTCCCTTCCCAGGGTTATCTGCATGGCAACAGAGATCGGAGCCTTACGTTTAAAGGACTAAGCTTTCGATGTTCTGGCAGGTACACGCAGGTGTCCGGGGCGGGGGCAGATGTATTTTAGGGAGGGACGTCCCCGTGTCACTGAAATTACAACGTAAGCGCTCTTGCCTTTTGACAGGAAGCCCAGGACTGGAAACGCACATGAATTCTAGCTCTTCTGTACACCTGGACGTTCACGGGCAATGTAAGGCCTTGTACAATATGATACATTTGTGGAATATGTATTTCATAATAATTTGGGTTATTATATTTTTTAAATTGTGTCCATTTATACCTTTAGAGACATATACTAAGTCTAGATACTCTGCAGCGTTTAGCTCCGAATAGCCATTTCATATGAACAGATACAGTACAGTTTTCTTACTATGAAAAGAAAACCCTTTTAGTGTAGATTTTGGACATTTCTAAGCGAGCTTAGTTAGAATATTAAGAGGGCACAAGAGGCCCCGTTTCACATAGCAAAGCCCCACACTGTACTCTTCAGACCCAGCGGTGAATGCGCTTTGCGGGGGCTGTGAAGGGCCCGTCGCTGCCCAGTCCACAGCGGGCGCTCAGGGTGCCGGGTCCCGCTCAGGGCCTCAGAGAATCCAGGAGTTAGGACATGGACCATGATGGGAGGACGAAACCCATCAACTCAGCTGCATGGGAAAATGGCGTTGATATAGGTGAGTAAGTCTAGGGCTCTGTCTTATGTTCCAGGAACGCGTCTACAAACGAAATAAGGGTGTCTGCAAAAGCAGGAACGAGAACGGCCAGTCATAAAACTTGACCGCGGCTGCTGCGGCGCGCTGCCAGCGCCCCCACCGCACGCCCCAGCGGCCCCAGCACGAGAGCGGCTGGCTGTGGGTCCTCGGGCCCGGGTGCTGGCAGCGGCGCGTGGAGAAGGCTCGCCACGGACGTGACAGTTCAGCGCACAAGTCCTGTCTGCATGCAGGAAGCCCCCGCACCCTCCCCGGCCGCTGCCGTGGGTCCCGGAAGCCCCCGCACCTTTGCAGGACCTCCCCGACGCGCTGTTGAAGACCCCCGCCCGCGGAGCGCAGCGTGCAGTGCCTTCGAACTTCGCGTCTGGGTCGTATTTCAGAATTTCATTTACCCAGGAACATTTAGTGAACCCCAATTATATTGTGAGACCCTGTGATGAGTGCTGGAAGTACAAAGGTAAATAGCCCCTGGTCCCTGCCCTCAAGCTCAGACTAGGGAGAAATATTAGGTTGAACCACATGAAATTGCCCTTTTTACAGGCAAACACAGTCAAATATTGGCAGTTTCATGTGGTTCAGCCTAATAGGAGGCTGATGATGGTGAAGAATAATGCAGATGCACAGGGAATTATGGAAACACCCAGGGAGGCACGGGAACCTCCCTGAGAGGGCAGGAAGGCTCTGCCAGGAACTGGGTTTTGGGAGATGAGCGTGCCCCGCACCCTCTCTCCTGAGACTCGCTCTGGACCTCGTCTTTGCCGGGAGCTGCGGCCAGAAAGCCCTCTGAAATCTCAGCCCTGTGCATCCCGCCAGCCGACCATCCCGTCTTTCCTTCTGGTTCGTACCTACAGAGTTCCAGCGCCATGCCCACTGGAACTTTGGACCTGCTGATCCTACCACCTCCTCCCTGTCCCCCACCCTCTCCCCTCTCTCCCCAGTTTACACTGTATGCCAACCCATTTACATACTCCTGCGTGGCACCCGTATCGCTGCATTGTCCTCACTCCTGATTAAATCCAACACTCTGCCCACTTCAGGGCTGCGCCCGGGGGCTGAATGTGGCTGGAGTGGAAACACGACCACAGAGATGGTGTCACTTTACATCTGCGACCGCGCCCTTACTCTCCGACAACACCACGCCCCCCTTGTCCATTTATTCTCTCATCCCTGCACGGCCATCAGGCAGCTTCCCTTCTCCACAAACTGCAGCGCCTCCTTCCCAGCCGTCCTCCTGCCGAGGGGTCTCCTTCCCAGTAGCGCTCGGAGAGGAGCCGTCTCCGCCCCCCCACCCCACCCCCCCACCTCGCCACCTGAGTCCACGGCAGGTGACGCAGCCCTGCTGGCATCTCAGGCCAGCCCCCCTGTTTGTACCCTGATTCCATCTCTCCTCCAAGATCATCAATCCCACCTCCCCCACCTCTTCTGGATTATTATTCAAAACAGCAATTATCTCTTCCATCTTAAGTATCTTATCTTGCCTCCTTTTGATGCTCAACTCTTCATCGAAATTCCTTTGAAAGGTCATCTATACACGATGTTTCCAATTCGCTTCTCTCCTCATGTCCTCTCCTAGCTACAGGCTTTAAGGCTTTCATCCTTATCGCTCCTAAACCGCATATCAAGAGCAGTATGACCTCTTCCATTTTGGCTCAGATTTTCATAGCATTCAAATTGCATGCTCTCCAAAACCACCTCACACTCCTCTCCCCTTTCTGTTTGTATAGCATGTATTGCCTTGTAACAAAAAATGTGTGTATGCACACACACACACACACACACATATATACAATTTATTTTGCTTTTTATTTGCCTCTTGTCTCACCTACTAGAATTTAAGCTCTATGAGGGCAGGAATCTCTGCTTTGTTCACTGACAACTGTTCAAGGGCTTTGAAGCGAACGGTGCACAGCAGGCACCTAATACAGGTTCATGGGCTAAAAGAGTACGTGCAGAAGGTCTCCTCATATATTTAGGAGAAAAGTTACACACTTACAGTTAGAAAATAAATACGCACTGGGGGTGTAATACACAGCATGGCGACCACAGTCACATTGCCATACAGGTATACTTGATAGCTAGTTGCTGAGAGAGCACATGGTGAAAAGTTCTCACAAGGAAGAGACAGGTTTTTTTTTTTGATAACTGTGTGCGGTGATGAAAGTTAACCAAAATTACCGTGCTAATCGCTTTGCGGTCTGTGTATGGCAAGCCATCGTGCTGCACCCCTTAAACTCACACAGTGCCGTATGTCAATCATATCTCAATAAAACTGAAAAACAAAATACTTTATCATTAAAATTTTTTTAACATTTTTTATTGAGTTATAGTCAGTTTACAATATTGTGTCAAATTCCAGGGTAGGGCACAATTTTTCAGTTACATATGAACATACATATATTCATTGTCACATGTTTTTCGCTGTGAGCCACCACAAGATCGTGTGTATCTTTCCCTGTGCTGTACAGTATAATCTTGTTTATCTGTTCTACAATTTGAAATCGGGGTGGGAAGGGACAGACTGGGATTTCAGAATTCTTTTTGTTCCCGGCCTCTCACAGTGGGGCTGTTCTTCGCGTGCCCACTGACTTTCGCTACCTGTTCACATAAGAGCACTTGTGACTTTGTTCTCTCTGGGGTTGTTCTCTGCCTCCTGTGGATACTGAGGGGCCCACAGCGGGCTGCAGCCTCCCTGGGAGCAGGGTGGAGAGGGGGCTTGCGTCGCACAGATCAGCAGGCGGCACTGTATTCTGTCTGCCGTCATTCTCACATCTCCCTCCTGCTCTTCCCGGGTCTGCTGACCAAGCTGAGGCTCTGTGGGTTGACGTCTCTAGAGAATCAATGTCTGGTCTACCCAAAGGACGAGGGAGAAAAGCCATCTGTCCACATGGGGTGGAAGAGAGAGGTCCCTGAACTGCCCAGGACGCTCGTGTGTCTCCTGTTCCGCATGGTAACAGCGGACTCCTTGCTTAGTCCTTGCTTTGTGCACAGAAACGTTTCCTGGCCATGTGAATATGCGTTTTATGGGGATCCTGCCCGGTCAGTTCCTACCTCCAAATCTTAATTTAATCGACCTATTTCCTTTCTCAATAAATAATCTGCTTTTAATGAATTATAACTAATTTCTACTAAAGCATCTTAAGTGACTGTAGGCTATTTGCAACCTGCTAATGATCTAACGATGGGAATGAGTTTCATATCTCTATTGAAGTGCAGTGTCCTGATGAACAGCCCTTTGGCCCCAGCATATCCGCAGTAAAAGCTTTGCAGAGGACTTTCCCCGGTAGCGGTACCGCGAATATGGAGAGGAGGCTGTGAGGTCCGCGGCAAACCGAAGGGAGCTGGGTAACCATCTCCTGTCCAGCCCTGTGCATGGCTTGGTGGAATCTAGTATCTGATGTCTCCGACACTAAGGGCATTTTTCTCAGGACTCTTAAACTTTTCAAAATAGAAAAAGTTCCCGCCCCCCAAATAGTCAGAAACATCAACTCTTGCTGGGTTTTCAGGTTGCAGTCCGTAAGGACAGATATTTCACTCCTAGCAAACATCACAAGAATGCCGCAAACCTTTTTTCATGCAACTTTCTCAAAATTTCATTTGTGTAGAGACTCAACAATGGCTTGAATTGTCATATTTAAAATGTATCACTAAGATTTTTTGAAAGCATGGTAACAAAAACATCTCTTGAAAAACAATCTCTGAATTAGGAAAACAGAAGCTGAAAACAGAGTCTTAAGTTCAAAAGTGTGTGAAGGCCGTGACGGAAGTGCGACGACCTCCCCGCGCAGGTGGAGAGAGGAACTCAGCCTTCCTCCCCGTCATCGAGAGCCTGAGTGCGGTCAGTGGGCCGCATACGCTCTAATCTCTGCCTGGGGCTGTGAGAAACGTCAATAGAAACTGTGCTGGATGATCAAGGGCAATGAGTTTATCAATGTGTTTACCCTTCCTGGGAATACACTGTCATCAAAAGTGTGCTCTAAGCCAAAGCCAGCACACTCTGCCAGCTCCCCAGGCCCTCGGAGGTGTCTGTAGGTCTCATATCTTCATGAATTAACAAGCCTGGCTTTCCTTTTTCTGCGAGGCTTTGCGGTGACTCAAGCAGCACTGAGCTACCAGCTAGTGGCAGAGGAAACCCTTGATCTGCCTGCACCAAGGACTTGGTCTATTTCTATGATCAGAAGGGAAACAGAACTGGGCACTTAAAGCTAGTTAAGATTTGACATCAAAACAAGCCTCTCAAAGAGGGAGAAATTGTTATGAATCTGAGCATGTCGTCTTTGTACTGGAACTCATGGGATGATTCTCAGGGTTCACCGTGTACAGTAAAGTATGAAGAAACATGTGATTCAACTGACCCACACCTCATGTGTTTTATTTTTGTCATTAAAGTGGAAACACATCTATGAAGGCAGTTCTTCTCCTAGAAACAGCAGTGCCAACTGCCTCCTGCTCTTCTCTCTGGAAGGCTGAAGGTTGGTGTTACGGTCTTTGACGGTCCACTGGTCACAGGATAGTCTTTGAACATTTTCTCCCAGTACAGGTCCAAAGCTTTAAGAAGTAACTGGCTTTTTCTCCCTTATATCATCCCTTGGGGGAAAAACTGTAGGGTGAAATTACTGACAATATTCATTTTTCAGTGTTTGCTCCAGTGGAAGCTTTTTCTGTACCATGCTGGGACCAAGAAGTGTAGGTAAGCTGAGTAAACAGAAATAACCCATCCCATTCAAAACGTGGGAGACCCTTGAAAGGCCAGTGTGTTGCAAGATGTGTGTGGCAATTAAGGCGATTACGATCAACGCCAGTGTGGACCTTGAGTGTAGGCCATTCTAAATCAAGGAGGTGCACTAAACAACCCAGCACCACCTTGGCTCTCCCAAGGGAACACCAGAAAAGTACTGGTTGAAAGGCATTCCCAGGAATAGGAGTGATCACCCCCAGCTCTGCAGCATGTCAGCCCCAGAGCATGGGGTTCAGACTTAGAAGGATGTGTACCATATTTCAAGTCAGCCCCCAACCCAGTTACATCATTCAGTCGTCACTCTTCTGAAGTGAGTCACTGAGGCATGTAGCCATGCAGTAATTTACTGAGGGTCAAATATAGTCAAGAGATGGGCTGGAATCGGACCTCAGTGTCTTAGGCCACAATGCCATGTGATCTGTTTAGTTCTCTGACAAACATCACTTCTCGTTTGGACCTGACTGCTGAACTGACTGAGCCCAGAGCCAGACAGGCCAGTGACTTGCGCCTTCACTTTGTAATCAATGATCTGAATGTTTCTAATTTCGCAGGTCATCAGCATGAATAACTTTTTTCACTCTTTGTTTGGATGAGTACCACTGCTAGATTTAGTATATAATTTAACCTACATGAAAATTGGAAAGAATCCATTAAAAAGTGCTCTACACTTTGTAAGTACTAAGAACTTTGGAATCTAAATGACTGACCGTTCATTTGTCATTACTTGAAGACAAAACAGAATTTCCATAGCCTGTGTAATATTTTCTTAACTTTTGCCCCAGTAAAGGTTCTGTACAAAACCTGCCATTTTTTCTGTGAAGGAAAGATAAGAGGACATAATGAGTATCTTATTGGATTTCAAATCAGGCCCTAAAACTCTCTGGAGAGCCCTCCAAAATTACACAGCACCTGTTGCCCAGCTTTGACAGGGTTTAAACTATCAAAGCCACTACCTCGTTGACGTCTGGTAAATCTGACGTCTAGGGTCCTCGTTCGTCAGTACAGCTTCTGCTGAAAGCACCCTCTTCTGTTAATACCCGCTTTACCAGGCAAGCTTTCTAGCGAAGGTTAATGCAAAACTACCTTTTTCCTGTTGTAAGAGTGGGAGTTATTTCCATTTAAGTAGACTTTGCTGCTATTAGAAGACGTACAGGATAAAATGAGCAAGTGGGCATCACAACAGCAGGCTTAAAACCTTCATGCTTTGACACAGCAATTGTACTTCTGGGAATTCAGAGAAAGAAAGATACACACACACACACAAAATTACTCACAAAATTCTTTTTTTTTTTTTTTTTTTTTACAAAATTCTTCACTGTGTTTTGATGTAAACTAAGTAAAAACATGAAGGAAATGATTATAAATTAGGATATAATCACTCACGGTATATTAATAAGGCACTAAAATCATGTTTCTTTAAGAACCATTTAGCGATGAGAGGAAACGTTCGTAACGCAAGGTTAGGTAAAAACGGGACACACACACGTGCAGCCTGATTCCAGCTCTAACTACAGTCCATCTACAGAGCAAACTGTCTGTCTTTGCCGTTCAACAGAACTATACAACTATACGGATAGTAAGTAGGGGGCATAAAGTGACTTGGATCGTCTTTTTTTTATACCTCTCTGAATTTTTATAGCATGTATTATTTTTATACTTATGAAAACCAAAATCTGAGTTTTTTAAACTGTTTCTCCAGCTTTACTGAGGTATAATTGACAATCCCCAGGCCCCAGGAACCACATTCTCCTCTCTGCTTCTGTGAGTCTGACTATTTCATATCTCACGTATAGATGGGACCATGCAGCATCTGCCTTTCTGAATATCTGAACATGCTTTAAGTGCACTCTACCTGATAATTACCTGTTTTTGCCATGTAGCTAGATCTCTGTACTGGGAAAGACGGCACAATGCCTGCATTTTTGTATGGCTTCCTCACTGATCAGTGTATGGGCCTGTCACTTGGACGACAAGGAGGGACCTGCATTTGCAGTGTGACTGGCAGCATGTCTTTTGCTTCAGATGAAGCGGGTGATAGAAATCCACCTCCCGTTCCTGCCGCTTCTCCCTCAGCCTCTGCTTCTTGAACTGTCAGACCTGGTGTGGGGCCAGGTCCGTTTTTAAGTTCAGACACTGTCTTTTCAATGCACCTGTGAATTTCACTTTGTAAACCAGAAATGTAGGTATAGATTCTGGATATAGTAAGAGAGTGTTACTCGTGGTCATCACCTGTTAGCATGCTGCTGGGTGAGACAGGCTGTGCACAGGCACTCTGGTGGGGTTTGGGGATGCACCACCAGAGCTTGAGAGATGGATAGGAAAGAAAAAGATAGCCTTGCGTAGACAGAAAGCACCAATACGTTACTATTATTAAACCTCCTTTAAATACTGAAGGCAAGTTTAGTAATTACTAAATCAAACACTGCTATTTTCAACCCATTATACCTTGGCAAAGCCCTGTTCCTTAGAGAGCTGAGATGGAATGAGGAGGGAAACATTAACTGTCTCACTTACTGACATGAACTGAGACAAACGCATTCATTCATTCTCCCTTCATCCATCTGCCCCTTCCTTCCTTCAAACGATGCTCTTTGGCACCTACTGTGCACCAGACCTTGCAGAGATACCTCTGAAGAAGACACCATCCTCTTCCCACGGACCTCATAGTTTATCGGAGTATAAAACACACAAGCAGTTGTGACAGGTGATAAACATTACATGAGAGACACTTACAATGGCCTGGGCCAAGTCCAGAAGGGAAAAAAAGCATTGACTTGTCCGGTATTATCTGAACTGGAATTTCCAGGACGAGGAGGAATTTGCTGAGCAGGGAAAGGGAAGAGGGAGCAAGCTCAGAGAGCTCGTGGAGCACGGGGCTCGGGCTCGGCAGTGTGGAGACACGGGGTCTGCTTCTGGAGTAGTGATGGCCGGGTGGGGCAAGCACCGGGGGCCCTGGTAGGGTCGCGAGCGTGGAGGTGAGGATGGGAGAGGGACGAGGGCTCAGGCCCGACTTGCTAAGTGTGAGTGATACTGTTGCAAAGAGCATTCCACAGTTGTTGGATGCTACAGTTTTATTTTATCTGCATAGCCTGGAATAGCTAAATCTAACCCTCTATTAACAACTGTCTCCCTCCCACTTCCTTCTTCAGTAACTCGTACAGTCAACTACAACATACCGGCATCAGTCTGCAGTAAATCTGCTGTGTTTAACTTATAAGCACAGATTTGAATGTAAACTGAACCCAAACAAGAAGAGAAAGAAATGGCAGAAAAAAGCGGCTGCAGTTACAGTTACTCGGCGTGTTTGCGCACAGTCACGACAAGTGCTTGATGATAACACTGCTGCTCTGATTAATTTCAAGACTCAGTTATGTAAACCCGCACAATTAGCCAGTGACCCGTGAAAGGGTGCTCAGGTCCTCTTAGAGCTGCACAGCATAATCGAGGTCCTGCTGGTCCATGTTTCACAGGTGAGAGAACTGAGGCTCGGTGCTGACCATCGAGGAGCACACAGCTAGAGGTAGAGTGGCCCGAATTGTATCTGCATCTCCAGGGTCTTCCTGCTGCACCTCGGTGCACGGCTGGAAGGCAGCCATTTCCAAGATAAACAGCAGGTCAATATGGTTTCCCCTTGTACGGACTTATTACCAATAAACAGCCAAGGCTCCCGGTATGGGTGTTGACGGGCAAGCCCCCGGGGACCCAGCACCACATGCTGCCGGGTAAGTTGTCCTTTGCACCTAAAGCAGCGCTGCTTCTGCTGCGGGTGCGAAGAACTAGGCTCAAATGCAATAGCTAGTCCCTCCCTCCTTCCCACCGGCGGCCGCTGCCCCACCGGGGCCGCAGCTAAGCTATAAATACTCCAAAGGGCAGAGCCCGTGGCAGCTTCTGAAACGCTCTTTTCAGTGGATGACCACGAAGAGAACGATCATCCTGTTAGTTATCAAAACGGTCCCCATGCTGCCGAGAAACCCTGAGGAACATTACGTAATCTCTAAATTTAAACTTTTTCTCCATTCCGAAGGCTCCCCGCCACCCCATCTAGACCCACTTCTTTTCTTCCTTTCTCTTTTTCTCCTGTGTGTGTGTGTGTGTGTGTGTGTGAAGCTTTTCAAATGCAGCATCTCTGTGGTACTGTCCTGGGCACCTGCCTCCCTGCATTTTCTCCTGTTTCACATGCTTAGGGCTGCTCTTTATGACAATATTGCAATTTTTGCCCCTTACAAGTGCTTAAACAAAGGAGTTCAGCTGAAAAAGAGAACTAGTTGACTGATGTAAGTGAAAGCAAATCAATTAGGTGATTCCACGGGCAACCAGAACACTCGGAGGGCCCAAGCACGGTACGCAGACGTCACAGCACCTCGAATGGAGAAGTCACAGCTGGCAAGCTGCCTCTCTGAGATCCAGGACCAGGGACACTACCCATCATCCAAATAATTACGTATGAGCTTGTTCCCAGGCAAACACTGAACAGAACTACGCCTTAGAAGTCAGAAAAGTCAAGCATTTCCTCAACGGCGGGTTCTGCGTGCCATCTAGTTAAGCTGTGGGAGAATTTGTCTCCTTTGTACTCGTGTCTCCAGTATTACCTTCTTTCTCAAGAATTCAAGGGTTAATTGTAGGAAAGCAAGTCACTGAGAAGGAAAGCCCATTCTCTGCTAAGGCTTCTTTCTGGGACAGAGCCCCGGAAGCATACAGCCCAGCTCTGAGGAATAAACCACCAGCTTGAATGTAGCTGCACAGAATTTTAATTTCCCCTTAAGCTAACTGATCACTTCATGGGTCTAGGTTTGGGTTTTGATTGTGAAAGGAAATAAAGAAAAAAAAGGAAAATTTTTAATTATTTCAAAGACAAAATAATAAATTATAATTACTCTAGATAACTACATTGGATAGAATTCAGCTTGGTTATTGGAGCAGGGGTGGGGGAGAAGACAGAATTTAAGAATTTCATGGTGTCATGTATTTTACATTATTTGACCTGATGACTTGACAATGGCTGAAAAGAGAAAAATTCACATCACTTTCCAGGTCTGGACATGAGACACATTTCTCACTGAGGAGACGGAGACCATGAGTTCCGAGTCAACCTGAGCTATGGTAATTCTTAAGAAAAGGAAGCTGTGTGCCTTGTGAAATGCTTCCTTCTTAAAACCAAACCTCTCAAAATTCAAATACTGGAACTCTCCTAATGAGTTTGTGCATTAAAGCTGTTACATGGACCAGGGTGCCCATAGTGCAACCTCCCCCAGCCCCCACCTTTTTCAGCAGGTTAGAGGAAGGAGGACAGAGAGTCCAAGGCCACCAGAAGTCCCAGCCCTGTCCCTTTCTGCCTGCAGTCCTGTCCTCCAGAGATAAACACAGCTACGACTCTCTGCAGGACAAAAGTCTTGGCTCACAAATGTAGACGCTTAAATTTTTCTGATTTATGTCACTCATTTGGTTATATTTTCCCCTTTGGGCACAATGTCATATTTCCGACAGGGAACTGTAAAACATACAAAATAGGACCGAAGCACCAAAGGACTTGTGGTTTTACTTCTCGCCCATCGTTGGCAATCTGTTCACCTGACATCACACACTCACAGAGGCTCTTCCAGAGCCTAGATGCAACAAGCTAAGAAACACTGCACTTCAAGCCAAATGCACAGGCTGAGGAGGAGGAGGAAGGGATAAGCAGGCACCAGCCTCCTGCCTGCTGGGAAGAGGAGTCCCTCAGCCATGGGCAAAGCCTCTCCATCCCGCATCACAGCATCCACGACTTGACAATGCCAGGCACTCTACTCTTGCTGCACTGGAAATCGTTTAGTTTGTCATCTAAGAGTTGAGAGAATCTGTAAAGCACGAAAATTAGAATCTGAACTATGAGGTTCAGCATAAAACAGGACGTTCCTCATGATTAAAAGATGAAAGATGTTATTAGACCTCTTCCCTACAGGTCTTTAAAAACTGGAGAGCGGTCGCCCCTTCCAGTGTTCTCAGCTCACTCTTGCAGCTGGTCTAGCCAGCCTCTCCAGTCCGTCACTTACGGTGCTTGACCGTTGGATAGGTTGATTTGTTTGGTTATTTATGGTCAGTGATTTTTTTTTCAATAAAGTTTCAGTCTCTTTTCTAATGAAAACAGATGTTTATTGAATCTGTAAGATAAAAAATGGACACCTGCACCCCGATGTTCACAGCAGCACTATTTACAATAGCCAAGACATGGAAACAGCCTAAATGTCCATCAACAGATGACTGGATAAAGAAGAGGTGGTATATTTATACAATGGAATACTATTCAGCCACAAAAACGACAAAATAACGCCATTTGCAGCAACATGGATGTCCCTGGAGAATGTCATTTTAAGTGAAGTAAGCCAGAAAGAGAAAGAAAAATACTATATGAGATCGCTCACATGTGGAATCTAAAACAAAACAAAACAAAACAGAAATACAAAACAGAAACAGACTCATAGACATAGAATACAAACTTGTGGTTGCCAGGGGGGTGGGGGGTGGGGGGTGGGAAGGGGCAGACTGGGATTTCAAAATGTAGAATAGATAAACAAGATTATACCGTATAGCCCAGGGAAATATATACAAGATCCTGCGGTAGCTCACGGAGAAAAAAAATGTGACAATGAATGTATGTATGTTCTTGTATAACTGCTCTACACTGGAATTTGACACAACATTGTAAAATGCCTAAAACTCGATAAAAAATGTTAAAAAATAAAATAAAAAATGAAGCAGATGTGAACTGATTTTCTTAGATCCCTACTTCTCACATTTACGGGGACACATGCTGAAAAATAGATGTCTGACCTTAGAGATGCCTAGAACCTGCTTTAAAGATAAGCATGAGTATGTTCAAGGCTGGGACCTACTCAACCATTCTGCCCTTGACTCCAATAAAGAGCTCGCGTTATGTTCGAAGGCCGCGTCCCATCGTGTTGCACGCAGCCTGGCTCCTCCTGCTGCGGCACGGTCCTCTCTCGGCCGCAGCACCTGCTGCTGAGCGCGGGGCCGCACGCGGAGGGCGGCCGGCCGCGGGGACGCCGGAAGGGCTGGGCCTCTTCCCGTGCGCGGTGCCGCCCCTGCCTCTCCGTCACAGTGCCCGCATCCCCTCTCCCTGAAGTCCCCCACCCTGAGACAGTAACAGCAAAGACCTTCGCTGAAGGTGTTTGAAGTTCTTGATCCGAACCAAAGAGAAAAATTATTTCAAGCCTGTTTTAAAGATATGAAGAATAGCCATCTTCCTCTAGAACTGGATTGTCCAACGCAGTCCCCACGAGGGGGCTACTCGCAATTAAAATTACAAACTCAGGTTCTCAGTCACAGCCGCCACATTTCCAGTTCTCAGCGGCCCACGTGTGGGTCAGCGCGGCAGCAGAGCACATCCGTCCCTGGAGCAGCTCTGCCAGGAGAAGTGCTCCTCTAGAACAGACAGCACTTCGTAATGGGATGTTATTCGTCCTGTTAGAAACTCGTTTGCACTTCATTGTGCTGATTACATGCTACTCGCGCTGCTTCAGAAAGTCCCCTTCATCCTCCTCCCCAACTCCGGGCTGCACTTCCGCGGTTTAGGAGGGCTCCCAGGGACAGCCTGGCTCTTCCTGGGGAATTTCAATCCTTTATTTTGGAGCACGTGAGGAATGCATACCCCAGACTCCTAGAACTCATAGTCAAGCCACTTTGCAGAACATAAGCGGCAGAACACAACCAGTGTCGCTTCAGATCACATTTCATGCTCGGGCGGTGACTCGGGTTACAGCGTTCTCCTGTTGTTCACATTTCCAAAGCATCAGCTTTATTTCACAGCTTACCTAACCAATAAAATAAACCCAAGATAATATCTACACTACCAACTGAGGCTAGCTGTTTTTCTAAACCTAAGTAAGTGGTAATGTCTTTGTTTCACAAATAGATCTGCTTCCAATAATGAAACCATGCAAGTCACTCCTCGAGACTCCTAAAGCGAACCACCCTGCCAGCGTGGTCTCACGCTGCACCTCCTGCAGACAAAGTTCACATGAATGGAAAGATATACATAGATGGCCCTGTTCTTAAGGACTTCACAAGGGGCATGCACCTCGGTGGGCACACATATAATTAAAGGAGTTTATTTCAAAATCTAGACTATTGAAATCTGTTCCAGGTTCTTAAACAGCGCACAAAACATCTTAAGTCAAAGTATGTATGGGTTGCAACTAACTGAATAGTTGCTAAAATAATGCGATTGTTTTAAAGAGCTAGACATGCTCTTTAGATGAGGATATTCATAATCAATCAGCCAGCAAAGCAGCCATCGAAGCCCCTCCCCTCCCGCCCGAACTGGGCTGAATGCACCCGGGGGAAGGGGCACTACAAAACGGAGCTGAAACACAGGAGCGAATAATCCCGCTAGGAAAATTAAATTTGAAAAAATTCTATGGTAATTTTGGTGCCAGTGATTTTAAATATATTCTGTTCAGGAGAACGAGAATCTATGTATCCTGAAATATGAGGACTGGCTTCAGGGACAAAGTGGGATGTCAGGGAGCTTTTTAAAGGAAGAAGGAATTGGGATGGCTGGCGGGAGGGAGCGGGAGTGGGTTAATTTAAAAGATGGATGCAGGGATGAGTGGACGTGTTCCATGAAGAAGAGAGGGGAGGGGCGGATCTCGCTGAAGCTAAGCCCCTGTGCTGGGGAGGACGGGAAATCATGTTAGCCGTGAGCGAGGCCTAGTACTAACGGTCCCAACTGTTTGGACGGTGGAAGTGCATTTAACGTATTTGATTCAGGGCAGATCAGGGACCACCCTTTCCATATAGAACTTCTTTTTTCTGTTGTTCTGTTTTGTATTTGACGTACAAGTTTTTCCCCCAAAACATGGATTGTACGCCAAAATCTAAATCTAAGGAGATTTCATAGAAAAATCTGGCTTTCCCAATTATTTTGAAAAGTTGGAAGATGTAAAAACCCTAGGCCAGAATCCATCATGGCAACGGTTGTCTAGAGCTGAATGAAGCAGACAGCTCTCTTGAAGTGGGGATCTCCTGGGCTCCACTCCTGTGTCTAGTTGGGGCTATGCTGTTGTTGTTGGTTTCTGTATTGGAGGGTGAAAAGGGAAGCAAATCTTTGCCATGACTCAGTCTTTACCAAATCAGGGCAATGACACCTAGACCAGGAGGCCCCTGAGATTTCAAGGAAAATGGAACCAAGCGTAACTCTCTGTGGTCTCGAGGGACATTAGAGACTTAACACGCAGAGTTCTCACTTGCTGTTCCGCACACACTTGTACTACCTGGCCCACAGGTCCAGGGGCGCGTCGCTCCTGTTGAGGAGCCCTGACAAGAAGAGGGGCACAATGAACGTGTCGTTGTGTCACAGAGACTGATCCCATCAGCAATGAGCTAGGTACGTTAGAGATGGCAGAAGACACAGCTGAGGAGGCCAGCCAAGAGGCTGTTGCAATAGTTCAGTCCTGGTGTGGTGAAGATCTGAATTGGAGGAAAGGTAATGGAACAGGAAAGGGAAAGGGTCGATTTGGTATAAATGACAGATTAGCTATTAGAGGGAAAAGTCAGGTAAGAGACAAAAATCATTCCAGCAAAAATACTGTAGGAATTTGCTTTTCCATTAAGGGTTAAGGCCCCCCCCCCCCGACACACACACACAATGCACTTTTCTCCCTTTTCTAGAAAGTCCCACCTTGCTGACTGTACTGCCCTGCCCAGAGATGGACACCAAACTTGTTTGTAGAATTGAGTGACAATGAAAAGAACACAGATCGTATAAATAGGGACTCAGTGCAAGTTCTGCCCAGCCTCTCCTTCACAGTTAGACCGCGTGGCCATGAGACACCCACGGTGCCACTCAACCCGGTGGCATGTGGTTCATACCTCGACGTGCCCGAGATGACCTCTAGGTCTGGCTCTCTTTATTTTCAATTGAAGTACAGTTGATTGACAATGTTGTGTTAGTTTCTGGTGTACAGCATGGTGATTCGGTTATACGTACATATATTCTTTTTCATTATAGGTTATTACAAGATCTTGAATATAGTTCCCTGTGCTCTACAGTAGGACCTTGTTGATTTTATATATAGTAGTTTGTATCTGCTAATTCCAAACTCCTAATTTATCCCTCCCCTCTTTCCCCTTTGGTGACCATGAGTTTTCTTACTATGTCTGTGAGTCTGTTCCTGTTTTGTGAGTAAGTTCATTTGTATCATTTTTTTAGATTCCACATTTATATGTGATAACATATGACATTTGTCTTTCTCTGTCTGACTTACTTCACTTACTATGATCATCTCTAGGTCCATCCATGTTGCTCCAAATGGGATTATTTCATTCTTTTTACTTATTCCATTACTACTCAGTCACACAGCTTCTTTATCCAACCGTCTGTCAATGGACATTTAGGCCGCTTCCAAGTCTTGGCTGTTGTAAATAGTGCTGCTATGAACACTGGGGTGCATGTATCTTTTCGAATTAGACTTTTCCCCAGATATATAATTGCTGGATCATATGGTAAGTCTATTTTTAGTTTTTTTAAGGAAACTCCGTACTATTTTCCACAGTGGTTGCACCAAATTACATTCCTATCAACAGAGTATTTGGGTTCCCTTTTTTCCGCACCCTCTTCAGCTAGGTCTCTTTAAGTTGAAAATTTTTAATCTCTTTTGTGCTCTTTCCTTCTTTAAATAATGATTCCTACTTTTGCAGAAGTGAACAAAATGAAGTTTTTACATTTCAAAGATATTAGCTTTTTTGAGAAAAATCAAAATGGTATCAAATGTTACTCTTTTTCTTTTTCTTTTTTTTTTTTTACATTTTGAATCAGAGATCAAATGACTCTGGAGACTCTTGGGCAGTGACTACGAGCTCAGCAATTCCACTCTTAGTCAAGGCTCAAGAGAAATGTGCACATATGTTCACCAAAAGGCAGGCACTGCATAACAATGACCACAGTAGCACCTTCTACAGCAGCCCAGCTCGGAAAGAAGTTCCCAAACATCCAGCAATAACTGAACGACACAGTAAATTTGTAAGATGGAATACTACACAGCAAGAGTAAATGAACCACAACAGCACCCGATGGGGATGAATCTCCTCATTTTGATGTAGAATGAAAGAAGTCAGACAAAAATGAAGATACATCGTATGATTCCATTTATGTGCTGTTATAAGGCAGGCAGAACTAAGTAATGAGTGTGAGCTGTCATGCCAGCAGTCACCCTGGGAGGACTGTTGGCCGGAGGGGCATGAAAGGGGCTGCTGGGTCCTGCTGCTTCACTGGGATGCTGGTGACACGGCTGGGCTCGTTGGGTGAGTCCGCCTTGGGCTGGACTTCATTGTGCATGCTTGTGCATGTATGTTACACTTCATACACTCACACAATACATGCTTACTGAGACACAACCACAGAAGGTGTAAATCCAGCATTTCTAGTTTCAAAGTTCTGAATATTGGTGGATTTACTTACCAAAAATGGGAATTTTAAAAGAAAAAAGAGTCTATTGAATACTAAGGATTAATACACTTACAGGTCCCACTTTTTTATTTCTCTATATTTAAATCTCTGGAGGTCAACTCTCCAAATCTAAGTTGTAAAAAAAAAAAAATTATCTACGATACACTTGAAATAAAATGTTTTAAAATATACTTGAGTAAAACAAAATGTGTAATCAATATTTAAAAATACAGAAATCTTTTCATGTTGAACAAGTTCTTGGCCCTGAGGTCTGCCCCTCAGAAGGACCCAGAAGGACAGATCGGACCACTGACAGCTTCTGGAGGGCTACGCGGGACCCGGAGACGGAGGGCCCGGGAGAGGCAGGTGGACCCTCGAGAGGACGAGGAGGAAAGAAGCAGCTGATGAGCAGCTGAAGAGAGCCTTGTGAGTCTTGCCCCTTCCACTTCTAGCAGAACGGCAGCTGCTTCTGCTTTTGAGAAAAGTGGAGAAAGAAAGGAGAGGGCTGAGAGCCAGTTTCAGTGAAGTACAATTCTCTGATGAGACCCACAGACGGACAGGACAAGACTCAGGAGAGCAGCAGTGAGCCGCCGGTGCTGGGGGTAACGGCTGACAGCCCCCAGAAGCCGGAGGTCCCCGGAGCCAGGCGGGACAAGCACCCTTCAGACCAGTAGCAACACTCAGGCTGATGTGTGCCATCTGTCCCCCTGCACATGCTTGTGTGTCCACTTCGGTGTGAAAGGAAATGAAAGGACAGAGAAGTTGAAAACCCCAGCATCGTATTTTCCAGCGCACCTCCAGTGCCACAGTGTCAGTGGTCCTCAGTGCACCTGAGGGAGAGAGGCTGAGACAGTGACCCATGCGGAGGTGCTGGCAGGGGGCATGGGGGCCTCCGACCCAGCCCTGGAGAGGGAGCCCTTCACTGAGCTGAGAGTGTCAGGTGCTGAGACGGGGCCCCGGTGACAGGAACATCTCTCAATAAGCAAAGGGAAGACGTCTCTCTGTCACACACGGCATCGCAACCTGAAGCCTTAATAACAGTTTATGATCGAAACAGTGGCCCCCAAAGAAAACCTTTTCCACAGACTTCCATGATGACCACACGCTTAAGTTTTCACACTTCTCCCCCTAAGAGCTGAAATGAACTCCAGGGTTTGAAATGAGCAATTATTTCAGTGTGCAGATCAAACTCAACTCTGAGATAATTACAAAAGAAAGAAACAGATATTCTGCCAAGATGGTACTGATCCAGAATAATTTAGAATTTTTGTTATAAAGAAAGAGTTCACCATATAAAATGGTCTAAAAAGTGATATTTTTCTAATTTAATAAATCATATAGGATGTGAACTTTCCTGTAAGACTTCCCCAATTTTTTGCTAGCTTAAAAATCAAATGTTAGCTAACTTAAGTGAAAAGGAACGAATGATTTATAAATACATTACCCTTAATTATGCATAATTTGGTAAATTAAGGACATGTGCTTAGTGGTGTACATATTTAATTAAACAAAAAAAGGTTTTAATATTATTTTTTATCGACGAGGACGACATAAACAGCAGCTAACCCTTCCTGAGTACGCCTTGCATGCCAGGCACACTTTAAATTTGGTAGCTCGTGAAATGCGCGCACGAATCTTTTGAGAGAGCCGGTGTTATCACCCCCGTTCTGCAGCAGAGCCCTGACAGCAAGTATCCTGTCCTCTGAGTAACCCGTCTCGGTGGAATCCTATTTCAGTGAGGGCTCAAAGGTACTTAAACAGCACTTCTAGCTTTTCCCTCCTACAAGTCCTCTCTCGTCGACGAATTGGACCCTCCTGGGACAGAGATGGGGTCAACATCTCTACTTCCTTTTCAGAGAAGATGGACCAGTTTCAATTTAGAGAGCTGTGTGAGGAGTGGAATTGGAGCCTCCACAATCTTGTCACAACACAAAAAAATACACACACGGCAACACTTAGCGGTTTCACTCTCCGCTGCGGGCAGAGCAGGGACCGAGTTCTAACCCCGCAGGCCGGGGCGCTGCCTCACTCTTACCCCAGGGTGGCCCCTTGGCGCCTGTCCCTGGTCTCACTCCTCTGCTCTCCTCCCGAGCTTGCCTCCACGGTTCCTTCCTCTCTTTCCCGTAGATTCAGCTTATCTTCCGGCATGACTCCTCCGCTGCCAGTATTAATTCTCTCTCATTTTTAAAAAAATTTAAAAGTAAGCAACAATGAACAAAAGAATCACCTGCCTCAACCCTGCATTCCTACCTGGAACCTCTGCCATCACCTCCCCCAGCACCGTGCCCAGCATGGCCGACTGTCAACAATACTTGCTGGAAAAACAAGATGAGCTGAAGGCAGACCTCACTGAGAAGAGAAATCAGTAACCGACATTGAGCTGTCATCAGTCGCCCGGCCTTTGCTTCGGCGGGGCTTAGCATCCGTTCTTAGCTACCATGTTTTAGAAATATCCAAGGTCCTCTTTGGCAGTCATTGTAACTAATGTATTTCTAGAGCATCCAATGAAGAACTTCATTTTTATCGGTTACACCTTTTTTTTTTTCCTGAAAGACTCTCTGAATATTTCCCAGAGAGTGTGCTCTGGAGGACGAGGAGGAAGAGAAGGAGTCTTGGCAACGTGAGAGTCAGCCCCTTCAAGATGACCCATTACTGGAGGGCAAGAGCAGAATGAACTCTGAGACCTGCAGATGGTTACGTCCATTGGTTTCAATGGCTTCCTCACCCATCATACCTTTTCACCTAACTTACTAACAGCTAGTAAACTGTCCAGCTGAGCCAAATGTCAGCAAATGAAGAATGGGTGAGACAACAATTTCAAAAAAGCATCCTTTGGACCAGGGAGCCATACACAGAGACCTGCTTTGGAACTGGCCCCACTCCTTCGTATCCATGTTAGGACACAAAGTAATGCAGGCTTCAAGGAGTCACTGATCCAGCCTCCCTCCTCCTGTCTTTCCAGTGATAGAAATCTTTGCGCCCCACTCCCCTGCAAAAGCCTCCGCCTAGAGAGCTTGCCCCAGCACTGGACGCTCCCCTGAGCGATGCCAGACTCTGTATTAGGCATGCACGGACAGCCACTGCTTCTTAGTGCAAATAACACCGTCACGTGCGCCCTCTGCACTAGGGATTATGAACACTCTGTCCGAATTGTTCTTTCACTGCAAGGTTGGGTCTTCGCTGCTCTATAATTTTCTGTGAAGTGTCTGTGCCCCTCCTCATTTTTAGCTTTGGGTTGTTAGTTATTCAGCTTTTTGGGGGGGGTGTATTTTTATATTTTATCTCTTCAATTATATAATAATCTCTTAAAGGGCTTGAGAAAACCTGCTATTTTTCTGAGATTTCTCTTTACTTAATTGAATGCCTTCATCAGAGTCGGTGCTCAAAATAGAACTTGACTGGATAATAATGGACAGTTGGAGTCATCACCTTCAAGGTACATTTTAAGGTCTCTATCTCGGCAGAGGTTAAGAAACCTGGAAGGAATTTCAGGAATTCTCTTGTTTATCTTCTTCTTCTCCCCTCTCCTTCTTTCCCTCCCTACCCATTCACCTCCCAACTTTCCTTTGACTTCATAGAACTCCTTCCAAACTTTCTTCTGGCAGATTCTCTGGATATCTGTCCCGGAGTTGACATGAGAGCCTCGTCTTAAAGATCACTGGAGGTAAAGTTCTGCCGCGGAAGCCCCGCTCCAGGACTAAAGGGTCCCGTCTTTCTCAGAAACATCTAGCTTTTTCTTTCCTTCCGTGCTGAAGGCCGTTTACAACCGGAAGGCAGGGGAGACGCCAAGGGCATTGTTTTAAACTATTTTAGGAGCGCAAATGGTTTACACTTTAGCTAAAATCATTCAGCAGGCTTTCTCATTTCTTCACCCAACTGCCACTTTAAACTCTTCATTTCTAATTAAAGAAAGTAATCGATTTGTTGGATCACACCAGATTTATCCACAGTAAAAGGAGAAACCGCAATTCATTTACTATCAGGCAACAAAAATTATCGAGACCTATAGACTTGATCTACTCCAGTTACTATTAAAGGGCAGCCTTTGTGGTAACACAGCACGTACAGGCTTTTACACTGTTTTTGGAAGCAAGAATATTGTGTCAAATATACTATCACCCCACATAATACCACTTATTCCAACTCTCATGCACCTAGCACCTTGCTCATGTGAGTAAAAGAAAGAAAGGATATGGTCTTTATTTGAAATGCACATACTTACAGAAAGCCTTAGACCAATAGCTAAACTGAGGAGATACTTTCTTTATAGGTAAATCCCTTCATTTCCAATCTGTAAGGGATGGGCAGGTGAATATTTAGAAATTTTAGACTGTTCTCTCTGAAGGAAGGAAAAAGAAAAAAAAATCTTCGACTCCCAAAACAGTTCCCTACTCACCCCAGGTGTGTCCAATATACGCCCCGGTTCTAAAATAAGTGTGTAATTACACATATTTCCAGTGTACAATTTGATGAGTTTTGATAGATGTACACACCAGTGAAACCACTACCATCATCAAGACAGCGACCATTTCCATCAGGAACCATGTCACAATAAAGGTGTTAAAAAAGATACAGATTTGTAAGGTTTAGTCACATCCAGAGAGAAATTCACTTTATAAGCAATGTGTATGGAACCACAGGGTGTTTAATCTGCATTTGGGGCGTGTGAACCTGGAAGGCTCTTTTGGGATCAAGTTTCATCTTTGAAATCACAAAATCAAATTGTGTTAAAAATTTGGGGAAAAAAATAAAATAAGTGTGTAATTGTATTGTGTGTGATTTGTTTGCAGTAAAGGCAAACTTTTGACCATGTTGAAAGAAAATCTAGGAGAAAAATAAAAGATTTGTATCCAATCTCTTCTTTGAGGAAGCTCCCCGCCTCCTAAAACAGTAGCCATGGGGCAAGACCCACACAGCAGGACTGGCATCTGGGAGGCACCCGAGGCGGGTGTGACCGGATGCCCTGCTCCGCCGCTCAGCCAGCCCATCTCCTTCACCTTGACTCTGAGGCTGTGAAAAGGAGTCACCCAGGAATCTGGAGCTGATGTTACGGTGTAATGGGATCCACGGCAAACTTCAGCTGGGGCTTTACTCTGCTGTTCTTTGAAAACTCAACTACCTGGCGACACTCCTGCCCTGGGCTTGCCCTCGCTCCACCACTCACCTGCGGTGGCTGCCGAGAGCCGTGCTGTCACCGGCCTGCACCGCTTGTTCTCAGTGGAAGGAAAAGAGTTACCTTCACATGGAGAAAGACTGAAGCTACTGGTTCAGATGCAATCTTTGGAGGATCTGCACATTTCATTATTCCTATTCATTATTCATAAAACACTCATCCGATATTTCTAGCATACCTACTGTGTACCAAGAACTTTGTCAAATACAGAGGTTTATAACACAGGGGCTAGAGAGTGTGAGGTTTAGACTAGTGTTTCTGAAGTTGTGCAGCATAATTAATTTGCATAATCAATCTAGGACATTAACACCATCATAAAAAAGAATACATTCTAGTCCATATATATAAAGAGATACACTCTGTTCCATGTATATATGTTACATATGTACATATGGTTTGCATGACACAAAATGTGACCATTGTTTCATGAAATTTCTGTTTCAACTCTGCACGCATACACATCGAGATATGTGTAGATACACATGTGTATCTAATACATCTGCATTTACCATGGCTCTCTGTACTAGTTCACAATGTAATAAATATATTTCTTACTATGCGTGTTGTAAAATTTAAAAAAAAAGAGAGAAAAAAACTATCACAGATTCCCTGCCACTAGGGTCCAAATACCAGTTTCCCCACCTACTAGCCTGGAGCCTTCAAAGTTCTCTGCGCCCCGTATTCTGCACCTGCTAATTGGGGCCGGGGCTGTGAGAATCACATGAGGGGAATCACCTGCAATGCTCACCGCAGTGCGTACATATCTAAGCTCTTTTCATCAAAGGCGTGAGAGAATTTCACCAACCTTCTTCAACTGGTACGAGAGCCTGCCAGGACTGGATTACAGAAGTATTGCCCCGATTACAGATGAAGAAACTACAGCTCAGAGGCTGTAATTTCCTCGAAGTCAGACAGCTAATGAAGGGCAGTGAGGAAGCAGAAACCAGGTCTGTGACTTCCCTTTGCACGGCACTGCCTCTGCCACCATGAAGGTGGGGCAGCCACCATGCTGGGAGGTGTGAGCACCGAATGGATAGACAACTGCAGGGAACATGATTTTGACTGTCTTTTCCTCTGCCTTCCTTTTGGTCCTTTCACAGGTTTTACATGAAGGCAGCATTTGCATGCGAATATACTGACCTTTCCTTTCTTTACTTTCAGAAAGTGCATACTGGCTGTGTCATCTGTATAAACATATGCAAATAGCTTCTTGTAATCTCAGAAATATTCTTGAGCACATCCAACTAATTTTGAAAGAAGGCAAAGAAATGTCCGCTCCAAATAGATCCAGGAGTCTAACGTTTGCTCGCTTTCTCCGCCAGAAGTTGGGCGAACTGATGTGGGCAGCCGATCTAGGCAGCTCCCACTTGGGACAAAATTTCAATGTATAGAAGGTATTGATATATTTTAACACTGTGGGGAAAATATTTTTTCTCTAATCAGTTGTTATAAACAGTCTTTTATGTTCTTTTCAAATTCAATAATTGAAGAAACTTACAAATTGATTTTAGAGAAAAAACTCTATCTGGAAGGAAAATTCTCCCCAAACATGTACGAGGCTGAGCTTCTGAGCCTCAGGCCTCTGGTGCTGTTGCGGGCTCCCTCCCTTTCTAAGCAGTCGTGACTGCGGAGGCTCCAGCAGCAGTAACTTTGCCGCATCTCCCAGAAGGTCAAAATACCTCTCATGGATTTTCATCTCCATTATCTGTGCTTAAATATTCAGACAAAATTAAGTGCAACACGGTTCTCCCCATCCATCTCTTCTTTTTAATTGATGACAGTTACCGAGGGGAGCAAACATCATCCATTATGTATCAAAACACCTAATTCAAGACTTTGACGACTTTGGTGAGTAAGCAGTTCTGTTTCCCTGTGCCCTGGGGTGTTGGCTTATCATCCAGCGATCTCCAGGGTCCGCCGCCACAGGAACCCGTCATCTGCTTAGTCACAGACCCGGATGCCCCAGCACATGGTCCCCATCCACGAACCATCCTCTCACCCTAACCCATCACACCAGCCACCGAACTCCACCCCACGGGGAGCACGCTCGTCTCCCACGGAAGTGAACTTGTCGAGTCGGACGGGAGCCGTGTGTGCGGGCCGGGGCCGACGCCCAGGCCGCGGGCGCTGAAGCCTGCCCGTCCACGCTCCTGTGCAGGACGAAGCGCGCGCTCCGGCCCCCGGACTGCGGCACGGCAGTTCCCACCAGAGCAGTTTCATGAGCTGTACTTTGACCCCAGCATTTTCCCTTCATGGTAGATTAAAAAAAAAAAAAAAAAAAAACCCTTGCCTATCCCATCACCTCCTTTTCCATAAGTCTGTGGCTGCCTTCCGATGACCAGTCCCGTTTTTATGACTGTGCACTTGGAGAAACGGAAGGAGCAAGGCACACGGGCACTTCTCGCTCAGGAAACATGCGTCGCTCCCGCCGCCACCTCTCAGATGGGTCCAGACCTTCTCGTCTTCCAAGCACCAGCCCGGCCACTGAGTCACTTCTCATCCCCGGACTTAACCCCGCCCCAGGCAGGACCAAGCCTGACTGCTGATCAGGTGTGTGCAGCCATCCCTACCAATCTTCAGGGGCATCATTTCAGGTCACACCCACCACCGGGCACACCTGTTTGGGTAACAGGTCACCTGCCTTTTTCCTGGGTCCTGGCCTCTTCCTCATTCCTCTTCCTCCTCCTCCTGAGAACATCCCGGATGTGCCAGTCCCACCGTATCCCTGAGGTTTCCCACTCCTGACCGTCGCTGCCAAGCTCCCTGAAGCTAATGGTCTGACCCCCCAGCTTCTCACAAGCGGTTCTAACGCAGAGGCTAAGAACATCACCCTAGAGTCGGGTACGTCTGGATCTGAAGGTTCGCTTTAGCTGTTAATTAAGTGACTTTGGACGAGCCTTTAACTTATCTCTTTGTAAAACGGGCAAATAACAGAGCTTACATGGTGGGGTTATGAGACTGAAAGATCACGTATGCAAAGCAGAGTGCCCGGCACACGTTGAAGCCACGTCATGGGTCCCTGCCCCGTGCTCTGCCCGCCTGCGAGGGTGTCCAGCTGCTTGGACTGTGCCTATGGCCCGAGCGATGACATGGCGGAGCCACACCCCTTGGGCTGGGCACTTCACCCCCTGGATGAAACCGCTCTGCCGTGCTCTGCCAGGGCAGAGACAGGACCAGTCTTCTACCCGGAAGGACTTTGGAGAAGACTTGCTCAAGGCCAAGCACGGGCAGCACCCGTCCTGCAGCTGACATCAGGAGATGCTGGAAAACTTCCATGAACACCCTTTTGAAAAGCATACTGAGTGTGTGTGTGACTTATTTAACTCGGCCACGTTTGGGGGAAGCTGAAGTGAGGCATCTGATGTGGCTGATGTGGTCCAAGTTTCAAGGCGAGAGGACTCTTATCTAGAAAGACAAAAGGATCTGGATCTTGCAGGAAAGGATACGATGAAAAAGGAACGATTTCCCATTACAGACGCAATTAGGCAATGTGTGCTCCACTTTGTAGCAACGTGACCATACAAGTGTTTCTACTTTGTTCACAGAACTTAGAGCCGGCCTGACAGAGCGTGCTTCCAACCAGAAGGACCTTGGCAAAAAAAGATCTTAAACAGAAAAAATTAAAACCCTTCAGTTTTTGCTTGTTTGTTTTGTTTGGTTTTGTTTTGTTTTTGAGGATCTCCAGAGCAGCACTTCTCAAGTTTAATGTGCACACAAAGCACCTGGGGATTCAAATGTGAATTCCGATACTAATCCATTAGATTTAAGGTCCAAGAGTCTGCGTTTGTGATATGCGGGTGAGGACTGAGCTCTGAGGATCAAGGTGCAGGGCGCTGACAGTGGCAACGGAAGTGAACTACAGGGCAGCTGGCCACATCCAGATGGCCGGGGGCTGACTTCACCTGCCCTCTGCCAAGGAGCCTGTGTGTACACACACACAGCACACAGCACACACACACAGAGCACACAGCACACACACACACGCACACAAACACACAGCACAAGTCACATAAACTCTCTCATCGGTGGGGGCCTGGTCATCTGGTCATTCCTGCCTCGAGACGACTGGAATCTAGAAACAGTATTCAGGGCAAAACCAGAAGGAATATTCACAGACAGCGCCAGAGCCCTGGCCAGGCTGTCCACTCCCACTCATGCCACTCCAGGTAACTCAGCCTCTGTGTGAGGCTGCAGCTCTCTCGGTCACAGCGTCCCCACAGTCAGCACACTGGTCCACCTCCTTCACCACTGACCCCCACCCAGCAGGGCACTGGCCTCAGTGAGCATGCGGCCCAGTGTGTATGGAAGTGGAGCCACCTCCTCCACGCTGTCTCCCACATCACTGACCACAGCCTCCCGTCCTTCCAGGGGGCTTCCTCAAACACCCTCAATGCAGCTGTCCTTTAAGATCATGGGGTGTGGCAGGCTTTGGGCCATTTCACTTTTCCTAGTCAGTTCCCTCTCTTTGCAGTGACCGCCCCATCCAACTTCGATGCACCACTCTCTTGCAAAGACCGTCCACCTGTGCTCTTCTGCCCTTTGCTCAACACCCCGACAAAACTCTGCTTCACTGGTCGACCCTTTGCAGTCTACATCCACTCGCTCAAATTAAGGCCCAAAGTCCGTTCTGTCACCAACAAGGCCCCAAGAAGCATGGCCCCTGCTACCTCCCCTCCTGTTCCTCAGCCACCTGCTCCCTGTGCCCCTGCCATTCTGGTCCCTCTTCCTTTCCACAGCCGCCCAGGTGAGACACTGCTACCTGGATGCTCCTGCTCCTGCCCAGGTGCCTGCAATGGCCGGCCCCTCACTTCCTTCAGTTCTTTGCTCAGATGTCCCCTTACTGGAAACACTCTTCCCTAACCACATCCTATGAATCAGCAATCTTTGCCTCCCACCTTCCTTTTCTTCACAGCACACACAGTCACCTGGCACGTTGCGCGTTTATTAGCTTTTAAAATTACTGTTGACACTTCCTCCCTGGGGTGTATGGTGCCATATACTCAGCACCAACAACAGCACCTAAGTTTTTTTAAGAAGTTGATTGAATGCTGACAAACGTCTAAATGAATGTTTCTGAGACTCTGAATGCTGCAGAGAGAAGTAAAACATCGGGCAGACTGGCAGTGCTCCAGAATCAAGGGCATCAAACTCAGCCTGGCCCCCAACACTTCATCTCACCAGCTGTTTTTAGTCTGGTAATTTTTCATCCTTTTAAGTCACTATGTGTTCAAACTCATAAACCCTGCTCTAACCACATACCTATCTCTCCCGCAAAAGATGACCTTGTCTCCCAGTTCACAGAAAGAACGGAAACGACCACATGGCCAGCAGCCCCCGCCCGTCCAGGCTCCCTCCTCCCGCCGCCATCCAAGAAGAGAAGGGCCATTCCTGCCTGTGCTCTGGGCATCACTCCCCTCTGCCTCTCAGAAGCCTACATGTGATGGCAAGGCTGGCCTCAGGACCCTCTCGTGGGTCCATCCAACCATATTCGAACGAGTCTCAGACTCTCCCACTCAAAAGAGAAGAAGGCACAAAGGAATAGAAACTGCAGAAGAGGAAAGAAGAAAAGCTAGCAGTCTCCCCCTCCCGGCCCCGACCCCCGTCCCCCCGCCCCCGGCCCCGACCCCGGCCCCGGCCCCCGCCCGACCCCCGCCACGACCCCGGCCCCGGCCCGACCCCCGCCCGATCCCCCCCCCCCGCCCGGCCCCGGCCCGACCCCCGCCCGATCCCCCCCGCACCCGGCCCCAACCCCCGTCCCCCCGCCACGACCCCGGCCCCGGCCCGACCCCCGCCCGATCCCCCCCCGCCCCGGCCTCGCGGTCAGGCCCTTCCAGCGTTGCCCACGCGCGCCTCCCCCACTTGCTCCCCGCGGAGCCTGCCGCCCCGCGACAGCCGCGCACCACGTTCCTCAGTCTACGAACGCCGCGCAGTCAGGCCGCAAGCTAACATCCGCAGAGTCGAGGCCAAGCTGCCGCCGCCAGTGACGAGAACAGCGTGTCAGCTGAAGTCGTCCCTTGACCCCGCCTGGCTTCGCGCTGGGGAGCAGCCCCGCGAACGCGCCGTTCCGCCCCTGGCAGCAGACTTGCCGAGTGCTGGAGAGAATTATGTTACAGACATTTGCCCCGAGGGGGGAAGTCCCCTGAGGCCATCACTTCTTTATCGTGGGAAGTTCTTTTCGTGACGCGGCATACAGGCTCTCAGAATGTAATGTGGGTAACCAGCCTTGCAACCAGAAAGAAAAATACACTTTTTCCCTCAAAACTGAGGTCTTTGGGTTACCTCTCCATTTTCAAAACTCAAGAGACATTCATCCCTTCTCAGGGTTTTGCTGAAAAATACGTTTTTCTTGCTGTAAGTTCAGTATTTCCCTCTTCTGATTCAAAGATCTCCCGAGTTCAGCTGGAATCTAAGAAGGTTGGTAGCAGCTTCCAGTTCACCTGGGGTTGGTTGGTGAAGGGTTCAGAGCCTCTTACCACGAGTGAGATGACCCCAAAATCAAAAGTTCGGGGCACCTTTCCCCCAAGTCCCAGTTCTTAATCCACCCTCGCGACAAGCACCTGTGTCTCAACATCCTGAATGATGGTGCCCCACCATGAACACTGGCACTCTGGACCACCATCCGCTTTTTTTCCTTGAGAGCTTACATGATTGTACTGTAGTCTCTATTCATGTTAAAGGATCACTTTGGGTGGTGAGTGGAGACTGTGCTGGAGGTGGGGTGCGGATGGGTGGCAACAGTGAAGAGGGTTCTGAACTAGTCCAGACAAAGACAATGCTTTTGGTGGCAGCTGTGGTGGTGGTGGTGGTGGTGGTGGTTGGCAATGAAGATGGAGGGGAGAGAACCCACTGGACACATTTTGGAAGTAGAGCTGAGGAGTCTTGTCAGCAGGTGGAGCAGACGTATGGTTTCTCCAGAAGCTGCTGGGAAGATGTGGAGCAGGTTCAAAGGACACTAGGTGAGAACACCTGCTGAACCTTTAGGGATGGCTCCAGACTCAAACCAGTGATGACGGATTCAGCCCCCGGAACTGGGTGGTGACAGAGCCTTAGAGATCTGATTCCATCAACCCCTTGATGTCAGTTCACAACATGGTGTTATGTACCCCTGCTTCCAACCACCAACCTCAGATTTTACAACTGTGGTGTACCATTCATTTTTTGGAGAGATTTTTTTTTTTTCCTGTAAAATTTCTCCCAAAAGAGATGTCAAGAATCTATTTGCTGTGCAGGTCAGACATAAAGAACTGAAATATCAGGGGCTGTTGTGTTTCCGGTTTGATATTCAGTAGAGGAAAGCTCCAGGCCATATCACTAGCTTTATGTGAGCCAAAAGGATAAACCATCACCCAGGACAGACTCAGTCATGTTGCTCCAGCTTCGTTACAATGAGCAAGACTCCTCCTTAAAATGAAGACACTTAACCCCGTCCGCTCAGGCTGGCTTCAAGCACAGACTCGGCTAAATCTTTATCCAACAAAGCGGGAATGCACATTTGTGGCTGAAGCCAAGCCAAGGCCGGCTCCCCAGCCTGCATGTCCTCAGGGACCACTCACAGACGATGCTCACACTTCCTTGCACACGCCTGCAAGGAGGGAAGTCCCAGGAGAACTCTGGACTGAAGGGTCAGACCCCTAAGCTGAAATGATGGGCACCCGTAGGTTTTAATGCTTCTTTGCAGGGCGTGCTAGCTGCCTCACAGCAGAATGGTTGGAACGTGGGGGAACCCTGAGTCTGCCAACCCGTCTCGCGTCTTCCTTGTGCTCCATGCAACCGACCGACAGACAATTTATGCTGCGTTGTTATGACCGGTTTTCTAACCTGTTTATCCAACTGGATGAGATTTCCTTGAGGCTGAGAAACTACATCCTGTTCGTCTTTGAATCCTCTTTATATGTTTAAAAGGATTCCTGTTAAGATTGTTTGAAAATGGCAAGTTGTTACGTGGGTTTATACGTTTTAAGGAATACACGTATCATCTAAATCAAAGTGTGCCTGAATTCTGTAATTGTGGTTAATTTGATGAAGCACTTGATTGATATATGTTATTTGACTAAATGAGTGAGCAAATGTCTAGAAAATGACATCTTATGAGATCTCAGTGGGGAGACCCAAAAGCAAGTTTAGCTTTAATTTGCAGTGTTCTTTGGCAGTAAAATAGCCAGAACTGAAAATTCCTAATGGAACCTTTTTGTGGAACTCCTTCTGGTTTTGACTGGCTTATTTACTTATGTGCCTTTATTTTCTGACCATCTTCCATCTCTACCCTCTGGTTCCCAAAACACAATTTTACTTTTGAAATGTATCTGTTGACTCCACTCCAGCCAGTTTAAGAGGAAGATTTATTACAAGGCATTAGATGACCTGAAGAACTTCTGGGTCATCACAGACCCGCCGGGATGCTCCGCGATCAGGAGCAAAGCAGCTGGGCGATGACTGACCACATCCTGAGGCTTCTCTTCCATCATCAGTGCTGCGCAGCCACCACCCGCTGCTCAGCTCTCAGGACCACAGGGTCAGGATGGGGACACCACACTCTCCATCACGGTTTCCCGGAAAAAAACAAAACACTTCCCAGCACGTGGCCATCACCTTGACCTCCTCATGTCATCACTCCAGGTTATCACAAATGCAACTTTTCGGCAGAACCAGATTCTCTAGCTGCATGAAAGGACTGAAAACTTTTTCTTCTTTGATCCCTTCCTCCTTTCCTCCCCACCCTACCCTCACTTTTGTTTTTTAAGCTTTCCAGTTTCTATCACTTAAGACTCCCTAGAAGGGAGCTGCCGTGGGGGTTCGGTGAGCCAAACTGAAGTAGGAAATACATACAGAAAAATATATATAAAAAAAAATCTCAGCTTTCCAGGTGAAGACTAGAGTCAGGGTCCGCTTCACACACATACCACCTGGGTGATGCACACGGCCCTGCACTTGTGGTCAACAAACACAGGCAGACCCCCTACGTCAGGCAAAGGCAAACGGAGCTTGAAAACCAAAATGAGTTTCTTCCATTGGAGGTAAACCTGTCCCTTGGTGGTGCACTACAGACGTTCTTTTCCTGTAAATTGTCTACACACATTCTTTGCCCATTTGCAAAGTGATTATTGCCCATTTTTTCATATTGATTGGTGAGAATTTTTCTGTTAAGAGAAATAGCCCTTTGTCTACAACGTATGTGTTGCAAAGATATTTATCCAGTTTATCACATACCATTCAACAGTGTGTGGCTTGTGTATGTGCATGCAAAAGGATTTTACCACACTAATGGGCAAACCCACTTATTTGTAAAGAAATAAAACCCAGCAAGATAACATGGATGAGCCAGCACTGTTTCTTCCGGCTCTCACACACAATCTGCAGCCATCTGAACAATGCTTGCTAAGCTGGATTTCTTTGCAGGATGACATTATTTCTCCCATTAACATCATTTTACAGGAAAAATGGCTTCATGTTAAAACCTTTACAGATGGGAAATATCTTCAGAGGATCGCAGAGGCTAGGTGGCGGTGTGGAACTCCCAGCATTTGGTAGGACCTTATTAAATACTTCGAATGAATTACTGAGCATAATATTTCAAGCATGGATGATTAATTATCACCAAAGAAAACGATGGTGAGCTTGTATTACACTTGGAAACCTCAATCTGGCTTTCCAGTTAAAAACAAGGATATTTTAAATGGTTTGGACGGTGGCTGTGAATAAGAGGAGAAACCAGTAAAACCGCAGTCAAATTTCCACGTTATTCAGATTTAAAAAAAAAAAAACAACTATTCTGAATCTCAGCACTTAACTCTGATGCTATAGAAGAAGTTGTCATAAAAATACAATTAGCCTTAAAAGCTCGTGAGAATGCTTTGTAAAGGACTAAAGGTAAACCACACCAGCACAGGGCGACACCGTATCACCGCACTGCTTCTCTGCCACCGTCGTCAACAGCAATGGGCTTCAAATCTAGCAGCCCTGGTGTCACAAACAAACAGAACGGAACTCCGGTACGAGGACGACCAAGGCACCTGGTGCCCTGCCTTCAGGAGGTACGCATTGTGCTGCGGGGAAAGGAGGCTGGGGAGAAGGAAGGCAGACGCAGGTTCTGCTGGCTTCCCAGGAAGAGCTCAGCAGAGGGCACAGCAACGGAGAGGCAGTGCCAGCAGACAGAAGAGCCACCAAGGGGCACAGGAGAAGGGACCCGACTTAGAGAGAGGAGAGTGCCCAGGGTCGGAAAGGTGGACGCGGGGAGGCATCTGCAAACCATTACACAAGCGAAGATTATAGCACTGGGGTCAGGGACGGGGGAGGAAAACGGGGCACAATTAAAACATGAGCATTCACCTGGCTTTACACAGAGTGGCAAGATCCAAGAAAGCAGACGTCGAGGGACTGCTGTAATGAATGGACTCCAGGGTGGCAAGCAGGCAGGTAAAAATGACGTGACGCTAGGATTACTTTGCCGTCGGTTTTTGTCCAGTCAGAGTTGTTAAGTGTAGAGTGAAGGTTTAGGGTCTAAGAAAATGGTGCAAATTGTATCTCTTGCTCACTCTTACTCCGCAAGACAAAATAAGAATGGGACCACCTGGAGTCATAAATCATGGCTGTCACTAGGAGGCCCTCGGGGACCTTCCCTGTGGGACACGCACTGCGGGAGAGTATTATGCAAGGAGGCTGCTTCTGGGAAGGGGCCGCGGAACCAGCAGAACCACAGCCACAGCGTGCGGAGGGCCGGGCTCATCCAGGCTCTGGGACGGGAGGCACACAGTTATCTCGGCAGGTAGCTGCTCCCGGGATGCTCTCAGAGGGGACTGACAAGCACACTTAGACTATGCAGTGTCTTTTCATGCTGGGGCTCTGAAGACCGGGTGCCTACGCTCTGGCGTCTAAGTCAGTCCTGGAGCTGCAGAAGTCCAGCTCTTTTGTCCACTGGCCTGATGCCAACTGCAAAAGTCAACAGGGGGGTCATCAGGCACAAGACAAGGGGCTGCCCTGGGCATCACATGCTTTTTTAATCCCTGGGTTAAATTCGCAAGTAGAATAGAACATACAGAGATTAGGAACGCGCGCACGTCTTTTACTGGAATGAAAAGAAAGCCCTCAGATGATTCACTAATTTTCGTTTCATTCATTCGATCAACAAGTTTGTATTAAATGACAGCAACGTGCCAGATGGAGTAGATGCTGCGGACACGGCCACAAACAAATCTGTTTCTGCTCTCACGAAGCACACACTCCAGAAAAGGAACAGAATTTACAAATGAAACGAGCCAGTGTGACGCTGACAAAACCAAGCGCGAATCTTAACCAGAAACTACATTCCAAAACAAGCAAGAGGGATTACTGAAGAAGAGCAAGCCAGCACCTACGTGGCAGGTCCAGGCCAGTTCCCGAAGGCGATTTTGACCCAGCCACAGCCTGCCCGTCCTGTCCTCGCCCAACCCTTCCGTGCACCTTCCTCCCACATCCCAGGAGACCCCACCCACCTCGTGACACCGCAGAAGCCCCAGGTGACTGCGGGCTTAATTATTTCTCATGGAGAAGGGAAGGCAGCACTTGGCTGCAAGTCCCGGCAGGCAGACCAGAGTCAGGTGAGGTGTTTCCTTTTCTGTTCTCATTGTATCTCCTCCTTGTTCCTAATTCAGTGGATTTCAGAGCATTCATGTTTCCAAGGGAAACATGATAAAACTTTGTTCTTCCTTCCAAGCACATGAAAAAGTGATTCTTTAGCATTTCTTCGCTAATCCCCCCAAAATCAAGTGCCCACAGACTGCCCATTCACAAATCACCCCACTGTAGTCAGCAGAGGTGCATTTATCCTCATGACAGAGAAGCCAACATGTCAACCCCTTTCAAAGCCGAGGCCTCAGCCAGACAGAAAGGCTGATTGTCTTTAATGACAGTAGTGAAGGGTACTGACCTCCTCAGCCGGACAGCCTGACTGGCACTGTCGTTTCACATCATGCAAAATTTTCGGTTTCACAAATACTGTATGAAATTTTAAAACCGAAAAAGTTGGAAACATGGAGGCGAATGTGGGAACATGGGTTGAAACAAATCCTTGTGCAAAATGCAAAGATATTTGATGCAGGTACTTAACATTATTTCTCTGTGGTACAAAGGAAACAGGAAAAATATGTGATCATATAGTTTAAGCTGAAAAGAATTAACATGCACGTCTTCTTTGTTGCTTTGGCTGAACAGATGAGAACAAAGTTCTAATTCACTATCTGCTTTTAAGACTTACAAAAATAACGCACTCCAATCTTAGCTAATAATGAAACGATTTAATAAAGATTCTGACAAGGCCTTTTAAGAGGTAGGGACACCAGTTCTCTGCCGTCCATCTGTGTACAATTTCTGTTCAAGTCCAAGCTGAACTAGGGAAAGGGAGTCAGACTGCTGCTGCCCAGGGCAACTGTCCACACCCTGGCAGAACGCCACGGTATTTCAGAGGGGTGTGTGTGTGTGTGCGTGTGCACGTGTGCGCATGCTGCGGGTTTGTTTTTCTGAAAAACAGAAATCATTTACCCCATGGTTACACTTTTTAAAGAAATAATTACCAAGAAATTTTATATATCTGTGATATCACTAATCTCAAAGGACATTAAAAAAAAAAAAAAAGACTAATTTTGTCCCAGTAACTTGTTCACCCCGTGAAACCAGCGAGCGGGCACCAGGGCTCGGCGTCTGGCGCTCCAGCAGCGCGACTTTGGAAGCTCCGCGCACGCGCCCCCGGAGCACCTGAAGGATTTCACTACGAGATAAATTTCTACTTATTTTACTCATGTCTCATTTAAGAATAATTACGTGATTTGTACCATAAAGCATAGATCTAATCAGCAAATCATTCCAAAATTTCGAACTCGTACTGTGAACAAGTTCATGGTATCTTAACTTGCTCTGGAATAACATCGCGCGCCCTGGTTCACTGCCTTTGTGTCCTCAGACAAGGGGCGGCTGGCACGCGGTACCGACTCAGACGTTGTTCAGTAGGGGAATGTGAGAGCGTACGGCCACTGCAGAAGACGGTTTGCCAGTTTCCTATAAACCTAAACATCTCCTTCCCATCAGACAAAGCAATCGTGCCCCTTGGTATTCACCCAAATGAGGTGAAAACTTATTTTCTACACAAAACCTGAACACAAATATTTATAATAGCTTCATTCATAATTGTCAAAACTTGGAAGCCACTAAGGTGTTCTTCGGTAGAAGAGTGGATAAATAAACTGTAATCCATCCATACAGTGGAATATTACACAGCACTAAGAAGAAATGAGCTATCAAACCACAAAAAAAAAAAAATCATATGGAGGAAACTTTAAATGCATACTGCTAAGTGAAAGAAGCCAGTCTGAAGAAGTTACATACTGTACAATTCCAGCTATATGACACTTTGGAAAAGGCAAATCTTTGGAGACAGTAAAAAGATCGGTGGTTGCTGGGAGGGACAGTCAGGGATGAACAGACAGAACACGGGATTTTTAGGGCAGTGAACTATTCTGCAATGGTGGATACAAGTCATTACACATTTGCCAAAACTCATGGAACTTTTAACACGAAGAGTGAATTCTAAACTATGGGCTTCAGTTCATGACCATGTGTCAATCCTGTGCCAACCACAGTAATCTAAGGTGCCAGTGATACAGGGAGCTGGAGGCGAGGGAAAAGAGCATATGGGAACTCTGTATTTTCAATTCCATTTTTTTCTGTAAACCTGTAACTGCTTGGGGAAAAAGTCTACCACATAAAAACTAAAAACTAAGAAATTTTTCAAAGTTGTTAAATGAGGACATACTGAAATAAAAGAGGCCAGTTGGGTCTCAAAGCGCCTTCCTCTGAGGAATCTCTGCTCCCACCAGATGCTAAGGGGACCATTCGGGAAAGGCGCCCTCATCTACAGAGGTCTTTTCCAAGCTGGAGTTCACTTACCCACAAAGAGGACAGAAGTTCTCTTCCCAAAGTAGGAAAGGTAAATCCCACTGAGAGCTAATATAGCAACTAGAGCCCAGGGAACCGCGGGAAGGGAGCATGGACTTTATAACCAAGTTCCTTCTAGGCTCAGCCAGGAAGCCGTGAATAAACAGAGGCCAGTCATGGCTGGTCGGGAGGCCAGTCCACCTGACCTCCATCTCCAGGAAGCCCGAATTCACTCCTGGGGAGACTTCCTGGCTACCTGGTGCTGGCTGCTAAGAGCAGACCCCACCCCCCCCCCCGACACGCACTTGTGTTAGTGCACTTTTGTAAAGGTTCAGGGTGATTATTAACTGGGTTGTCCTGGGCCCATTAATTATCCACTATGCTGTACGTAGCTTTACTCTGGTAAATCTTGTGTAATTGCCCGGCCTACGTTACAGAGCATCGTTATTTAACTCTGTTTATGTTTATGTCTTTTCCAATAGCTCATTAAGTACTGTCAGAATCTCTAGTGAGAATCGCCAAGCCCTGCCATGTTTCCATGTCACTCACTCATTACAATGCACTTTAAAGTTCCAAATATTTCTGCAGTCCGGCCCTCACTCCCAGTTTCTCTCCCCTGCCTCTGAAGAGCACAGGAGACATCCTTCTCCAGTGCTTCCAGACTGCAATTCGCTCTTTCCCACTGCCAAAAGGGAACTATTTGAAAATACACATCTGAACGTGTCCCTCCGAGCCTTCATTCACCAGCAGAATCAAGTCCAGTTCTCCTAGGAAAGCACTGAGGCCGAGGCCAGCTCAGCCCCAAACTCACAACTCATCTGCCGACACTGCCTTCCCCTCCCACCTTCCCTTTCAGCTCTTTTCAAACATGGCACGAGATGTCTTTGTCCCTTCTCTGCTTTCTGCTTGAAATTTTCTTACGTCCCGCCCAAATGCTACTCCCTTGTGGAATCTTCCAGGCAGAGGCTCCCCCGACCCTCCCCTGTTCTCCCCAACAATCCCATTCCTGCCCCTGCTGGTGCCGCATGACCCTCTGCAGTGCAAGCAGGTGCAAACGAGACATTCTCTTGCCAGACAGTGAACTCCCCTAAGTCACAGGGGGCACTTCTTCCATCTCAGTGCGCCCAGAGCCTGCCCCCAGAGAATCTGAGAAACATTTACTGAATGAATGAGTGAAAGCACGTTCATGCCAGACTTCCTGAGCTTAATTAAATCATTTCTGCTCTTTTCAGCATGTCCTAACCTACATGACTGCATGGTCAGGTATACACACATGTGAAAGAAAATCATGAGAAAAGTAACAGTGGTACAGACACGTCTGCTTCTTAGACTATATCACTTGGGATTAAAAAAAAAACAACAGTGAATCAGAACCCATTTAGTGTCATAAACATCAAAAACATGCTTGGAAATCAGTCTCTCTGGAAAAACTATACTTTCCAAAGATGCCATTGAACTAAAAAGAAAAATGACACCACTGAAATATAATGAGATGTTCCATGAGATGCCACCACAACCAAGTAATAATAAGAAATGTGGTCGGCAAGTCACATCCACTGGGTGGGGTGGGGGTCTCTGGGGAGGATTTTTTGATATTTAGAAATGAATATTTGGAACTGCTCTTACAAAGACTAGCTGTGTCTGACTCAGAAAATTTTGAATTGTGTGCATCTGAGGGTGAATTTCCCAGCATGTGCACATGCTGGACTACTTGCAGTGCTGGTCCTCGGAGACGGGTCTTGGGAGTTGAATTTGAAGTTGTGTCACATGGCTGTAAACCCTGCTGGTCTCAGAGAGAGAGAGGACTGACAGCAGGGTTTGCCTTTCATGGTTGTAGCTGAATTCATAATTCATGAACACACGGGGGGCAGAGCGCCGACATGCACAAGGCATGACTGCGTGCAGAATGAGGGTATAAATACCGGCCACCGACGTCCTACCCACACGGGACCGCAGCCTGCTTCACAGTCTCGAGTGTCGCGCATTTCCCAGTGGAATCAACACATGTTTCACCAGTAAGTATCAAATGAAAGCGACACATTATGGATAAAATTGATCCATCATCCCTGTATTTGAAGCTCAGGGTAAAATATCATTTGCAGGAGTAGTTTATCAAAAACCCAGCCGAGGTCCATACAACATGCATATTGCCCCAGAATGGACATTTAATCAGGAGTGTGAAAAGAATGACTGTGTTCCATTTAGACACCAGACAGCAGAGGATTACAGAGGTGGAAGGGACTTTGGAAATGATCTGATGTTAGCTCCCACCCACTGTTCTGTAGTTGAGGAGTTTACAGCAAAGTCAAGACTCAAACCTGGCCTCCCTTCCTCAGGTGTGTGTCTCCCTTTCCCGGTGGTCAGAGGAAACCCCATAACTGGTCTTAACTGATCCCCACTGATGTCGCAGGAAACAGTCCTCAGCACAGCCGCCAGCCTGAAAGGTGAAGAAGTGCTTCTCCAAGTGATGCTCTCGGATTAATCTTGCAAGTTGCAGTGGGAGAAGCATGAGACTCAGAAGCTGAAGGCATGAATGTGGGCGCAGGTCCTTGCTGCTGACTAGCTGTGTGCCCGAGGGCCGGCCTCCGACCTTCTCTGAACCTCAGTCTGTTCATCTTCACAGGGGAACGACAGTAATTCCTGCCTTGAGAGGCTGATGTGAAGACTGGATGGTTTAATAGAAGCGAGTGGGCTTGGCGAGCTACAGCGGCACTTGCAAAGATTTAGTCCTAATTGTCATCATCAAATACTATTTATCAAGCCGCCAAAGAAGCGTAGCAGGTCACTGGGCCTTCAGCAAGGCAGGAAGCAGGGAAGACAATGGGCTGTACCCACATTAGGGGTTTTATGTCCTAAAGAGCCAGTCTTTACCAGCAGGTAGTCTTATTTGCAAAACCCATTAAGTCAACCTGCCTCAGCAGTGAAGCCACTCACTGTCCTTCCCCCTGGTAACTTCTAGTCAAGTCTTATCTTAGCACTTTGAAACATTTCCCTTTGGGTTTATCCTCTTCTCTGTCCCAAGATCTGAGCTCTCATATCATGTGGAGCATCTCTGTCCAATAGAAACGTAACGCAAGCCATGTCTGTAATTTTAATGTTCTTGTTGTCACAGTTAAAAAGTTTAAACAAAGCAACAGGTGAACAATGAATTTTAATAATACAATTTATTAAGCCCAGTGTATCCAAAATGCTATCAGTTCAACATAGAATTCATATGAAAATTATTAATGAGGTCGTTATCATCCCTTTTTATTCCCACTAAGTCCTCAGGATTCCCTGGGCGTTTGACAGTGACAGCACACGTCAGTCGCAAACAGCCACATTTTAACCTCAGTCGGGAACAGCCACATCTCAACAGCCGTGTGCAGGTCACAGCTACCATCTCAGAAAGGCATGCAGGTCTAGAGCCCGGCGGGGCGGCCACACCTACTGATAATGCCGACTGAGGGAAGTTAACTCAGTGACTCTCCATGGAAACACTTGAGAACAGTGGACAGAACAACCACATCCCAGCGCACAGACGGGGGAGGGAGCCCTAGCAACAGGAGTGACGGCGGAGCAACTCCAGCTGTGCCACGGAAGGGAAATGAGAGAACTGCTACTCTGAGAAGCCGCGTTTCTGGGAAGGTCATCTTTTTCTATTTTTGCTTAACGTGACGCAAGGAGAGTGATAACACGTCTACACAAACGCACCTCTTCTGAGGCTCCGGTCTCATTACCTCGTTATCCCGCAACACAGATTCTGACAGACGCTGCTGTACTGTTGATGCTCCAGTTCGCACTTGGGAAGACACACAGGAAAGCACAAAATCAGGCTGAACCACTGTGTTTCTTCTCACGGTGTAACCTGCCCCGTGGACCTCGAGGGTCACCGTGAAGAGCCGAACTGCACACAGCGGGTTGGTCATCGGAAATCTTTTTGTATCATTTTATAAAAATACCCTCCTAACTCCTGGCCAGCGCTTAGCCTGGCAAGCCTGGAGTCCCGGCTCGTTTCCTTTATTCCTCCCGGGGTTCCTCTTTCCCATGCAGGTGCAGAGGCCCCTGGTCCATCAGACTAGAAGCTGAGGGTGAGGGATGCCCAGCACCTGGCCTCCCGCTCCACCATCCCCGACACCCAGTGACGCAATGTCCTTTGTTCACCTTCAAGGCTGCTGCTTCTTCAGAAAAATATGAATAAGGATGCCACAGCCAGTCCAACTCCTCCCCTCCAAGCAGAGACAGCTTATGTCTTTCTTGGTAAGAGCTGCCACCCTCATGTTCCTTTTTTCATCCCCTAGCCTCAGCGTCTGGTTACCCTGAACCCAGCGCTTTCCTCAGGGCCCCCCATGTTGAGGAGGTCTGGCCCCCCTCCCACCACTCCATCCCAGGTGAACAAGTGACATGAGGTCTGAGTACAGTATAAAACTTCGAGGGGAGGGCAGCTGGCGTGCTGCGTTATTTCCCTAGAGACCAGTTGTGGACAACAAAACCATAAAATAATGGATTCTTAATAAAGATTTTACTAAAACCTTTCACTTTCTTTGTCATACTTTAACTTACAGTATTGTCTGTAAAGGGGCCCCTGTGTACCCGTGTCCCGACTGCCATCACAGTTTCTAAGCTCCGACCCTCCCCGTCACGCTGAGAGAACCACCGGGTGAGGACGCCGGCTGAAGCGTCTGATCGAGCGCATTTTCCGCGAATGTCCCGTTCGGACTGGCTTCCCCTGATCACTGCGGCTGAAAGGGACGCTCCCTTCTCCGTAGCAGAATGGACGCCACTCTGCTTCTCAAACTTACATACGCATAAAACAGGTAATCCACAAGGTCCTTCTGTGTGGCACGGCAACCACATTGAGCGTCTTGTATTAACCTATCATGAAAATGAATGTAAGTATGGCTATGTGTGACGGAAACAGGATGCTGTGCACCAGAAATCGACACAACACTGTAAACTGGCTATGCTTCAATTAAAAAAAAAATGTCTAAATATGTGTACGAATCCCCTGGGGACCTTGAAACGCAGGCTGTGACTCAGGAGGCCGGGGCGAGCCTGAGCTCCTGTGTTTCTGAGATGCTGCCTCGTGGCGCGGAGCCGCTGGTTGCAGGCTCTACCTCGAGTTGCAAGACCCGACCTCGAGTTGCAAGGCGACAGCTCCACACAAAGCCTCGTCACAGACAGGTTTTGGGAGTCTGAACATGACTTGCTTCCTTTCCTAGACAGTCAACCTTCTGAGAGCATTTTCTTTTTAACGTGTTTTCCTTCCTATGATTTTCAGCAGATGTTTGTGGAATCCATGATTAAAAGGTTGTCGTTGGTCACTTATTTTTTTCATTTAATTCTCAGTAACCGATGACAGTAACCAGGTGGTGATCCTGTCGATGGGCTACTGAGGAATTTGCACGTGTCAGCAGTGGTTGAGTGAGAACCTGCCTTCGATCCCAGCTCTCCACCCTCCCCCGAGTGGGACTGGAACTCAATCTCCAACTTTAGGTCCTACTCGCTATCTGACCAGGAAGAAGTTATGTAATGAGAATGTAAATGAAATGAATTTCCCTTCAGTTTTCCACTCTGAAGCCCGAGTGTCATGGTTTGCTTTCATGACGCCCCTGACTTCAGACTCACCTTTTCACCACTGTCAGGTTTGTTTCTGTCCCTCGCTCAGATTCTCGGGTTCCGAATCCATCCCCCTTTGTGAGGACGTGCCCTGGCCTTGACCCCCCCACCACCAGCTGACTTCTTTCCTACTTCTGACCTGTGTGGTAACACAGGGCTCAGGTCAAACACCCTCAGACTGCGGACCCCACTGGTGCCCTCAGCCTCAACGTGATCCCTTCAACCTGACCACAGTGACGACCTGAGCTTTTGCCGTCTTGCCCCCAGAACAGACTTGTCTGATGGGAGTTTGGTCTGGCTGATGAAGCCTGGCTTCAAGCTTTGCTGCGATGTGCTATTTACAACAGGGGTCACTACAATTTTCCCACTACCAAGGATTAAAAATTCTTCCTCTAATTATGGACTAAATCTCTCTATCTTCATGCACTTCTCTCACGGCTAATTTTTTCTTCCTCCAGGTAATAAATGCATGATTTATCTCCAGCACCCTCCTCTCCTACCAGCAGATCAGAGAATGGGATGTCATGATAGTTTCCAGGGTATTTGGACATACGTTCCTTGGTAAAAACTTCAGGGTTTCTCACCCTTACTCATTTGATTCCAACTTTATTTTAAAGTAGGTAGATACTAGCATG